>NW_006399915.1:5752102-5791181 GCF_000299155.1 Elephantulus edwardii
TGCAAAAATGAATGAATGAAAATCCAAAGTCTCTGTAAATTTTCATTGAAATTATTAATTAAAAAAAATAAAACCAGGCCTGAGGGCCACAGATTAAAATCACCCACCTTTGACTTAGTAACATAACTTTCTATCCACTAGGCCAACAGAGCTCTCTCTATGTTGTTGCAGGCCCAAAGTATTTGAGATGATATCTCACCATCCTTGCTTCTAAACAGCACTCTGGCTTCACTTCTTCTAAGACATTTGCTTAGTTTTTGGGGAAATGGTGGTTTATTCAATATTCTTCATTCATACTACTTGTTTAAAGACACCAATTCTTTTGCAATCTTCATTATTTTGTGTAACATTATCACATGCATATGAAGCAATTTGAAATAACTTAGCTTGGATCTGATGTACCTTAATCCTCAAAGTGACAGCTTTGCTCTTTAGAATTTAAAAGAGGTCCATTGAAGCATATTTTCCTAATGCTATATACATAATTTAATTTCTCAATTGCTGCTTCCATGGCTGTTAACTTTGGATCTATGTAAAAGTAAATACTTGACAATGTCAATTCTAAATATAAGACTATTATATAGAAAGGGCTCCCAACAGATATATAGTGAATTCAAAGAAGAGGTAAATTGGGAAAGGAATTTTTTAAAATAATACTCTTTAAGAGTCTGATAATAGTCATAAAAGAATATGATAATGAAAAAATGTAAAACAATGGTTAAATAGAGGACTCAAAAGTTTAAGTATAGGGTTCTCCTAAGTTAGAATCCTCTTAAAGACAATGAATGGACTTGGTTTGGTTTTATTAAGGTATAATTTATAAACCATAAAAATATCCCTTTGTAAGTGTGAAGTTAGATAATTTTTCATAAACCTAAACTATTACAATGGGCAAAATTCTTAATGATCCAGGATTTATCAAGAGAAAAGGGAAAGAATACACAGAGTCACTAAACCAAAAAGAAATGGACAACCCAGTACTATTTTAGGAAGTAGCATGTGATCAGGAACCAGAGGTGGTGTAGGAAGAATTTAAAGCTGCTCTGAAGTCACTGGCAAAAAAATAAGGCCCCAGGAATTGATAGGATACCACTGACATGATTCAACAAACATATACAACCCTGGAAGTGCTCACCAGTCTATGCCAAGAAATCTGGAAAAGAGTTACCTGGTCAATTAACTGGAAAAGATCCATAGTTGTTTCCATTTTCCAAAAAGATGGTCCAATAGAATACGGAAATTACTGAACAATACTGTTATATCACAAGCAAGTAAAATCTTGCTTATGATTATTTAAAAAGCTACGAGAACAGTACATCAATAGAGAACTGCCAGAAATTCAAATAGATTTAGATGAGACCTTTGTGCCAAGAATGTCATTACTAATGTCTGATGGATCTTGGTTGAAGGCACAGACTACCAGAAGGATATCTATTTAGGTTATTGTTTTGATTTGTGTTTGTTTTTAAATTATGCAAAGGCTAACATTGAGAAGAAAGGGACTATAAGAACACTAGGAAGCTGATGGGAACACTTTATGGTTTAAAAATCAAGCAAGGAAACACTGTGGTTTAAAATCAAGAAAGGGCTGTGTATGAGGGCTGTATCTTTTTCTACATGTATCTACTCAGTAAGTACACTGAGAAAATCATTTGAGAAGTTCAACTTTATAAAGAAAAATGTAGCATCAGGATTTGGGAAACTCATCAACAACCAGTGTTATGCAGATGGCATAACTCTGCTGAAAGTGAAAAAAGAATACTTAAAACGCTTGCTGCAAAAGATGAAAGACTATAGCTTTCAATATGGATTATATCTCAACATCAAGAAGAAAAAATCCTCACCACTAGCCCAGTAGGCAACACCATGAAAGATTGAGAAAAGTGTGAAATTGTCAACAATTTCATTTTGCTTAGATTCACAATCAACACCTGTGGTACCAATAGTCAAGAAATCAAGACTGATGGATTTGGGGAAATCTGCTATAAGGATGCATGTCGCATACTTTGACCATGTTGTTAGGAGATGCTAGTCTTTGGAAAAGGACATAGTGACTAGAAAGGCAGAAGATCAGAGAAAGAGAGTAAGGTTCTCAATCAGATCGATTGACACAGTGATTGTAGTGATGCTCTCAAGTGTATTAGAGATGATGAGGATGGTATGGTATAGGTTGTTGTTGTTAAGTGCCGTCGAGTCGCAGGCGACTCATAGCGACCCTGAAGGAGAGTCCTTGACGCTTGGGTGCCTTTCATCCTCTCTCCACGTTCATAGGGTTTCCAGAGGCAAGCTATAAAGGAAGTGGATGCCACTCCTCCTTCCAAGTTTGTTTTCACCGGGGAGCTCCACGCCACTCTCAGTCCGCACTGGGTAGCCAACCATTAATGCATCTGACACATCCGTGTCACAGTGTTCAGGCTCACAGCAACCACAAGTGACCGCGGGACGGCAACTTGTACACCAGGGCTATACGACCTAGAGGAATGTCTGAACAAAAACAATGAAAGACTGGCTGGAGGGCCACAAACTAAAAAGGTTAGGTGTAGGTATAGGAACAATTTTATTGTTCAGGGTGTCAATATGAGTCATAGTTGACTTGACAGCACCTAATCACAACAAGAAGCATCTGTTGCATAGTCATGTTATGAAGAATAAGCTAAATATACAAAGTTCGTAACACAAGACTAAGCAAACATTCAATAGAGCACAATCCATTACTGTCTAGCCAGAATTGACTCATAATTAATCCTCAACTGAGTTTCTGAAGCTGTCAATAACTCAGGAAGAGATTGTTCATTTTTCCCCACAGAAAGGCTACTGAATTTGAATTGCCAAAGGAGTATAGCCTTTTTGGATTAGCAGTGCAGCTCTCTATACTATTAGAGCTCTCTAAATGAACATTGGAGATTTAATAAATAATTGTTATTAGTGATTGGGGGAAAAAAATCACTAAAATGCAGTCCATCTTAAGATAACAGCCCCCTCTGGTTGCACATTTCAACTCGCGCAATCCCATGCCTATCAAAGTAGAACTGTGTCCCATAGTGTTTTAAAAGGTTGATTGTTGGAAAGGAAATCACTAGGTCTTTCTTAAGGAGCCTCTAGATGTTTTCAAACTTTCAACCTTCTTATTAGATGCAAAGTGCGTAAGTCTCTTGCACCACCCAGGAATCTGACAGAAAGATAAAGAAACACACACTGGCAATTAAAGAGTAGAGCTTACACACTGACTTATTAAAACTTAAAAGAAAAAGGAATGCCATGTCAAAGACAGGGTCAGCTAAATTTAGAATTGTTTGCTGAATTGTTTGTAGTTAATTGACAGAGTGCTTTATTTTCTTGGTAGGAGGAGGTACATTTCATGGTTAATCTTTTTTCTTGTCTGATTTTATATTTGACTCAGTACTTCTTACCTCAGGCTGAACATTAGAATCACCTGGGAAGGGCTACTGAATACCTGTATCTGGCCTCTACTTCTACAGATTCTGATTTTATTGGTCTGATGAGGCATCTGGGCTTCAGAGGTTTTAAGAGTTCCCATAGCAGTAGTAATGTACAACTAGCGGCCTAGGGAACAATGCTATCCATTTTCAAGGAATGGGTTCAAAATTGTGGTCTAACTTTCTAGTGTGTTGTTTCTTGCACCTAGGATGAGGCAAACCACAAAGCCAACCTGTTCCCACACAGCTATTTCATACATAGATGATCTTTTCTAGTTTTTCTAAATAGTGACACTTGCAAAACCTAGCATAAGGGGTTTGTGTTCATGGCATTAACTATCTCCCCTCAAAAAAAAATAGGAAGTTGTTCTCCATCTCCATATCCTGCTCTGTCATAAGGGTATACTTGGGTTCTTTTGTGATTGGTTTGTTTTTTAATTTTTTTTTAAATTTAGTTTGTTTATTTTTCATTTGAATGAACATCTACAGAGATTTTGGGATTCCATTCACTCATTGTTGCACCCTTCTCCCCGCACAAACCCCTCCCCCCCCTTTGCTCCTCTCCTTGAAAAGCAAAAGAAAAACTCCCTCATTGGTACACAATCCCCCCCGCACCTCCCCAAACCCCACCCCCTACCCCCAAATATAATCCACTCTGCAACACTCATTGCATACTCCTACGATAAAAATAATGCCCTAAAATATAATACTTTTAGACTATTCTCTCCCCCATAGACTTCAATGCCGTAAGCATATTTCATCCAGTTTTTCAACAAGTGGACCTCTCATGAGTAGTAACTTTGATAACACAAAAGTCAATGTTGTTGTTGTTGTTAAGTGCCGTCGAGTCGCAGGCAACTCATAGCAACCGTATGAAGGAGAGTCCTCGACGCTTGGGTGCCTTTCATCCTCTCTCCAGGTTCATAGGGTTTCTGGAGGCAAGCTATTATGGAGGTGGATGCCACTCCTCCTTCCACACAAAAGTCAATACAGACTATTAATTTTACCTAAGGTCTCTTCAGACTGAGGAGGAGGCTTGGACAAATACCTTTCAAATATTTAATTTATAAAATTAATAGAACACATTTTATTGACTCGAAGGTATTTTCCTGTTTAAAATTCTATAATTTGATGGTGATCATTTTCATTACTAGTTTAATAATAAGAAAAGTATTTAGGGTGCCATTTGTGGCCCTATTACTACTATTAACCCTCTACTGTCAGATTAATTCCAACCCATAATGACCTTCCATTGGGTTTCTGAGGCTGTAAATCTTTATAGGAGGAGAGGGTCCACTTTCTTCTGAAGAGTTCCTAGTGGATTTGAACTTCCCACTTCACAGTTAGCAGTCAGACGTGTTACACACTGTGTTACTAGGGCTCCTACACAATTATTTAATAACTACTTAAAAAGGTGATCTCTGTTAAAATTATTAGTACTTATACATGAATGATGTATTTTGTTTTAGAGCCGTGCATTTAAATTCTACTTCCCTAGAAAGGCAATAGTTCACTGTATATTTTCCAGAAAGATCTAATAACTATAATCTAAGTGTAAAAAGAGCAAGGGCCACATGTAGACAGCCATATTGGACCTTTATCAGCATCACAAAGGGAAACTGTCCCTATTCACAGCATCAATAACACAAAACCAGTTCCCATGAGGCCAAACTTGTCCCCCCCGCCATGCCCCGCCACAGTCTCATACCTCTTTCTACTCATTTCCACATGAATATTACGGCTTTGCTAGGTCCAAAATTGGATGTGATATCTCACAGACCACACAGAACGATACTGGGGAAGTCAAAAGGTTATATAATCCAGACTAACAACACAATACAGTGAAGGCAGCTCCTAAAATGTGCATGCAGGCACTGTAGCCTCAAGCCTTCGTTTCAGTGGTTCCCAAGTTCTCAGTCATGCCAATATTGGCTCTAAGCCACAATTGTCCAGCAAAGTTCTCAGTCCTGCCAATACTGGGCCCCTGCTCCTGAGGTCTTATCTCACATCAAGTCCCCATTTTGGCCATGGCTGCTGTTTTCCTGGTGGTGAGGTTTCTTCACTGGTGGTGGCAGCAGGTCTCTTTCTTCTTCACTGGAGGAGGAGATCTTTCTGTCTCTCACTCTGGCTCGCTCCATTCCCTTGTAAAATGTTGGGACTGGCCAATCCCTTTGTGGAATGGTAGATAACCAGTACCCTTGTGGATAGGTTAATATGCTCCATTTGCATATTCCCACCCTCTCTCCTTAATAAAATAGTCACTTCAGCATTAAACAAATAGTTAAACTTTTGGCTAGGAAAAACAATTTTTAATTATAAACCTTAGACACCCAGACTAATTAATTAATAACTATATTTTAATTAATAAACTAAAATGTTACTCTATATTAAGAAGGCATTATTATTTATAACAACATTCCAGTAGAAACCTAGTTAGTTGATATGTTAATTAGTCATCTGTACTGAGTAGCTGTTAGGTGACATTACTTTTTACCTGCTTGACTGACACAGAGCTCAATTGTGACAATTGTGACTCCCTGAGAAAATCACTAATAAATGCACATAAACCAGAAGTCCAAGCCATAAGAAAGTTCCTGCTGTAGAATTGAAGGAGTTTGTTTAAAGGAAGGAAAACAACTCTAAATAGTAAAATAAATATTTTCATCTGCCTTTGGGTGACCTTGTACTAAGCGTCTTTCCTCATAAGGAGGCCATCTTCAAGCTGTGGTTTTACAGCACGCTAGTAATTTTGAAGATTCTATCCACAGTCCAGCAGGGGGTCACTTGCCAGCCACATAAATCTGATAGCCTTCTCTTCTCTGTAAACACCCACATCCTCACTAATGTCTCAGTTTCTGAAGATGAAATTCTTTTCTTTAATGTAAATTCATAACTCTGTCCCAAAAATAAGGTTTTCTTGTTTGATTTTTATGGCTTGAGTTGGCATCAAAGCTTTAACGCCAGGTGATGTTAAGAGTGGAGAAAATATCAGTTACTGAAATAAATCATCTCTGAATTAAGTTCATTAGTTTAGTTCTTTGTAGAAGTTTGAGGATGTTGTTACCTGCTGTCATAGCTGACCCTCCAGCAAATAAATCTCAAGGAAGGAGATTGCAGCTGGTAGATTGGATTGACAACTCCTTCCTTTACCCTTAAGCCACCAGAGTGCCCATGTTATGAGTTGTTGTTATTGTTGTTATGTTCCATCAAGTCACAGTTGACTCTTTGCTGACCCTCCAGTGGGTTATCAGAGGCTGTAATTTACACAAGAACAGCTGGTGGATTCAAACCACATGTCTTTGGATTGGTAGCATAACTTCTTACCACTAAGCCACCAAAGCTCCCCACCTAGATTTCAAGAGGCTGCTATCTCAGATAAATGGATGAATGGGCTCAAGCACATGCTCCATAAAATCCCTTGGGGAACCACATTCCCTGCTATCAGACAGGAGAATCAGAAAGAACAGCAGCATTTCCTGGTTACTATGGAACTGACTGTAGCCAACTGAGAACAGGCTGCTGCCCTGGCTGCGTGAAGAGACGTAGAGTGTCTCCTACTGAGTCATCAGGTCCTTTGTCAGGGGATGTTAGCAACCAGTCCTTCAAGTGGGAGCCTCACTCTTAAGAATGTCCACCCTTTGCCATTTTATGATAAAATCAAAGTTCTACAGAACTGAAAGCCCTTGCTTCACCAATGAGCCTAGCATGATGATGTGGGATGTAACTATTATTGTATCATCAAACCATACAGAAAATGTGTAGGACTGTGGTCAGATGAACCATGACCACAGGGTTCTCATGCAAATTTAGCCACCAATTAATCTTGTTGGGGAAATTTGGCACAATTTTCTCATTTGTAAAATTGAAGAGTGGAGTAGGCAGTGTTGGTCAATTTTTAGTATATATAATTATTATCTGGGAAATTTAGTGAAAAATGCAGATATTCTGGGCTGTTACCCTCCCTCCTTCCAAAAAAAAATTATAATTCTGTTGTTTTATGAAAAATTCTTTAATTTTCATTTTTAAATTTGACCCCAGTTCCATAAGCAAGTGGTTATAAATCTCTTCCTTGCTTCTACATCTCAAATCAAGTGGCTCTGGTGGCCTAGTGGGTAAGGTATTGTACTGCCAATTCAAAGACAGATGGTTCATATCCACCAGCTCTGAGGAAGAAAGATGGACAATCTCCTCCCATGCAATTTACAGCCTCTAAAAGCCCCCTTGAGGGCTAGCCACGAGTCTGGTCTGACTCAATGGCAACGAAGAGGCTTTTTCCATCTCAACTAACACATACACATATTGAAAAACATTGGATTAAATAAATGCCTTCTTAAGTCCTCTGTCTCTCAGACTTTATGGTTCTATTTCTAAGGATGATCAAAGCAAAGGATGATGTTAATCTAACATTCTTGACTTGCTAACTATAGTAAAATAATAAAAATAAGCATCTTTTTTTCTCATTTTACCAGCACTGGAACATGTCACTGTAATAAAACCCAAGAGGGAGGAAATAAATAGCCTGTAGAACTCACTTTTGTAGCCATCATTTTATGTGGGCTGGTGATTTTCCTTTTTGTGAATCCATGATCAAAAGGATACTTTATGGTGCAAGAGAACTGTTAAAATATTCCTTCACCTTCCCTTGCTCTTGATGATCTAACACTGCTACCAGTCAGACCTGTCTCTGTGAAGTCTCTGCTTGCTGGTGGTCCTAAGATTAGAAAAATAAGGATTTGTGTTTTTATAGTATTTGTAAAAAATTCTGCCAGAATGTAAATGTTGTGATTAAAAATCTAAAACACAGTGTAGTGTACAAAATTGGAAGTTATACAAAGATGTGGAAAGACCAAATAAAAGGAAAGGAAAGCGGATCAGTGCCAAACATTGCTAATAAATATAAACCAATGGAAGCTGAGATCATATGAAAAATTAACTGGGGGTCCAGCCTGTTTCAAACCTTCCCTTCTCTGCCAGCAGCCCTGGGATTCTATGTAGAAGTACTATGATCAGATTTGTGACTTATTAGGTATGATAGCTAAGTAGTTCAATTAGGGTAACATATAATTTATCTTCCCAACTAGAATATTTCTGTGAATTAAAGAGTTCACTAACCCTAGTCTGTCTCAGACAATCCAAAAATATCCTTGTTTTTCTCTTGACCAATTTACAGACTTTCTTTTTACTCTGTATGTTTCGTTTAAACTATTCTCTATTTTTCCATAAAGGAAGACCTTAATGAAATTCTCAGTGTGCCATACTGAAGTGAACAGAAGTCGCCTTCAAACACACCCGATGTTTGAAGCTATTGTATCAGGACAAGGACAAGACCATTCTTTCCACAGGACAGGATGCATGCAAGAGTATGATTTGGAGCCACTGATTGACACGAAATAACACTGGCTCAAAGAGAGGGGAAACTAGTTCCTTTCTGTCTCTTTCAAGATTTCTGGTTATAACAAGGAGAAATCTGA
The DNA here is from genome assembly GCF_000299155.1 of Elephantulus edwardii. Lineage (NCBI taxonomy): Eukaryota > Metazoa > Chordata > Mammalia > Macroscelidea > Macroscelididae > Elephantulus > Elephantulus edwardii. Next base: position 5,761,011 of record NW_006399915.1, read on the forward strand.
GTTTAGATATTCTTATGTAACTAAGAAAAGGCCTCTAGTCAATAGTAATTTTTTTTATGTACTTGGAACTAAATAGCATTACGTTATTTTTGTCATATTTATTTTTAAAAAACCTTGTATGTATCACAAGTGATAATGCTTTTAAAAATGTTCTTTAAAAATAAATATAAGGTTAACAAATAACTAACTAGAAATAATTAGGGAAACTCTGGTGGTCTAGTGGTAAGGTGTTGTGCTGCTAACCCAAAAGCACTTGGTTCAACTCTACTAGCTGCTCTGCAGGAGAAAGAGAGGCAATCTCCATCCATGTGATTTATAGCCTGAGAAAATCCACTGGAGGCTCAGCTATGAGTGATGACACAAAACAACAGTAAAAATAATTAAATAATAGCATTGGTAGAAGATTAATACTGACAGAAAAAAATTCAGTGCTCATCAAAAGAGAATCAATAATCAAAATAATTCCAATTACTAGTGTCTGCTTTTGGTTGTTCCTCCTCCTTTACGTTTCCATACTTGTGGGCTCAGCCTCAGGTGCCCTATCTGCTAGTCTCAGTGTGCTCTGTTGTACATAAGGTTTTCAAAGGCCTGCTATTTCGAAAGTGGATGGCCAATTCTTCTTCCTACACTGTCTTAATTTGATTGCTCAGATTTAGTACAGTATCTGACAGACAAACATTTTACAGAGAAGGGCAGATTAAAAATATTTCCCATGCAACAATGAATGAATGAAAACCCAAAATCTCTGTAAATGTTCATTAAAACTAATAAAATTTAATAATAATTAAAAAATTATTTCCCAGTAGTAGGAAAAGGCCAATAGATTCCTTATTGTCCCCACTTTTATCATGTGTGTTTTAAGACACCCCTTTCCCTGCTCCATCAGCATTTGTTGTTGTTTTTGTTTTTTTTTTAATTTTGTGTGCGTATACCGTCAAATCAGATCTGACTGGTACAGGAGGATATTGCGCCTCCTTCTCTGGCAGAGCGTCTGGTGGATTCGAACCGTGTTCCTCTGGGATTGCAGTGTCCATCAGCATTTGTATCTACTCCTACCTACTCCATTCAACATCAGTCTCCCCTATCCAGCCCTTGATGTGATGGCAATCTTTCTGGTCTTCTGTGATTCCTAACATTTCAAGCTGCTGCCAGTTTCTTCCTCTGCAGGCAGTATCTCTTGACTTCAGGAGTACATAGGAATTGAGGATTATGATAAAATATATGTTCATTCCAGATTCAAGGAACCATGGGAGGCAAGGATGGCTTTAGACCTCACCCATATTACAGTTCTTTCCTGAAAATCAAATTATCAGTTAAGAAGTGACAACGTTCCATCTCCACATGAAAAAATGAGAACTTTGGAGCTTGGTAAAATAGGAAAGGGTATTTGAATACATTAATAAAAGGAAAAAAATATGACCATTTAGCCATTGACAAGCATAGGTTGAAGTACAAGAGGAACTAAAAATTTTTTATTATTTTTGTGTTGTTATTGTTAGGTGCAGTCAAGTCAACAATGACTCATAGTGACTCTATGAACAACAGATCTGAACCTTGCTCTATCTAGCACTGCTTGGCTGAAACTTTAAAGGGCAAATTACTTTTCCATTCAAAAGTTTACTGCACTGCAATCCCAGAGGAACACGGTTTGAATCCACCAGATGCTTTGCCAGAGAAGGAGGCGCAATATCCTTCTGTACCAGTCAGATCTGAATTGACGGTACACACACACAAAATAATAAAAAATTAAAAAAAAAACACACACATACACAAAAAAAAAACAATTTAGACATTTTCCTTTTGTAACACAGGATGCAATCCACCCAATGTAACAACACTCCTCCTACTTCTTTCTTGAGTCTCAATTTTCATTTGTCTTTCTTTCCTGGTCCATCCTGACTTCTGAGCTTCAATTTAGGCAAAAGCTGCCCTTGGGTCTCATATAGTTTCTTGCCCTGAGTGCTACAATTCACTTTAGAGGACTCTCTGTTGTTTGACTGCAAGGTGATACCCAAGGGTAGAGAGTAAACACAGGAAGTAGAAGGAAAGAGACTAAGAAGAAAATCTTTAAAATCTACAGTCAGCAATTTTGGCTGAGATATTAAGGTGGGAAAAAAGGATAGCTTAAGAAATAAATTTGTCCTGGTGCATCTCCTACAACGTCCTACTGAACAAGCCTATCTATGACTAAACGAGATTTAAACATTGGTTAAAATTCTTGCCATCTACATTTCCACAGCTGCTTTTCATCACAACTGACAACCATCTAATATCACATTCCTTCACCCATTTTAGAGAAAAATTAATGAACAAGAAAAGTTTCTTATGTAATTTTTCAATGTTTAAATATGATGAAAGACATATAAGCTGGAAATGAACTCTGGAACTAGTTTAGTATATTGGTGGAAATCAGAATCATGGCAGTGGAAGAAAATGAACCCTCTGGCGCCATCACAAACACTTCACTCACAAGATTGTGTCTGCAAAGAACATTGTCCTTCTACAAACCTTATTGTTCTAACCATTGCTTATATCTCAACTTAAACTCACCACCTACACTTCTCTTCCTGTTCTTGTTATACATTCTATAACTTACCCTTTCAAAACACCCATTATTAATACTTCTTCAATATTCCCTGTTAATCTTTAAACTCCCTTAAGGCAAAAATGAGATTCACCTATGTCCTAGAAAGATGGGGAGGGGGAGTGACGGGGGAGAGAGAGAGAGAGATTTTTTCCCAAGGAAATGGATCACATGCTTGTAGAGACAAGTCCAAGACCTGTAGGTCAGACCTCAAGGAAGAGAGAGGCATCTGTAGAGGTAGAGTTCAAATTATCAGTTGGCAGGCAGAATCTCAGACTGCTGGCTTTGGAGATTACAGGAATGACATATCCAACATCATTGTTGAGAAACAATGTCTGTCACAGACAGCTGGCTTTGGATACTCATGACTGCAAATTTATCTAGTCTAGCAGGCCACTGGTTTAAGTCTGTAGAACATAAGTCAAACAGTCAAATATAGATATGACAGAAAGCTCTCGAATTTTTAATTTTTTTTTTCAGAAAGTCCAAATAGAAATACCATGAAGGGCACACTGATGGGAAGGCCCACCCTTAAGTAGAGAAGGCTTAGTATATGTTTATAAATCTGCTTGTAATCCTGCCTTATTAACCTCTTTTTGTTGCTTATGAATATCATACTTGGAAAGGTGGAGGGTTAGCAAAGGTGAGGAAGACCCTCAACAAGATATATTGACACAGACTGTAAAAGTGGGCTCAAATATGTCATAAACAATGAGGATGGCAGAAAACAGAGCACACAGTTCAGATCCATTGTTCATAGGGTTGCTATGAGTCATATCCAACTTGACCACACTTAACAACTACAACAAACTATACAGTCAGAACCAACACATAACTGACCCTCCAGGGGGTTTTCAGAGACTGTAAATTGCATGGAAGGATATTGCCCATCTTCTCACCATGGTGCAGCTGGTGGATTCAAACCACCTGCCCTCAGGTTAACAGCACAACTCTTTACCACTCGGCCACCAGAGCTCCCTATTAAATTCACAGAAGTTAGAAGTTACAATTTAGAATAGTTATAGTAAGTATCATGACTATGAGTCGCAAACGACTCGACGGCACATAACAACAACAACACAATTATGGCTATGATGACACACAGTATTAGCCATCACACCTTGACACCCCTACCATTTTATATAACTCTGGTGGTGGTGGTTGTTGTTATTGTTATGTGCCGTAGAGTCACTTGCGACTCATAGTGACCCTATGCACAACAGCCTAAACGCTGCTCTGTCCTGTGCCAATCACACTGCATCTGACACACCCATCCCGATTACCCCAGTCACTGAATCAATCCACCTCCTAGAGAGTGTTCCCTACTTGCGCTATCCCTCCACCCTCCCAAGCATGATGTCCCTCTCCAAGGACCCGTCCCTCCTTACAACATGTCCAAAGTATGTCAGACGAAGCCCCAGAATCCTTGCCTCCAAGCAGCAGCCTGGCTTAACCCTCTCCAGGATGAATCTGTTTGTTTTCTTGGCAGTCCATGGTACATTCAATACTCTTCTCCAGTACCACAGTTCAAAGACATCAATTCTTTTTCTCTCCTCCGTAGTCATTGTCCAACTCTCTGATGCATAATAAGTGACTGCAAAGACCACAGCCTGTATCAGATGCACCTTAATCTCTAGAGTGACACCATTGCTCTTCAGTACCCTGAAGAGGTCCCTTACAGCAGACTTTCCCATCACAATGTTTTTTTATTTCAATAACTAAGGGCATTGTTATAATTCATGAATGTTCTAAGATGAAAACTGACTTGTCTTCTCTGAGCATAGCTTAGGAAAGAATGAAGGAAAAAAACAGGATGAGAAATGACTCTGATTAGTGTAACACAACAGGACTAAGCACCCCAAAGGAGTGTCTGGCAGGAAAAAGTGGCACTCTTGACTTTGAACATTGGTGGGAATGCCTTTAAGTGTGGAAACTGCTGCTGAACAGAACATTATAGCACAAGGATGTCTACTAATTTTACTTGTAGGAGTTATCAACAGACATGTTTTTTTACCTCCTCTTGTTTGAGCAAGTATCTACCCATGCATGAAAATATCTACCCTCTTCTTAGTTCAAAGGGAATGCAACTCATAGAAATGAGACAAGGAGAAACTTAAATTGCTTTGCAGCCCAATTTCTTCTTTGATCTAATTTTTTAAGTGATTAATTGATTAAATGACTACCTAAATAGAAACTAAAGGAGCCCAGGTGGTGCAATGATTAAGAACTCAAATGCTCACCGCAAGTCAGAAGTTTAAATCCACCATCAGTTCCAGCTTCATGAGAGCAAAGATTCTTTTCTCTGGGAGACAGTGTCTCCTAAGAAATCTTACGGGATAATCCTGCTTTAATCTGAAATAGGAAGTATTACTCAAAATCAACTCACCGGCAACAGCAATAACAAAATGAAGTGACGTCTTGTACTTAGGTGCCACTGAGTCCCTTCCAACTCCTAGTGATCCCATGAGATGAGAAGAACTATCCATAGAGGAGCTCTCCAGGCTGTAATCTCTGTGGATTCCTGTAGGATCACTAAGAATCAGCATTGACTCAATGGCAAAGGGTTTGACTTTGTTTTAATCTTTTTCTTTTTTTATTCTCAATCATGGCCATTTCCCTTTTCTCTCCCTCCATCTTACTTTTATTTTATATTAATTTATTTACAAGATTTGGATACATTGTTTTTCACAAAAGATCCTTCCTATTTCCTTCATCCCACTCACTCATTGAATTGTGTATCCCTATGATTAACACCCTATCCCCCCACATCCTCATCCCTCCATTTCCACCCTTCCCATGCCTCCCCTTGGATCCTCATACTCATTCTACAGTCATGATTTTATATCATATTTGTCCTTGTGGGACTGACTTACTTCACTCAGTGTAATGCTTTCCAGTCCCTGCTAAGTTAGGTAGTAGTTTACAAAATCATTGCTCCTGTGTGCTCAGAGTATTCCATTCTATGAATGTACAACAACTTCTCAATCCATTCTTTTGTGGTTGGATATCTAGACTATTTCCATGTTCTTGTGATGGTGAATAATGCTGCTATGAACATTGGTGTACAAATCTCCATTTGTGCCTCAGTTCTTATTTTCTTGGGGTACCTTCCAAGCATGGAAAAGCTGGGTCATATGGAATTTCTACATTCAACGTTTTGAGGAAGTGCCAAACTGCCTTCCAGAGTGATTATAAAATTTTATAATCCCTCTTCTCCAAAACCACAGCTCAAAGGCATCAATTCTCCATCTATCCTCCCTACTCATTGTCGAACTCTCTGATGCATAACAAGTGGTTGCAAAGACCATGGCCTGTATCAGATGCACCTTAGTCTCCAGAGAGACACCGCTGCTCTTCAGTACTTTAGTACCAACAGCAGACTTTCCAATCGCAATACGTCTTTTAATTTCCTGGCTGCTAGTGCCAGGAGTGTTGATTGTAGAGCCAAGCAGACTAAAGCTGTGAACAATCTCAATCTCTTCACCATTCATCCTGTTGCTGCCAATTGGTCCAGTGGTGAGAATCTTTGTCTTCTTGACATTGAACCTCAATCCATACTGAAGGCTGCAGTCCCTGACCCTCAGCAGCCAGTGCTTCAGGTCCTCCTCAGTTTCAGCAAGCAGGGTTGTGTCATCTGCATAACGCAGATTGTTGATAGATCATCCACCAATCCTGATGCCGCATTTCTCCTCATAGAGCCCAGCCTCCCGGATGATCTGTTCTGCATACAGTACAGAGACAGGACACATCCCTGGCATACGCCCTTCCCAATTTCGAACCATGCAGTGTTTCCTTGCTTTGTTCTGATGACTGCCTCTTGGTTCAAGTATAGGTTTTGCATTAGCATGATCAGGTGTTCTGGGATTCCCATTTTTCTTGGAGTCAGCCACAGTTTGTTACGGTCCACACAGTCAAACACCTTTGTATAATCAATGAAGCACAGATACATTCCTCTGGTACTCCCTGCTTTCAGCCAAGATCCATCTAACATTAGCTACAATATCCCTAGTACCATGGCCCTTTCTAAACCCAGTCTGGACTTCTGGCAATTCTCTGCTGATGTGCTGTTCCAGTAATTTCTGGATAATCTTCAGCAGACTCTTGCTTACATGTAAGATCAATGATATTGTTCTGTAGTTTCCACACTCTATTGGGTCACCCTTCTTTGGAATGGGAACAAATATAGATCTCTTCCAGTCAGTTGGCCAAGTGGTCGTTCTCCAGATTTCTTGGCACAACTTGGTAAGCACATCCAGGGCAGCATCTGTTAGCTGAAATATGTCAATTGGTATACCATCTATTCCTGGGGCCTTATTTTTTGCTATTTCCTTCAAAGCAGCTTGAACTTCTTCCTTCATCACCATAGGCTCTTGCTCATATAATGTTTCATGAAATTCTTCTGTGTCTGCCAATTCCTTTCGATACAATGACTCAGTATATTCTTTCCATCTTCTTTTAATGCTTCCTGGATCATGTTACATTTTCTAAAATGGCTGTAAGAAAAGACAGGTATTTAACTTTGAACAAATTATTTAACCTCTCTGAAGCTCAGTTTCCTTATTTGTAAAAATGGGTTTATGGTACTTGCCTTTCAAGGAGGGTGTGAAACACACAAAGTACAATTGTTGCTGTGTACGATTGAGTTGGTGCCAACTCATAGCTGACTCTCCAGAGGGTTTTCAGTGACTGTAAATCACATGGGAGGAGATTTTACTTCTTTCTCCCTCAGAGCAGCTGGAGGACTCACACTGCTTGCTTATGGGTTGGTAGTGAAACTCACCACTAAGCCACCAGAGATAACCACAATAAAAATATATAAAAGCATTACTAATAAAAAAATACATTAAACTTTCAGGAAAAGCTAATATGTCCACATACTATGATGCCTAAATCTTTGGTATCCCAAACATGAACCGTACATGTGTCCTTCAGATCTGTGCAGAATATTGTTGTTGTTGTTATGTACCGTCGAGTCATTTGCGACTCATAGCGACCCTATGTACAACAGCCCTAAACCGTGCTCTAACCTGTGCTCTATCCTGTGCCAATCTCACTGCCTCTGACACACCCATCCCGATTACCCCAGTCACTGAATCAATCCACCTCATAGAGGGTCTTCCCCTCCTGTGCTGCAGAATATAACTTACTGTTTTATCCTGAATTTTTGCTGAGCTTTTTGAATAGTTGTATTAGACAAGAGCACTGAATATTTCATGAACTGCCAAGAGAACCAACAAGTCTGTCTTGGAGGAAGTGCAACCAGGGCATTTCATAGAAGCAAGGGTAGTGAAACTTCATCCCACATACTTGGGGTATGCTGCAAGCAGAGACCAGTCCTTGGAAAAAGACAGGCTGGGGAAGGTGGAGGGTCAGAGAAGAAGGGGAAGACTTCCAACAAGATGCATTGACACAGGGACTGTGCCAAAGGGCTTAAACATGCATAGGGTTTGTCCTGCATCATAAGAATGTGGCAGGATAGGACAAGGTTCAAATCTGTTACTCACTGGTTCACTATGAGTCATAGTTAACTCAACAGCATCTAACAGCAGAAAACAAAAAACAAAAAAAACAGGGGAAATCATGATTCCGTGAGAGGGTTCTTGCCTTCCACATGGCAAGTCTGGGCTTCATTCACTAATAGTGTACCTCGTGTACAGCCATCACCTATCTGCCGGTGGAGGCTTGTGTTTTGCCATGATACTGAACAGAGGCCAGTAAAGCATTCAAACAAAGAGACACTAGGAACAAAGGCCTGGTGAGCTACTTCTAAAATTCAACTAGTGAAAACTCTTTGGATCACAACAATGGAATTTGCAACTAATTATAAGAATGTTTCAGGCCAGGCAGAATTCACTCCATTTTCCATGAGATCTCTGATTCTACTACTTAGTACTGGATATGGTGGAGACTGATTCAATGACCTGCTGTCATTGAATTGGTTACAATATCAAGAGATGCTTTGTAGATTGTTAGGCAAACCCATGAATACTAGCTTTATTTCTTCTTATTCTAGTAGGAGACAGTTTGAAGCCTCTTATGAGGCAAGGCATATTACACAATAATCTACCTCAGGGAGGATGTGAAATACACAAAGTTCTATTGTTGTTGTGTACTGTTAAGTTGGAGCCAACTCATAGCTGAACTATGAATAGGGGTGATAAAAAATAGAATTGATGCCTTTGAGCTGTGATGCTGGAGAAGAGTATTGAATACACCATGGACTGCTAGGAGAACAAACAAGTTTGCCCTGGACAGGAAGAAGCCAGGCTGCTCCTTAAAGGCAAGGATTCTGAAGTTTTGTCTAACATACTTTGGGCATGTTGCAAGGAGGGACCAGTCCTTGGAGAGGGACATCATGTTTGGGGAAAGTGGAGGGACAGTGCAGGAGAAGAAGACACTCAACAAGATGGATCAATTCAGTGATTGGGGTAATGGGAGTAGATGTATCAGAGACAATAAGGTTGACACAGGATAGAGCAGGGTTTAAAGCTATTGTACATAGGGTCACTATGGGTCGCAAGTGACTCGACGGCACATAACAACAATGACAACAACCTCTTAATTCTTGTTTGTTTCTTCCTCTGATGCATTTTTAAGCTCTGAGTATCAGGTCTATTCCTATTATTTGACCCTTTCTACTACCAACGTCCAATTGGGGTGTTTCTTCTGTACTTCTTACACCAGAGTCATCAAGTTTCTTATTCCATACCTTCCAAATACAACTCTGGGCAGAAAGGCAAATATGCACATTTCACAAACTCTCTAGGGACTCCCAGGTTTATAAAGCTTGAGAACCCTGGCTTTAGACCAAGGCCTAGAATGTCTGTGGGCACAGAGTCTTGGGCCTTTGATAGTAGGATTCTGCTTTCATCCCCTTTTAGGCCCTTTTAGGTTTTATGTGTGTCTTTTACTTTTACCTGAGAAATACCTAAACCAGTTCAACTGTAAGCCAGTTTGTACTTTGACAAAGAATGCTCAAAAATTGGTACCTAGTCAAGTTTGACTGCAGGTATTTGTGATGTCCAAAAAGACTAAATAACCTATGCCTCTAGTTAACAGGTAACAGATTCCTATCAATGATTTCCAAATGGTGAGCTACTGACAGTGGGATAGGTGATATTAGATGCTCCACTCATTCAGCATTAAATAGCACCAAAACACAAAGAAAAAGGCCTTTCAATTCTTTCCTTCTGATTTCATTAAGGATCTAATATATAGAGTATAGTGCTACTATGTTTTCTGATATCTCACTAGTGATTCCTAAGCTTCCTTTTTAGCAAAGAAAGTTTAGACATGGAACTACAACTTTCTAAAACAATAATATTTAACTAGGAGGGAATGAGTAGGTTGATTGTTTAAACATTTGTTTTTATAATTTCACTCTATTTTAGAACAATGATATGTTTTTTACTATAGATTTATAGTGTTAATATAGATGTAAATGTTATAAAGTGAATTGACTTAAAGAAAAATAACATGATAGGTATATGCTAAAAATCCTAAAGGGTGCACTAAATTATGAGCATTTTGAAAAAAAAAAATGGTCTCATCAATGAACAAGTATGAGCAATTAGGTTTTTCTGATAAGAGAAACAGTTTTTTAAGGGTTCTTGGATACAAGAAGTGATTTAATGTCCATACCATGTAATGGGAGGGAAATTATACAGCAAGAGAAAAAGGCCTTTTTTCTTTTTCTATAGACCATTTAAAGGAGCTATGTGGGCACAGTGCCTAATATGTCCAGCAGCTAACTGAAAGGTTGATAGTTCAAATCCACTAGCTGTTTGTGGGAGAAGGATAAGCAATCTCCTCCCATGAAGGTTGACAGCCTCAGGAACTTGAGGCAGGGTCACTATGAGTTGGATTCAACTCCACAGTAGTGTGTTTAGGGTTTTGTTTGTGTTTGTTTCATCTTTATGGACCATATGCAACATGGCAAAAACTGAGTTGTTGGTTGATTAAAGTTTCATTGGTTGTTTATTGGTTAGTTTAGTGTCTTAGTGCTCTACTAGCAAGAAGCTGCACTGCAATCCTGAAGGCATGTGGTTCAAGGCCATGAGCTGCTCCATGGGAGAAGGATGGGCAATCTCCTTCCTGTCATTAATAACGGCCTCTGGAAACTCGCCAGAGGGTCAGCTATGGATCAGTTCCAACTTGACAGTACACAACAAACAACAAGTGTTGGGTAAACTGTTAATGTTTCTAAGTCTACATTTCTACATCTAGAAGATAAAGACAATAATATTCTGTATTAGTGATGTTGTGAAGTGTGTGACTCAGCCTAAAGCCCAACTCATGGAAAGCTTTCAATACAAATGTCTTATTCTATTGTTACTTAAAGTTATAGTAACATCATTGCTGTTCTTGCGTTGGCCTTAAAAGTGGACATTCAGTCGTCTCTACTACTAGAAAAAGAATATTCTCTTGGAAGCTATATATTGAATAAATATTTTTTTTAATCATAAGAGCCTGGAATGAGGGTTGCAGAGTGGAGTATACTTGGGGTGGGTGTGGGGAGGTGCGGGGGTGGGGGGTGGGATTGTGTACCAATGAAGGAGATTTTCTTTTGCTTTTCAAGGAGAGGAGTGAACTGGGGGTGGGGGTGGGGGTGAGTGGGTGGGGAGAAAAGTGCATCAATGAATGAATGGAATTCCAAAATCTCTGTAGATGTTCATTGAAATTAATAATAATAATAAAAATTTTTTTAATTTTTTTAAAAAGACAGATATTTAGGTTTGTTTTTCCTTCTGTTATCGGCTTGAAGTCCCTTTTAATATGGTCTATTAGTATCAAGTTACTTCCATTGATACATATTCTCAAGTCCTCCACTTTTGAACCCTACAGCTTGACCTTATCACAAATGCACTGCCTCCATTCTGCAAGCTGTCTGCACCACAAGTGCCATGTTTTCTCACTGTCACACACTATCACTGCTGAAGATGGATCTTGAAGGCTAACACGTCTTTGTAGTCAAGTCCTTGACAACTGGATCATTGCTGACAGTACAGTGATATTCAACAGCACATCTCCAAAGTTTCACCCCTCTTATGCCATTTCCCTCAAGGTTGTCACTAGTTCATGCTTGTTTACTCCTAAGGAAATTCTGGGATGAGTTACATATTTTACCACGATTATTCTTTTTTCCTTTATTTTTATTTTTTAAATTTTATACTGTTTTGTTTAAAAAGTTTGAATACATTGTTTTCACACAAGATCTTTCCCGTTTCCTTTACCGCACCCCCCCGCCTCTACAAAGTAAGAACTGAGGCTCAACCAGAGCCTGTATACTGATGTTCATAGCAGCGTTATTCACCATCACCACAATTATTCTTATACTAGAAACTCTTTGGCTCATCTTAAACCCTACTCAATATGCTAGATGCCTCATTTTCTTAGGATTTATTTTATTTCACAGATTTTGTTGCTTTTCACATCTAAGATGCTTTCAAACATTCATATAAAAAAATTAATATTTATCCTAGTTCACATTGATAAATCTCTCTAACCCCAGAAAAGTAAAAGGATAGCCAATTTAAACTGAAATGTCAAGGACTGGAAGCCCTTGAAATTCCAGGGCTCAATAACTCACATGAATTCTATGTCACTTGCCTTCTTTTTATGACTAATCCTCTATAGTGAAAGGCAATGCCCTTCATCTCTGAATCTTTAATCCATGGCAGAATGAGAGATGTCCCCCTACCCTGCTTCCCAACTGGGAGCATACATATAGAAAAGCTTCCTTTGGAGTTCTAGCTTTCCTGTTCTTTAATTTATTTCTTTTGGAGAATTTATTCAGCAGGAGATTTTTGATAAACCAGCTAAAAATGCCAAACAAAACATAGTGACTATATTTGTAGGTGTTTCATCCACTAGGAATATCAGTACATTCTCTATGGATATACTATATGTTTCTCCAGAAATATTCCCACTATTTTTTCAACTTCAATGTAATTTATTCTTTAAATGGCAGTCCACTCCATTCTGATTGTCTCATCCATGTATTCCAAAAGACAAACAAACTTTAGTAGGTTCTGTGAATATAATTCTTAAGATGCATTAATGTGTGCCCAAAAGATTATCAAGCTGGGTTGGTGCGGGCAATGGAATCTGTGACTATAATTCTCAAGATGTGTCCATGTTTGTCAAATAAATGATTGATTTGGGTTGGGGAGGGCTGCCAGACCTCATCTGGTAACCACATCTGGCATGGTATACAATGTCCTGAAGGCTTTAGTGGTCATGAGGTTTTAAAGAAAAGCAGTTTCTAAGTAGACTGTCTAACCAAAAGGAATCTTGGACTTAGGTCAAACCATCCTTGCCCCAATGGCTTGAGGTTTTTCCTCTTTGTTTTTCTTGAGTTCTTTAAGGAGGACTTGATCATATCCTTCTGACTACCGCAATTGGCTGGGGACTTCAAGCTCAACTAGTCTAAGGCTTTATGTAAGCTACAAATTTCTTCATTGTTCCAAGGATTGATACAGATAATCAATAGGACAAATGGATGCCTAAATAACCAAAGGTATCTAAATATTTTAAGACTAAAAACCAAGCAAAAATACTTGAGTAAATTTCCTATGTTGCTGTTGTTGTTGTTGTGTACCATTGAGTCAGAACTGATCCATAGTTGATTCTGCAACAGGTTTTCAGAGGCAGTTAATCACACGGAAGGAGACTTCTCATCTTTGTCCTGTGGAGCTACTGGTTAATTAAAACTGTGTGCCTTTGGAATTGAACTCAGCTTCTTACTACTAGGCTATCAGAGTTCCCTAAATTTGCTATATCTACCTGATAAAAATGCCTTCATAACCTGGAAGATAGTGTTCAAAATTTAATATTATCAGAATTCTACAATGGTGAGTGTATTATACTGGGAGAGCTAGGCCAGAATCAACCTGAGACTCAACCCATGCTCAATTTAACATTATATAGTACCTCACGTGAGTATATGTTCACACTAGTCTACACATAAAACTCAGTCTACATTATCCATGGAAAAACTTCCCTCTTCCCTCCACTCAGGTTTATGTATATGTATCTTTGGAAGAACAACTCTGCATAGGCTTTAAATAGAGAACTTGGGTAGGGAATTCTGAGATGCACACTGCCAAGTTTGTGGTCAAGAAAGAAGAAAAATTTTCTGTAAGACCAGAAGAAATGGAAGGTACTCAGTAACTAACATTTTAACCAGGGACCTAATAGATAGATTCCAATCAAAAGTGTGTGTGGGGGGGCGGCTTCGGAGCAGAATATAAAGTTCTCATAGAAAACAGACTTACTGGATTCATCGCAACTAGGAAAACTCTGAATGTATTGTTTTTAAATAATTTTTAAACCTCACATTGAAACTCTTTCATGAAGTAATCTGTAAACAAAACAACAGTTTTTCTCAATTAATAAAGAAATTAATTCTGTGAGATAAAATTGGGAATAGTAGCTTACAAATGAAAATGTTAAAGGACATAGAGAGTAAAAATTGGTGAAATAATTTGGGTAGAGATAATATTAATGGAGACACAAAGTGAAAAATATAAACAATAGCATTATTCTGTATCTGCATGTACAAATTGTGAAAGGGCTGTGTATTTTATTTCATATATTTTCATTTAAAATTTATTTTCAAAGGGATAGAAGAAGAGAAATAGGGCCACAGGAGCATATCCAGAACAAGACTCTAAACTGTGGGACCCAGAATGGGTGTTCCTTTGCTCGAGGAACAAAGGATAAGTTACCCTTTTTTACATTACAGGTGTGGTAGTGCAATGTACAAACAACAAGAATTATTAGAATTTTAACTGACTTTAGACTGTAAAAGAGCAGTGCATCCCTTGAACAAATTCTAGATTCAGGCCAGATCCTGCTACAGACCTCAGAGGCCAGCACGTTCTTATTGTTGTTGTTATGTGCCATTGAGTCGCTTGCAACTCATAGCAACCTTGTGTATAAGAGCCCTAAACGCCATTTTATCCTGTGTCAATCTCGCTGTCTCCGACACACTCATTCCCACCACCCCAGTCACAGAATCATCCATCTCATCGAGGGTCTTCCTCTCCTGTGCCATCCCTCCACTCTCCCAAACATGATGTTCTTATTAAAAATGTATAATTCTAGACATCAGAGTTTAGTTCTAACACAGATTCTGAAGTGTTCTTTGCCCTTGAGACCACAAGGAAAGTCTGCTTTTAAATCTTGCATGGGTCCCTGTTTAGGGTCTGCAGGGATTCTGACTTTCCAGTGTGAATCTGGGGTGAATCAAGTCTTCTTTCAGCAATTCTATCAAACAAGACTCAAAGAAGTAGCTATCCCACCATCTGGATAGATTTCACGTGCTTTTCAGAACTACATCAGACTCATAAACCTAAGAGATTGGCTCATCTACAGTTCCAAGTCATGATGTGGAGAATGTGAAATGGCTCCCAGGATGCTTCCTCGGCTCTTGGAAACAACAGTAGTGAAGACACTAAAAATAAAACTTGGTTTGCCAAGTGCTATTATGTTTTTATAACATTGTATTGAAACATGTTCAGTTTACTAATCTACCAAGGAAAACCACTGAAATTTAGGGAAGAATCAGCAGGCTGCTTCATGGCCAGATACTCCAGATTGCATTTCCTTTCCCGGCTGCTGGCTGGCAGAGATGCTCTGTACTGGAAAGTTCAAGGACCTCTGAGGGGCAATGGCTTCAGTATGCATGGTCACATTACCACGGGGAAAATTACCATTTCAGTTGTCAGGAAACCCTGTACATGGAAAACTGGGATGATGTGTTGAAATCATAAATTACAAACGCCAGGTTAGTCTTAAATATACTGATTGCCTTCCCAGCACATTTCTAAGGTCCAAATCTTTGATATGACAGTTATTAATTTCACACATGATATTTTTCCTCTATTTCTTTTGTTCTTTGAATCTAGTCCATCGCCTTAATCATTTGGCCACAACTTGTTCTTTACATCTGAAGGTGGGGTGGGAACACCTCTCTCCTCACTCAGTGTCTTTGTATCTTTGTCTCTGTCTCTCTTTCTGTACACATATATAATACATATACCTTCTGGATTCAATAAGAGTTCTTAAGAGTTTACTAAAGATTCTAAGAATTCAAATAAAATTTACCACACTTTATAGACACTCAAATAATCAGTCACAGGGGCTTTGCCATCTGTTTAATATAAACTAACCAGAGAAAAAACCTTGCAGAGTACCACAGGGAATATTAAATATAATGATAATAGCATGGATTGAATACCGAGAATATATGCCAAACACTGCCAAATATATTATGTTTATGTTACTTGCAGGTTTAAAAATAGCACAGTAAGTATCATTACTTCCAATTTAAAAATAAAACCTCAAAAGTTTGAACTACTTATCAAAGTTACACCCCAAACAACTTCTCTTCCAGGATGTAAGTTGCTATTTTCAAGTGAAAAATGAGAAGACTGGCAGAGATGAGATACTCAAGATTCTTCTGAATTCTAGAAGTCTCAGGGAAACTCTCAAACCTTCAGTAACCATATAAAACAGAACCCATTCTCGAACTGAAAATCACCTAGAGGAGTCTTGAGCCATCTCAGGTTTCTGAAATTTTCTCAGAATTTTCTCTGCTGTGATTTAAAACAAACAAACAAACCCCAAGGAAAAGGATGAAATCCTTAGTACAGAAACTTTGCAATGAACTCTAGGGGAGATTGGCAATTTGCAGAAAATCTGACTATTAGTGAAATTCAGCAAAGGATTTAAGATTTTTGTCACACCAATCTCCCATACTTGATTCAAGACGATACCCAAACGTCACCAAAACTCTTGTCTTTCAATTCCTTTTCCCTTCATTTATTGAACACATACTACATAACAGGAGCAATGCTATAAATAAGGAGATGAAAGACATAGAACTTACTACCTAACTGTGGAGACTAACAATTATACGTATAATAATGTATATGGACAGCCAAGAGAATGAATAGATATGTCTTGGAAAGGGATTAGCCAGAGAGTTCTTTGGAGGCAGAAATGATGAAGCTTCACCTCAGATAGTTTGGACATGTAGCTAGGAGGTGCTATTCTTTGGAGAAGGACATGTTGTTGGGAAGGGTGGAGGATTGGCCAATGAGAGAAAGACCCTCAACCAGGTGGACTGACACTGCTGCAATGGGCTCCTATGTGTGAGGAAGTGTGAGGATGGTGAAGGATTCAGAACAGGGTTCAGATCTTTTTTTCATAAGGTCACTATGAGTTGTGCTCAATTCAACGGCACCTAACAATAAACAACACCACAATCTATATGGTATAGTAAATATGTACAATGAGGCAGAACAGAATCAAACACCATACCTCTGAGACACCAAGTCATTTTCTCCCCTGGGAAGGGCCATAGTAAAGCTTGTGGAAATACAACCGAGATGCTGGTTGTGTCACATTGTCGAAGAAGCAGTAGTTGTTGTACTACGTGGTACATGTGCTCATTCAAATGATGCTGAGGTGCTCAAATGGGACAGCTTTCAGAGTAGCCTGTCAAGCAGAAGGCCTCAGGGACCAACAGAAAGGTGGCTGTGAATGCTGTTAGTGTAACAACCCCTTCCATTTAACAACCTTTTTAACCTCATTTAACAACATCTTCAACCTGGTCAAGAATTCTTGATTTAAAAGAGCTGTGAGTGTAACTGCTCCCACTAATGAAAGCTGAGTAAGGAGTTTACTTATTCTTTTCTTACTTCATGTTACGGATTGAATTGTCCTTCAAAAAATATATGTTGGAATGTAACCCAATGTTGTTGTTGTGTACTGTCAATTCAGAACTGACTCAGAGCTGACTCTTCAGTTGATTTTCAGAAGCTGGAAACCACACAGGGGCTTACTCATCTTTCTTCTGTGGAGCACCTGATGGATTTGAACTGCCTATCTTTGGAATGCCAACACAACTCATTACTACCAGGCCACCAGAGTTTCTTCTTAATCTATAGCTTTGGAAACAATCTTGTTTAGAAAATGGGATTTCTTTATGTTGATGAGGCTACGTCCTAAACCAAAAGACATATTTTTCTTTAAAATTTGTGATTTGAATGGGTTTAAAATGTAAATTAGCTTTTCATTCAACTATTCAACATATATTTTTATACTATTAACTACAGTACCCACAGTTTTTGCATAATATGAATTACTATAGAGGAAATGATGCTGAGTGACATAACCAGTGACCAAACTCCCCTCCAATTCTAGCATAAGACTATTATTACAAAAAGCCAAGGAAACTTTTACACCCAGAATCATTCTTAGATAGTTACCAAAGATGAGAAAGGAGTAAAAGGGCAGTGAAAGTCAATCAATAAATTGGGTTGAAAGTGAAACGAATATAGAATAAAGGGTTGATCAGACATTATAAGTAATTATACTACTGAATTCTAATTAATGTTATAAAGCAAAATATGTATAAACGATTGACTGAAAAACTAATTTATAAATTTCATTCAAATTATAATAAAAATATTAATTACAATACCACAGTGTAATCACACTTTCCTGCTTCCTTTCTGTAATTCTCATTTTCATTAATCTTTCTCTCTCAGCCTTGAAAACTTAGTCCTTGATCAAATGCTGCTCTTTTGACCTAGAAGAGTTGGTCATTCTATAGAGTGAGTGGTTCTTTGGTCTCCCATAGGATCTGCCTATTGTTTGGCTGAAAGTTGAGTCACAGAAGTGAGAATCAAGTAACTTTTGAGCTATAAGGAGAAGCACAGACACAGACACCAGATGGCATAGCCTGAGGGTGGGAGGTTAGATGTCACATGAAGAATGATGCCGGAGTGGGGAACATTGGGACTACACAAGCCAAAGAAGACAAGGACCTTCCCCCAGTGTCAGCAGAAAGCCTTCCCTGAGATCAAGTGCCCTGATTTTGGACTTTTAACTCTTTAACAGTGAGAAAAGAAATCTCTCTTCTTTAAAGTCACCCACTTTTGTTACAGCAACACTAAGAAACTAAGACACTGTTTACACACTAGACTAGTATGAATTGAGAATAAATTTCGTCTCATATTTTTAGAGACTTCTAGATAATAATATTCCATTTGAAATCACTCAACCTGAAAATCTTTAATAAAGCTGTGCCGTATCACAGTAAGGAGTTACACTTTTAATCCAAAAGCATGTGGTTCAAATCTATCAGGTACACTGGGAAAGAAAGATGAGTAATCTCCTGTTGTGTGTACCGCCTCTGAAAGCTTTTAGGAGGATTGGCTATGAGTTGCTGCAAACTCAACAGTGCACAGAAACCTATCACAATCATGCTGCAAAAAAGGTATATGTCATTGAACATTTCTCATCAACTGTGGAGTCATAAGTATGTTAAGGATAAGGGTTTAAGACAAATGCTCCTGAATCATGGATCTCTGATCTCCTTGGCCAGTGGCCAATATCTCTGCTGTCTGAGGCAGTGGTCAACTTGGCTTCAAGGTTCCCTCACTGATCCTAAGGTTTCCTATCCACTTAGATCTACATATCAAAAGATACATTCACAACCAACTTAAAGAAAAGACAAAGCAAACTCTCCATGAGTATGCATTAACATCTTTTGCATCAGTAGAATGACCTGGTTGTTATAAAATGAAGGCATGGATGCTGGATTAATATAGTACTCAAGAAAGTAAAGAAAATGTGACTTGATTTCTCTGCAACTGGTTTGATTGTCCTCACCAACTCTCTCTCTCTCTCTCTCTCTCTCTCCCATGTGTATGCATATATGATGGTGGTAAATTTGGTTTAATCCAATGATTGCCCTTGCTCTTTAGGTAATATGGAGTTCCTAGGTGGTACAAATGTTCAAGTACTCAACTGATAACTAAAGATTGAGGGTTTAAGCTCACTCATAAGTGCCTGGGATGAAAGGCCTTGCAACCTCCTTCCCCAAATAAATCAGCCATTGAAAACCCTAAGACTACAAACTCTAATCTGATTTAAAAAGTTGGCTTTCTGTGAATTGGAATGGATCTGGTTAAGGTTGCTTCAAACAAGCTTTGCCCTGTTACTGTCTTTCAGAATTGCTTCCTCTAGACTTGATCCTTACCCCCATTCCAAAGTCTTGATCCATCCAGAAAGCCAAGATTGGAAGATAAAGTGGTCCAGATTGTTGGGAAAAAATTCTCCGCAATGCCTAAGGTTTTCAGAGAGGGCTTTCAGCAGCCTCTTCAGTCTCAGTTCTGATTATACCTGTAGACACATGGTCAAGTTGTACTTTTAGAAGATACAGTTTTAAAAGACCAGAAACAGAAAAGCAAACTGGCTCAGGTTGTTTTCTGGGATGTTAGTACTCACATTATTTTTCAAATTGCTTTATAAACATACTTGATAAACACAATTATCTCCCCAGGGAATAAGGCCCCAAAGCTTGCATAGCACTGGGCACATTTGAGGGGCTGGACATAGACTTCTGAATGACCACACATCCAATAATCAGATATAAAATTCATACTTATCAATTTGATAAAACCAAATTTTTTTATACAGTTTGAAGGGAGGTAATCACAAGTGATAATACTGAGAAGTTTAGCAGGAGAGGAAAATGTTATTTTCCTTACAATAAAGTTGATAAAGGAGGTCATAGCTTCCCCCTGTGATAGCAAGGAACTTCCCAAAACTGCATCACAGAATGGGGCAGGCTTTGGACTGTTATCAGAACAGACTAATCCCAGAGAAAGAGTTCATGTTTGATAAAGAAGAGGGTCATAGTAGCTGCAACAATGGAATCAGTCTTAACAAATGATTGTGGGGGTACATAGAACCTGGGAGTGTTTGGTTCTGTTGTATATATGGTAGCTACAAGTAGGAATTAACTTGTCAGTAAATAAAAGTAACAAACACCAATCACAGCACTCCACAACACCTCTCCACAAGCACATCTCTACATAACACCTCTCCACAAGAGCCCTCACCTAGCCTGTAGAACGTGGAGCACAAACAAACAGACCACAAGTGTAGTTCCTGAGCCCAGCTATCTCACAACTACACTGAGTCAGTTTCTTCCCAAGCTTACCAGTGAGGAGTTGCTCCTTCCTCTTCAACGGGTCAACTGGAAGAGAAGCAAAAGGTTTATGGTAATTGATGATCCTACACTTGTAACTATGGAGCAGGGCCTAGCTTCCCCACCTCCACCCTGGCCAAGATGCTTACTGTCTTTCCCAAAACTTACAGAAAAACAATATCACAAAGGGCCCCTCAAATAGTGTATCTGTCCAATCTTTTTTTATTCCCCCTAATTCTCCCTATTCAGGTGATCAAAAATCGGTTTTTAAAAGGCTCAACTCTTTAGATTGCCATGGCGTCAGAATCAACTCAGCTTATCCTCCAGTGGGTTTTTGGAGGATGTAAAGTGCTTGGGTGATTTTAAACTGTGACACTCAGACCTGGTTTTAATGGGTTTTGTTCAAACATTTTTCTAAGTGGTATAGCACTGGTCTGTCCATTTGCTGTACAGAGATAACTCATGGTTGCTGTGATGCTAAACACTGTGACACTGATGTGTCAAATGCGACAAAGATCACCCATGGTGGACAGTGTTTGGTAGAGCTCCCTGATTAAAACAACCTTGGAAGCAGGAGTGGCATTCACTTCCGTAATAGCTTGCCTCTATGAAGCTGGAAAAAGGATGAAAGCTATATAAGTGTTCAGATCTTCTGTTCACAGGGTCACTGAGTCATCTACGATTTGATGATACTTAAGAACACAAAAACAACAAATTGCTTGAGAGGAGAATTACCACCTTTCCCCTGCAATGCTGCTGATGAGTTTGAACCGCCAGAGAGATGCCACCTCTGAGTTGTAGCTTAACTCCCTATGGACTACTCCATTACCTCAATTAAACCTAGCAAATATTTCTTTTGGGTTTATTTTTAGTGCCAAGCACTGAAGAATTTAAAGATAAATAAATCTCTGTGATTTTCAGAAGGCGCCCCGGTATCATAGTGCTTAACATTCTGGGCTGAAACTGGAATGTAGATCATTTGAATCCACAAACTGGTCTACTAGTTTACAAGCCAGTCAACATCCATCCATGGGTTCTTGTTTGAAGAAACAGGGTCACTTACTTGAGATCAAAAGGAACAGAGACACATTTTTACAATGGCTGTTGTAATTTCTAAATGTTTTTTCTGAGTAATTAAGTGGACACTTAGAGTTTAAGACTTTTCCCTTCTCTTACTATCAGCATTGGTTAGAGTCCAAATACTAAAGAGACAAAGGTTATGGAAACCACTGGAGGTCCCGTTCTCTTTCCTCATTGCTCCCGGATTGCTCCATTTCACAGAGACCTACATTTGGTAAAGGGAGTAACTGGATGAAAGGGCTTGGATGAATTGTTCACTTCTATCACCAGGACTGGAAAACAATCTAGAGGAACAGATTGTTTCAATTCTCTGAAAGAAAGTGTTGTGTTCCTTTCTCTTCTAGTCTGGATTCCAGGATCTTCTGGTAGGCTTTTTTTTTTTTTTTCCTGGGAGGGGATTCTGTATCTCTAACAATTCTATTTGTCTTTTTATTTAATTAGCTTTTTGAAGACTACCCACATTTCACTAAATCACACACTCACAAAAATTTACCTGCTTTGTTTTATTTGGCTGAACTCTGTGACACTGATGTATCAAATGCTTTAATGGTTGACTACCCAATGTGGACAGAGAGTGGGATGGAGCTCCCCGATTAAAACAAGCTTGGAAGGAGGAGTGGCATCCACTTCCATAATAGCTTGCCTCCAGAAACCTTGTGAACCTGGAGAGAGGTTGAAAGGCACCCAAGCGTCGAGGACTCTCCTTCATAGCGTGGCTTTGAGTCACCTGCAACTCGACGGAACTTAACAACAACAACAACGTCCTCTTTATGAATTTCCTATGACCTCTATAATATATTGTCATAATAAAACCTGGTGACTTAAAATAACAGAAAGTTATTTGCTTATATTCCAGAAGGCCCAGAATCCAAAATTCAGGTGCCAACAGGGCTGTAATCACTTCAGAGACACTTGGCAGAATCTCCTCCTTCTCTTTCCCTTTATACTGCCAAACATCCATTGGCGTGTGGCCACACCTACTTTCTCACACTGACTTCTCTCTTACATCCCAAAACCCCCTCTGCTTCTCTTATAAAGAAACTTGTGATGATATTTAGGGCCCAGGAAGATAATCAAAACTAAAATTATCCTCTCAACACCTTTCATTTAATTTACGAAGACCTTTTCCCAAATAGAATAATAGCCATAGATTCTCAAGATTAGGATACTCACATAACTTTTTATGCGAACTTGTTCTGCTCATATCTTCTTCATTTCCTCAGCATCAACTGATTCACTCAGCTTATTGCCATTGAGTGTGAACTTACTCATAACTGACACTCCACAGGGTTTTAGAGGCTGTAAATCACACAGGAAGAGATTGCTCATCTTTTGAATTGTTGTTGTTGTTGTTATGTGCCGTCAAGTCACTTGAATAGTGACCCTATGTACAAGAGCCCTAAACTCTGCTCTATCCTGCGTCAACCTCATTGTCTCTGACACACTCACTCCCATAATCCCAAACACTGAATTGACCCATCTCATTGAGGGTCTTCCCCCCCTGCTCTGTCCCTCCACTTTCCCAAACATGATGTCCCTCTCCAAGGACTGGTCCCTCCTTGCAACATGCCCAAAGTATGTCAGACGAAGCTTCAGAATCCTTGACTCCAAGGAACAGCCCAGCTTCACTCTCTCCAGGGCAAACCTGTTTGTTCTCCTAGCAGTCCATGGTAGTATATTCAACACTCTTCTTTAGCACTACCACGCAAATACATCCATTATCTATCATCCCTCATCACTGCCTAGGTCTCTGATGCATAGCACTCAATTGTGAAGACTATAGCCTGAATGAGGCGCACCTTAGTCTCCAGTCTGATGATTTTCCCAGTGCAATTTGTCTTTTTATTTCCTGGCTGCTGGTACCAAGAGTGTTGACTGTGGAGCCAAGAAAACGAAAACTTAACTATCTCAATCTCTTCACCATCCATACTGATGTTGCCAATTGTTCCAGTGGTGAGAATCTTTGTTTTCTTGATGTTGAGTTTCAATCTGTATTGAAGGCTGCAGCCCTTGGCCTTCTGCAGCAAAGGCTTCAGGTCTTCCTCAGTTTCAGTACTCAGGGTTGTATTATTTGAGTTAGTGATTCTTAACACTTCACCACCAAAGCTCCCTAACATCAACTGATAGAACTACCCATATTTCTGTGGAAATAATACATATGTTCTATGCTTGTTTGCAAACTGACCCCTTTTTGTATTAGTTGTCTGTTTATACAACATGTATGGGGTGTGTGTGTGTGTGTGTGTGTGTGTGTGTGTTATTTATGTAGGCAAATTCTATGCAAAAATGTTGTACATAAAATAAACATGGGTTAAATATTATTCCAATTTTCAAAACTTATATTCCCAGCTTCATTTTTAATTAATTTACTTTTTGGACCAATTTAAGGACTTCTACATGTATAATTCAGTGACATAGATTATATTCTTCATGTTGTTCAACCATTAGTCCTATCATTTTCTAAATTATTCTGCTACCATTAACATAATAGAATTTCATTTCTCATTTTCATTACCATTGAGTCAGATATGCTATAGCTGACCGACCGTCTAGTGAGTTTTCAGGAGCTGTTAATTATATGGGAGTAGAGTGTCCACCTTTCTCCTCCAGAGCAGTTGGTGGATTTGAACTGCCTGCCTTTATGTTGGCAGCACAATTACTTATTCATTAGGACACCAGACTTCCCTCTCCCACTTCCACTTCTTTCTACTTCAACCTAAGAATCTGTTATTACTGAGTTGATTCCAAGTAATGGAGACCATCCATCAAGTTTCTAAGGCTGTAAATCTTCTAAGAAGGAAATAAGTTACCTCATCTTTATTTCACTGAGTGTCTAGAAGATTCAAATTGCTGACCTTTCAATAAGAAGCCCAACATGTAATAACCATAATATCAAATGATCTTTCCTCCTACCCCTGTTGTTGTTGTTGTAGGTGCAACTCATACCCACCCTATGAACAACAGGCTTGAATCCTATCCTATCCTGTGCCATCGTTATCACCTCTGATACACTTAAACTTACTGCTGCAGTCACCATGTCAATCCATCTCATTGAGGATATTCCTCACTTTCGCTGACTCTCCAACTTTCCAAACATGATCTCCCTTTCCAAGGGATAGCCTATCCTAGAACGTGTATAAAGATTGAGAGATGAATCTTTGCCATCTTTGCTTCCAAGGAGCGCTCCAGCTGCACCATTTCCAAGATATATCTGTTCCTTTTTTTGGAAGTTTGTGGGATAGTCAATACTCTTCTACAGAACCACAATTCAAATACATCAATTATTTTATCATCCTTAGTCATTGTTCAGCTCCCAGTTACATATTGGGTGATTGAAATGATCATGGCCTGAATCAGGCACACCTTTGCCTTCAAAATTACATCATCGCTCCTTAGTATTTTGGGGAGATCCTCGACAGTGGAATTGCCCAAAGCAATGCATCTCCTGATCTCCTAACTCCTGTTATCAAGGATGTTAACTGTGAATTCAAGTAAGAAAAAAATCATTGACAGTTTCAATGTTTTCTCTATTATAATATTGCCTGTTGACTCAGTGGTAAGGACCTTTATTTTCTTGTTGTTGAGATTGTAATACATATTAAAGGCTATAGTCTTTGATCTTCTGCAGCAAGTATTTTAGGTTCTCCCTACTAGCAAGCAAAGTTGTGTTCACATAAGGCAGGTTGTTGATGAGTCTTCTTCTGATCTTAATGCCACATTCTTCTTCATAGATTTCACAGATTATTTGTTCTACATACATATTGAATAATTATGGAGAAAGGATACAACCCTGATCCACAGCCTTTCCAATTTTAAATCATGTAGTGTTCCCTTATTTTGTTTAACAACAGCTTCTTGGTCTAAGTATAGATTTTTGTATGAACACAATTAAGTGTTCTAGAATTTCTTCATCTCAGTGCCAGCCATAGTTTGTTGTGATACACATAGTCAAATTTCTTTGCACAGTCAATAAAACAACAGATAGACAGTCTTGTGGTATTCGCTGCTTTCAGCCAGGATCCATCTGACATCAGCAATGATATCCTTGGTGCCAAGGCTTCATCTAAACCCAGCATGAACTTCTGTCCGTTTCCTGTCAATGTGTTATTCCAGCCATTTTGGGGTAATTTCAGCAATATGTTGTTGCATGCAAAATTAACTGTATTGTTCAATAATTTCCACATTTTATTGGATCACCTTTCTTGGGAATGGGAATAAATGTGGCTCTCTTCCAGACAATTGACCAGGTAGCTGTCCTCCAAGTGTCCTGGCATAGGCCAGTGAGTACAGCCTGGATTATATCTGTTA
This sequence comes from Elephantulus edwardii, assembly GCF_000299155.1. Classification (NCBI taxonomy): domain Eukaryota; kingdom Metazoa; phylum Chordata; class Mammalia; order Macroscelidea; family Macroscelididae; genus Elephantulus; species Elephantulus edwardii. The sequence continues at coordinate 5,786,993 of NW_006399915.1, forward strand.
ATTGAAACATGTCAATTAAGATCCCATCTATTCCTGTGGTTTTATTTTTTTACTAGTATCTTCAACACAACTTGTTCGTATTCTTTTTTTTTGTTGTTGTTGTTGTTGTTACCATTGGCTCTTGTTCATGAATAATTTTGGTTTCAGCTACTCCATGGAAGAGAGATTAGCAATCTCCTCCTATGCAATTTAAACCCTCTGAAATCCCAATAAAAGGTCAGCTATGAGTTCCCACTGGATTGTAGTGAGTGAGTGAGTGAGTGATGTATTAGGTATCTCAATGGCAGAGACCATAGGAAGTTGTACTGTTAACTCCAAGGTGCCATGTAATTTATAGCCTCTCCAAAAATCTGTTGGAAAGTCAGTTATGGCTCATTTCCTTCTCCATAGCAATGGCTCATTATCATCATATATTTGACAATTTCAAATAAATGAAGTAAAATAATATTTGTTCCATAATTGGCTGGCTCAGTATAAAGGTGGGTTGTTTTGTTGTTGTTTTTTTCAAGGTTCATCCTGTTATGGCATCGTTTATGACTTCACCAACCTCAACTTTTTAAGGAAAATGTTATCCAGAAATTTTAAATCATGTTCCCTGTTCCAGCTGCACTAAACAATGTATGTGAGTTACTAATATTCGGAACAGATCTTCACCTTCTCACTGTTGTCCCTGATGGTTAAAAAACCAACTGTTGGTCTTCTTCTCCCTTCTAGGCTTCAAAGAGACTAATATCACAAATATGAAGATTTCTACAGAAATGTTGCCTTTTTCACTTTGAAATAGCTTGATAGTGTGTGCTGCAGGACAAGTGGAGAATTTCCATATGCAAAGTGATTCTCAGAAGTCCCTACAATATTTGTCATTCTACTATTATTTGTCCTGTTTTTATTAAGTAGATTTTTTTTCAGTTACAGTTTGGAGAACAACAAGTCATGATGCCTTTCCTGTACTCCCATCCATAATCTAGACAACAAGGCACAGAAGTGTTGTTGTTGTTGTTAGGTGTTGTCAAGTAACTTATGACTCATAGCCACACTATGAAGTTTTATCAGTGCTTAAAATGCCACAATTTCATAACACTGAAAATTATATTCTTAGACTTTTGTGTTTTCTCTTTTATGCCATTTTCCTTCCTCATGAATATTCAGAAACAAAGGCTGATATGCATACCTTGAGAAATAATTGAAAATTTTAAAAAGTCATTACCTTGAATGCACAATTTTCCTATAATGACATAAAATATGTGGGTTTGTAAAAAAAATTAATTGGTAAAAGTATTTACCAGTCTTTATTTTTAAAAATTCAGGAATAAAAAAAAATGGGGGAGGGGAAAGGCAACACACTGCAGAGTCCAACATTATTATTGTTAGTGGGAAGAGCTGTGACATACTTTAGTACTGAACACTCTTTCATGTCTTGTTTTCTCTATGTAGATGAGAGTAAGGGAAAGACATCATGACCTGGTTTTCTCTATATTGTATCTGCTCAGTATCTATACAATACAGGGTGAATAAGGAGACATAATAGACAGACAGTGGACTCTTGAGAATCACTTTGCATTTGCAATTTTCTAAAACTTGATAAACTTTATTTTACATGTTTTCAGTGCAATATATATAAAATATTGAACATGATTTCAAAATTTCATGGACTGAAAATGTTTTTATGCTTTGGAGATATTTGCTTAATAAAATGTCTTTCTCCTCTCCAAAGTTTCATGAGGCCATAAAGAGAAAACAGTCATCTAGGGAGCCATGCTGGGTATATTTTGACAGTCAATACTTGGAGGAGATCCTGTTTCACCATATTTAAATCCTTTTAGAGAAGCAATTCGTAATCTTGGATTAAAACACTGACTCTATAATGCCACATGTGAAATTAATTTTTATAATATGCTTGCCTTATCTTTACTATATCAAATATCCAGTATTTCTTAAGGACAAGTTTGAATAAATGCTTATTATTATTTGATAATAGCCAGATGCGTCTATCTGTTATAGCTGCTAGATAAAAAGATAAAAGGACAAAGGGGGACAAGAGAGGGCAGAAAATAAGAAGAGAGTACAAAGGAAGGAAAGAGAGACGAAGACTATATAATAGAGATTGTTGTTGTGTGCTGTCAAGTCTGAATCATCTCATAGCTGACCCTGCAACAATAAATCACAGAGAATGAGATTATGTATCTTTGTCCCATGGAACAGCTGGTGGGTCTGAATCACATACCTTTGAATTGACAGTGCAATTCCTTATCACTAAAAAGAACATCATGCTTAGGAAGGTGGAGGGATGGTGAAAAAGAAGACTTTTGACCAGGTGGATTGACACAGTGAATACAGAAATGGGCTCAAGTGTGACAGAGATTTTGAGGCTAGCACAGGATAGGACAGGGTTCAGATCTGCTGCTTAAGGGCTTGCTATGAGTTGTACTCAGCTAACAACAACAAACCACTAGAGCCCTATAATAGATATGTTGTTTTTGTTGTGTACCTTGAGTTGGAACAGACCAATAGCAAACATTCCCGGTGGGTTTTCAGAGGCAGCTAATCTCACAGGAGGGGATTGCCCATTTATCTCCCACAGAGCAGATGGTGGTCTCAAACCGCGAGCTTTCAGGATTGCAGCACCGCTTCTTGTTGCTAGGCCACCAGTTGTTGTCGTTGTTAAGTGCCGTCGAGGCACAGGTGACTCATAGTGACCCTATGAACGAAAGTCCTGGACACCTCCTGTATAACTTTTGTCCTTTCTCCAGGTTCATAGAGTTTATGCAGGCAAGCTATTATGGAAGTGGATGCCACTCCTCCTTCCAAGCTTGTTTTAATCGGCGAGCTCCACCAAACACTGTCCACCATGGATAACCATTCTCACATTTGACTCATCAAATGTACATCAAGTGTACAGTGTTCAGCTTCACAGAAACCACGAGTTACCTCTGTACAGCAAGTGGACATACCAGGGTTACACGACCTAGAAGAATGTTTCACCAAAAACAATTAAAGGCAGGCCTGAGTGCTGCAGAGTAGGCCAAAAAGAACAGTAACACACCACACAAAAGACCCCAGAAACCTCCCTTGCCTGACTGTCACCAAGAAGAGCCAACATGGAGATGCCAGCCATCCCACCCATTTAGCCGACTGACTTCCAGAGTGTAGAGAGACTCTAGTCCCCAAGCCTCATGAAGGATTTTAAGCTAGGGCCTCCAGAGCCGTTAAAAAAAAGTGCAATTTGGGGAGGGACAAATTTATGAAACCTAGCTCACAGGACTGCGGGAGAAGATTGGGCTGTCTCTCCCATTGTGATTAACTGCCTCTGAAAACCCGCTGGACAGTCATCTTTGGGTTGGTTCTGACTCAACAACATACGATAACAAAAAGTTCACAAGTAGAGTGGTGTGGTGGCCGGATCCAAATGGAGTTACACTGTTAACCCAAAGTCCAAGCTTCTGTGACAGTTTGAATCGACCAGCAGTTCTGGAAGACAATGATGGACAATCTCCTCCCATGACGTTTACAAGCTGGAGCACCCAGTGGAAGATCAGTTATGAGACTTGATGTCAGTGAGTTTGCATTTTGAATATCCATGTAGGATGTTGTACTACCTAACAACACTCATATTAAGTTGGAGGACCCAGAGTCAATAACTGGTAAATCAGATTGATGGCATAACCTACCCTTTGGGGTGAACAAGCTGTGTCAGAATGGCTTGCCCCTCTAGTGTTGAGTCCCAGCTACAAGAGGAATTATATGTGGTGCCTGCTTCCCACAATACTGGCTCAGGACTCGTGTTTCTGACCTTGCATGCTCAATCACATTGACTGCATTTATTCTCTCAGAACCATAACCTAGAAAGCCCATTCAGGCATACTCCTGACTGTTGTCAATGGCTACCCTGATCACAATTTTACCTCTTCAGTCCCGTATCATTTTACACCAAACAACATAATCTGATCTTGTCATCTCTCCTTCAGACCCAACACTCTTCAGATTTTACCATTGTTTCTGTTAGAGGTACTGTCTGCTTGTGATGATATGAAATTTGTAAACTTAAAGCAATATTATGTTTATATTAAAAGAAAGAATAAAAAGTATTATATTTTAGGGCATTATTTTTATCGTAGGAGTATGCAATGAGGGTTGTAGAGTGGATTATATTTAGGGCTAGGAGGTGGGGTTTGGGGAGGTGCGGGGGGGG
>NW_006399915.1:5791281-5793083 GCF_000299155.1 Elephantulus edwardii
AATCCCAAAATCTCTGTAGATGTTCATTGAAATGAAAAATAAACAACCTAAATTAAAAAAAAATAAATAAAAAAAGAAAGAATAAAGAATACCAAAGCATAAAACAACAGAAATTATTCATAGTAAACATATTAAGACCTCTCTATTCCCACACCCTTCCAATAGCAAGAGAAAAACCATATTGATTTTATGCAAGATATACAAGGGGAGCTCATATTTGTTAATATGAAGAAATACATGAGTGGATGAAATGAGGGAACAGAAGACAGTTAAGTGTGGAGGAGAAAGGATGAGATTCAAGGGAATGGCTCCTTGTGGAGACATTTGGCATACAGTTAATGATTAGATTTACAGCTCAGGAGTTGGAGTTGGAGTTGGGCATAGGGCTTCGGAAATCATGTAAGGTGTCGTTTTGCCTACGGATGATGCTGTCAAGGCGAAAATGGAGAGAAGAAAATCATTGAAGACTAAAGCTCAGACACAACAATTAGTTGGTTAATACTCCAGGTTCTGAGTGCATACATTTAATGCTGACAATATCTGCTTTATTGTTTTTGTATGCAAACAAGTAGATTCTAATTCATATTAACTGGCTCATCAGGTTTCTAAGACTGTAATCTTTATGGAAACAATTCCAAGTCTTTTTCCTGAGGAGTGACTAGATGGATGAGAATCATCTATCTTTCCTTTAACAGATTAATGTGTGAGCGTTGTACCACCAAAGCAGATCCAAACCTACTGTTCTCAATTAAATTCCAAATCATGATGAACCTTGATCAAGTTTCTAAGGTTGTAAATTTTCATGGGAAACTCTTGTCTCATCATTCTTCCAGGGAGTGGCTATCGAGTTATAACTGCTGAGCTTTCGGTTAGCAGTACAACATGTAATCTACCACACCACCAAAACCAAAATATCATACCACATGCCAACAGCCCATTGTGACTTATGGCAACCCTCCATCAGGTTTTTGAGGTTGTATATCTTAGAGAAAGAAAATCGCCCAAAACATAATAACCTATACCACTGTTGTTGTTCTGTGCTGTTGTGGAATTTATCTTTCAATATGGCTTTTCTTAGGCATTATTTAACTTTGCTTTGTAGATGGCTGCCAGAAAACTACCATATGTGCAAGAGGGGTTAAGGAGAGTTCGAGTCACTAGGGATATTATAGCCAATGTTAGGTGGATCTTAGCTAAAAGAATACCAGAGGAATGTCGATCTGTGTTTCATTAACTATGCAAAGGCATCCGACTCTGTGAATCATGACAAATTGTGGCTAACCTTGAAAAAAATGGGAATCCCAGAACACTTGGTTGTGCTCATGTGAAGCCTATACATGAACCAGGAGACAGTCATCAAAACAGAGCAAGGGAACACTGCATCGTTCAAAATCAGAAAAGGTGTACATCAAGGATGCATCCTATCTCCATACATTTTCAACCTATATGCAGAATACATCATTTGGGAAGCTGGACTTTATGAGGAAGAATGTGTCATCAAGATTTGAGGAAGACTAATCAACAACCTGCACTATAGCAGATGACGCAACCTTGCTTCCTGAAACAGAGGAGAACCTGAAACATTTGCTGTAGAATGTCAAGGACTGTAATTTTCAATATGGATTGAAGCTCAACATCAAGAAAAGAAAGATTCTCACCACTGGGTCAATTGTCAGCATCAAGTTACATGGAGAAGAGCTTGAGATTGTTAACAATTTCAGCTTACTTGGTTTCACTGTCAACATTTTTGGCACCAAAATTCAGGAAATCAAATGACAAATTACGTTGTTGTTGTTGTTGTT
>NW_006399915.1:5794328-5796964 GCF_000299155.1 Elephantulus edwardii
TATATTGTTAGGGGTCTCTCGAAAGTGCTAAAGAACAATGGTATCAGTCTAGAGAATAAGGTGCACCCGATGCAAGCCATGGTCTGTGCAGTTACTTGTTATGAATTAGAGAGCTGGACAATGATGAATTGATGTAGTAATTGGGGTGTGTCAAAGACATGTGAGATTGGCTCACAATAAGACAGGGTTCAGAACTATTGTACATAGGGTCACTATGAATTGCAAACAACTGAACAACACACAACAACAACGACAGAAATGTAAAAATGTGGGGATATGCAAATGGGACATGTTCGCCTATTCACAAGAGACTTGGTTATTTATTATTCCACAAGGAGAGTGGCCAGTCTCAATAATCTACAAGGGGATTGGCTACAGAATTGAGCAAGAACCAAACAGATTCTCTGGCACCACTGAAAGAGAAGCAAAAGAATGTAGGATGCCCTTCTTGCTCCAGTTACATATATGGCAGCAATACCAATGGTTGAACTGGAGACCTAATTTGAGATCAGACTTTGGTGGGGGAGGGGAGAGCCAATATTGGCAAGACTAAGAACTTTGTTTGATAATTGGAGATGGGTAGCCAATTTTATCAGGACTGAGAAGTTGGGAACACTGGTCTAAAGCCATAAGGCTCAAGGCTCAGGTGCCTGCATGCACATTTCAGGAGCTGTCTTGGCTATATTGTGTTATTAATATTAATGATAACCTTTTTACTTCCCCCATACAGTTCTGTGTTGTCTGTTAGCTATTTCAACAGATTTTGAACCCAGCTAATAGTAAGATTGGTGATGAAATGAATAGAAAGAGGCAAGGCAGCGTGGGGGACATGTCTGATTTCATAGGAATTGGTTTTATGCTATAGATGCTGTTGACAGGGACAGTTCCCCTTTGCGAAGTTAAAAGGGGTCAGATATGGCCATCCCCATGTGCCCCTTGCTCTTTTTACATGAGTAGAGTAGAAACAGACTCATAAATGACCCTCCAACAGGTTTTCAAAGACTGTAAATCTCACAAGAGAAGATTGTACATTTTTCTCCTGTGGAAAGACTAGTAGATTCAGGCTGTCTGCCTTTAGGTTGGCAGCACAACTCATCACCCTTTAGGCCACCAGAGCTCCCACACTATGCACTAGGACTCCTCAACTATTTGCCTAAACATTTACTATGTGTTTTCTTGGGCTTAATTTCTTAATCTCTCTGTAACTCAGTAAGTATCCCTTCATAACATGACAAAAGTTAAAAAACAAACAAACAAACAAAAAACCAACTTTATGAGGCACTGAGTTAATGTTTTTATAGAAGTTAAAGCTGAGCCTAACATCAGTACATACTAAATATCATTACTTTTTTTTTTTCCTGGAGTAGCTCATGTGGCCTAATGATAAAGAGTTGTAAGTGGTTCAAATCCACTATATAATCCTCAGGAGAAATAGGGGCAGTCTCTTCCTACCATGTGATTTACTACCTCTGAAAACATATTGGAGAGTCAACAATGACTAAGCTCCAACTCAACAGTACATAACAACAACAAATGATAATCTTTAACTTCTAAAATTTGAGCATGAGCATTATATGATAGTAAAAGCTGATCCTGGCATCAAGCAGACGAGGCTTATAATCAGAAACAGCATAATTTTTTTTCTCTTCTAAAGTTCGAAAATAAGCAAAGGAAGACTCTCTGTTGGCTTAGTCAATGTGGAGCTGCACTACTAACTCAAAGATGGCATCTTTCTGGTGATTGGAATCCACCAGCTGCTCTATGGAGGAGAGATGGGCAATCCTCTCATATGTGATTTACAGCCTCTGAAAAGCCCTAGAGGGTCAGCTATGAGTTCTTACTCAACAGTGAGTTGAGATTTTATTTAAACTTTATGAATACTTAGTAAAATAGTCCTTATGGTTGATTATCAATAGTGAATTGCCTAGGGTTTGAACCAACCCATCAGCTATCTCCTCCCTAGTGATTTACAGCCACGGAAGCCCGCTGCAAGGTTAGCTATGAGTCATAACTGACTATACAGCAGTGAGAATTGTGCATTGCCTAACATCAAGCAGTTTCTGACCCCATTAATGATGAGGTTAATATAGTACTTTCCATAATCATTGTTTCACCCAGTTCACCTGTCCAATTTAGAGTACTATTTATCCAGAAATAGTGTGGTCCAGGCTCATACCAATTTGGAAAATACTAGATTATACACAATAAAGAGGGTATTTTCTTAGTTGTTGTTGTTGTTGTTATGGGTCATTGAATCAGCTACAAATCAAGGTGGTATTATGAAAAACAAATAGGAACCTTCCCCTTATTTTCTTAGAAATCATACTAAAAGCATATGCTAACATACTTTCTAAAGACCACTGGTGGTTTAGTATGTTATGTATTGGCCTGCCAACAGGAAGATCAATAGTTCAGATCCACCAACCACTTTCGATTCTTAGTCTTAAAAACCAGATGGGGGTAACTGAGGATATCAATTGGAGGAGAGGAGATGAGGGTTTTGTTTTTAATATGCTTTCTAAAAAGGGGATATAGAGAGTAATCTCATTTAACCTCTTAGGCACCCAATCAATATGCTAAACTGATGTTCTATAGTATATAACTTCTCAATGCTAGTTAGTGTTGGACTAATGCAG
>NW_006399915.1:5798364-5805033 GCF_000299155.1 Elephantulus edwardii
AGCGCAGGAGGGGAAGGCCCTCTATGAGGTGGATTGATTCAGTGACTGGGATAATCAGGACGGGCGTGTCAGAGACAGTGCGATTGGCACAGGACAGAACAGAGTTTAGGGCTGTTGTACATAGGGTCGCTGTGAGTCGCAGGCGACTGGAAGGCACATAACAACAACAACAACAACAGGCATTTTCTTGCCTCGAGATGTCCTGAAAGAAGAATTTTCACTTCCTCACTACTCCTTTCTTTATTCTCAACTTCCTCCTTGAAGAAAGGTAGATAGGGAGATGGGAGGGGAAGAGCAGGGAAATTAGTATTCTGCCATCAAGAAGTCATGGAAGATACACCAGCATTCTCAAAGGGTTCCATTGAGAGGATTTCAAGAAATGCAGCCAAAAACTCAAACAGATCTAAAATTCAAGCATGAATGAAAGTATTTTTTAAATAAAAAAATTTAATATGATCATTTACACTGGCTCAATGAAGTTATTTTCGATAAAAGAACAAGAAATATCCACTATAGCATCAAAGTATAGTTATTGTATAAATTCATTGAGGATGAAGATTCATCAAACAAATTCAGCATGTTGGTTAGCTGTTTATGTACCAATTATGCTTTCAAACCTTTAAGACAATCAACATAGATAATAGTAAAGAATTTGATTACTTAAAAATATATAACTAGCAAAAAGTAGCTGTAGTTATAGTCTCCATACAAATAAAAAATTCTGTATTCTCCCCTAATGGACGTAGTGTATTCTAGCAGAGCCCTAGAACTGTCATTGGAACTTTGAAGCAGGAGCAGATCAAGATTTCTTTTCATCTCATATATCATTTCTATCTAAAACAGTGAAGAGAGTTGTGCTCTGCGTGTGCCTAATTCAAATGTAATCTGAAAACAGGCTCCTAAACTGAGATTTACTTTTAAGTCAGTAGGACCCAAGATTATATTTATTGATCTTGTGGTATTGCTAAATCTGACCTAAGAGAGTCTATTTTAGAACTACTTGAAAAGCAAGATTTTTTTTTCTTTCTTGTGAACACTCTGTAGAGAAAGAATTCAGCAAAGACTGAATGGCTTAATACACTTCTATTTTACAATCTGTTTTAAAACTTTATGGTAAAAATAAATTAAGATAAAAGCATGACATCACTTCCAGGCTTCTCTCTACACTTTGAAGTAATTATTTATTTTATGTGTCTGGCCGGATTTTTGTTGCTGTAAATTCATTTATCTTTTCCATCCTTTTACCCCTGATGTGTGCAGACAGGGAGTTAAGATGCATTAGTCTGTGAGAGACCACCCATATTGCAGTCTTCAGATTGAAAAACTAAAAAGACGTGACAAATAAATGCAACAAATGATCCTAAATTGGGCCCTATAAAGGATATTGTTGAGACAATTGATTAAACTTGAGTGGACTTTGTGAATTCAATGGTAAGAAGTAAACATAATAATTTCCTGACTTTGATCCTTGTATTGTGGTCATCTGGCAAAGCTCTTTTTACAGAATTACGCACCAAAATAATGGGCATCATGTTGGCAACTTAAGCTCAAATGTTTTGGGGGGTGGAGTGTTATTTTTGCTGTTCTTGTAATTTTCTTGAATTTTGCACATTATCTTTAACATTCAGAATAAATGTATTTTCTAGTTTGACTATAATTGATTTTCTAGGGTTTTCTATGTATATAATCATCTTGTCTAATATAATTTTGCCTCTTTTAATTCCCATGTCTCTTACGGTTTGTCTTTTCTAATTGTATTGATTGATAGCCTCATCCTTAATCTTAATGGATATATTCCCCTACATAGTATTCCCCTATAAAGCAAGATACGGGTTTTCAGATGATGCCATTATATTTAGGAAACATCCATCAATTTAACTTTTGACTCAAGTGTCTTTTCAGAGACACTTTTTTTTCTGATCTTCCCCCCCTTTTTATTAATCTTAATAAACATTTACAGAGATTTTGGATTTCCATTCATTCATTGCTGCACTTTTCTCCCTGCCCACCCCTCCCCACCAGTTCGCTCCTCTCTTTGAAAAAAAAAAGAAGAAAAAAAAATTCCTTCATTGGTATACAATTTCCCCATCTCCCCCACCCCCAGGCACCAAGTACACTTCTCTATGCAACCTTAATTCTGAATTCCTGTGCTAACCACAATACTCAGTCATATATCACCTCTAATCTGTACTTTCCCTCATCTGTTTCAATACAGTATACATAATTTATCCAGTTTTTCAGAGACACTTTCTTAAAACACTTTTGAAACAGTTCCAAACTCAGCTCTGCCTCCATTCTGTTACTATCACAGTATCCTATTCCTTGGTCAACAGCATTATTCAGAATTCAAAACTGCTTTCATTAGTAATAAATTTGTTTATCTGACTTCCTTCATAAGAATGATGACCTAAAGGAAACATATCTGTCTATTCACCTTTCTGTGACTGTTATTGTCAGCTTCTGTCAAATTGACTCCAATTTTATTGGTTCCTCAAGCATAATCCATCATACAGATTGAATATGTATGGAGAAAAGCTGAGAAGCTGGTCTCTATGCAGAGTAATGTGGTATCAACAACAAACTGCATTATGCAGATAATACAGCCTTACTTGCTGCAAGTGAGGAGTACTTGACACGCTTGCTAGAAAAATTTTTTAAAAAAACACCCCTAAAAGCCCAGGATGCAGGCCTGAGGACTTTGAAAATTCATTTTGGCCCTTGGGCTTGGTTTTAATTGTCTTTGAAATGAACATTCTTCTATGTGGTAAAACACTGTTCTGTCCTTTCTCTGTATTGCGGTAACTTTGGATTCTATGATACTGAATGGTGTGCATAATGGTTACACGTGGTTGACAATGTTTGGTAGAGCTCATTGATTAAGAGAGGCTTGGTGGTATCCACTTCTTAAACATGCCTGCAGAAACTCTATGAACTTAGAAGGAGGACAATAGTTCTTTTGTTTATAGGATTGGTACTAGATGGCACTTAACAACGACATTTAACACCAAAGCCCTTGTCTCCATTTTGGAGTTAGATGAAGCGGCTGGAGTCTGTAGGATGGTGCTCTTATTTTGATTGAGGATCTGTTTGGTTGTTTTTATTTAAGCCTCTTGTTTAGAGTCAACAAGACCTCCTGGGGGGGGGCCTTATATTTAGAAGTTGGGCCTGAGAGTTTATATTTTAATCCCTTGTTACTATATTTTGGAGGAACATTCTTCTAAGTCATACAGCACTCTAGTCAATTTGGTGTGATGAGGTAACCTGGGTTTGCTGTGACACTGCATCTTGTGCCATTTGTGTTTCAAATGCCATAATGAAACAACTGTGCCATAGGTGTGCCAAGCACCATAGTGGCTACCCATTGTGTCAGCAGTGTTTGGTGGAGCTCCCAGATTGATTTAAGATTGATTCAAGCTCAGAAGCAGGAGTGGCATCCACTTCCTAAACCACATGGCTCTGAAAACTCTACAAACTTGGAGAAACGACTGTATTTATAAAAAGACTTCAAGCCTTTTGTTCAGAAGGTCGCTATGAGTCATGCTCGACTCAACGGCAATACACAACAACAACACAGCCTTAATTATAAATTACATCTCAATTTTAAGAAAACAAAAATTCTCCCTACTGGGTCAATAGGTAACATGATAGACAGAGAAAACCTAGAAATTGTCAAAAATTTAATCTTACTCAAATCCACAATCACTACTCTTTTTATGAGCAAGAGATCAGGAGACATATTGCACTGTAAAAGTCTGCAGTCAGAACCTCTCCAAATTACTGAGGAGCAATAATGTCAATCTGAAGACTAAGGCGCATCAGATTCAGGTCATGGTCTTTTCATTCATTTACTATGCATCTAAAAGCTGAACATTGAATAAGGATGACAGAAGATTTGATGCCTTTCAGCTTTGGTGTTGGAGAAGAGTACTTAATATCTTATGAGCTACCAAAAGAATAAACATATATGTCTTGGAGAAAGTGCAGTCAAAACGCTTCTTGGAGGCAAAGATGACAAAACTTCTTCTCACATACTTTGAGCTTGTTATTAGGAGAGGCTATTCCTTTGAAAGGGACATCGTGCTTAGAAAGGTGGAGAGTAGGAGGAAGAGAGGAAGACCCTTAACAAGATGAATTGACACAGTGACTGCAGAAATGGGCTCAAGTATGTCAGAAATTATAAGGATGGCATAGGATAGAACAGGATTCAGAGACATTGTTTATTGAGTTGTTATGAGTCATATGTGAAGGCACCTAACAACAGCAAGAGGGAGCATAACAGAAAGTCAGTTTGTCTGGTGTAGTATATCACCCTGACGATCGTATGTTTGACTAGTTGTGGCTATGTCTTCTATGATTGATATAATGTAAATACTGTAGTCAGAAGAAAGAAGACAAAAGCAAAGTTGACTTGAACTTAAGACTCTTCAACTGAGTGGCAGTGTACACAAAGGGTTGACTTAGTGACAGTATCAGAATGATAAACTGAAGCTATATCTGGAGAGTCCTTAAACTCTAGAAATTGGACCTTATCCTGCAATCAACTGAAGCTTTGCAGGGTTTAAAGTATAGGAAGAATGGGCTAAGATTTGTATTTTAGAAAGACGTTCTACTTACTGAAGTGTAGAGAATGGAGTGAAATGTACTAAAAGACCACAGCACTTAGAGTATCCATTCAAGAAATTGTTGTGACCAGCAGATGTCAAGACAGCTCCAACTTGTAAACAGCTCATGTGTGCAGAGTGAAACTTCACTCCATATTGGTTTTCAAAGCTGTGATAGTCCACAAAAAGACGACTAGTATTTTCTTTCGAGGTGCCTTTGAGTAAGCAGGTTTGAACTGCCAAGCTTTCAGTTAATGATTGAATCAGTGTTTAACCATTTGTCCTACCCACACTTTCTTGAAAGTACAGCCAAAACCCTACGTAGAAAGAATGGTAAGAATTTTATCTCACATTCTTTGGACACTTTTCAAGAGAGCCTAGTCCAGAATGAAGACATTACTTACAGTGTCTAGTTCAACTCTGACAGACACTAATCATCATGAGTCACAGTCAACTGGTCAACAACGATCTTGTTTCTTTTTCCTTGATACTGGCCTTGTACAAGTTCCTGAATCTTAAGTTTTCTTTATCTTAATTGTGGTGTCTAAAATATGAATGGAACAGTATCCACTATTTCTTAGTTTATTGTGAAAACTACAGGAGATAATGTAGATAAAACGTGTAGCACAGTGCTAGGAAAAAGAATCACTTCTCAAATATAGAGGATATTGTTATGTTTTTGTTAATTTTGTCTGGTTTTCATCCGTGTTCTCCGGTTCTCATCTCTTGTCAACAGTCCTTCCCTCAGACCTCAAACTTTCTTAAAACCACTGTATTAGATAGATTTCGCATACCATATAATTAACCCTTTTCAAGTCTGCAAATCACTGATCTTTAGTTTATTTTCAGTGTTGTACAACTATCACAACAATCTAATTTTGAAACATTTTTGTGAACCTCCAAGAAGAAACTCTATTAACAGTTGTAATCATTCCTATCTCCTGCCCTTCAGCTCTAGACTCTATCTCTACAGATTTTTCTACTCTGGTTATTTACCACAAATGTGATACATGTTCTTTGTGCCTGGCTTTCTTTCACTTTGCATAATCTTTTTAAAAAGTTCATCTGTGCTGGATAGCATGTACCAGTATTACATCCTATTTAATTGCCAAATAATAGACTTATTTAATGGATATACCAAGTCTTGTTCTTCTAATTCATTCATTAATTGGTTGCCATTTGCACTGTTTACACTTTTACACCCTTTTTAATAATGTTACTACTATGGGTGCCTATGTGCTGGTTTTCTGTGAATGTATCTTTTCCTTTCTTTTTTTCTATTTTACTAAGAGTTTAATGGCTGGATTATCTGGTAATTAATGTTTAACATTTTGGACAACTATCAAACTGTTTTCCCTTGTAACTGTGTCATTGTATAATCCATCAGCAGTATATAAGGTTTCCAATTTCTCCATATCCTTACTGACACTTATCTGTGCTTTTTATTCTAACTAATCTAGTGGATATAAAGAGAGCTCAAGTCCATAGGGAGTTGTACTGATAACCCAAAGATGGCACCTTGCTAACAATTTGAATCCACCATGTGCCCTGGGAAAGGAAAGGGGGCATTCTCCTCCCAAGAGATTTACAGCCTTCAAAAACCCACTGAACGGTCGACTACGAGTTTGTTCTGATTCGAAGTCAATCTATTGATTTGGTTTATGTTTTGGCTTGTTGGGTTGTTGTGTTTTGGTTTTGTTTTAAGTTGAGTTACTATAAGATGATATCTCATTATGGGTTTATTTTGGATTTTTCTGAGTGATTAATGAAGCCACTAAGGTGATACAGATAATTTAGCACTCAGCATTGCCCTCTTCAGAGAAGACAGGCCTGGTGATCTGCTCCCCAAAGCTTTGACAATCCCGTGAACTGGTTCTACTCTGCACACATGGGGGACCCAGGAGTCTGAATTGACTTGACCGCAACAATAATGACTAATGTTGAGAATCTTTGCATGTGCTCATTAGCCATAATTTTTAGACTAATGCTGATTTTGAAACCTATTTAATAATTAGGTTACTTATGTCTATCTGTGTTTCATTGATTATGCAAAGGCATTTGACTGTGT
>NW_006399915.1:5805921-5812757 GCF_000299155.1 Elephantulus edwardii
TGATTCGGTGACTGGGGTAATCGGGATGGGTGTGTCAGAGGCGGTGCGTTTGGCGCAGGACAGAGCAGGGTTTAGGGCTGTTGTGCATAGGGTCGCTATGAGTTGGAAACAACTCGACGGCACATAACAACAACAAAAACATGTTTTATTTAATTTATTTTTGCTTGTTCATTTGTTTTATGACATTATTCACTCTATAATATTAATTTCTGTGTTCACAATGAAATCACACTTTTCCCACTTCCCCCCTGTAAATCTGATTCCCTTTAACAACTCTCTCTTCCTTCTGACTGAAATAGACCCAAATTTCTCCCCATTCCCAAAAAAGGTAATACAACAGAGTGTGTAAATTATTGAAAAATATCACTATATCACACACAAGTAAAATCTTGCTGGAGATTATTCCAAAATGCCTGAAACAGCAGGTTGATAGAGAACTGTCAGAAATACAAGTTGAGTTTAAAAGAGGCTGTGGAACTAGGGATATCATTACCAATGTTAGATAGCTTTTGGCCAAAAGGGAGTACCAAAAGAATATCTATTTGTGTTTTGTCTTTTGGTTGTTTCTTTTTTCTTCCAACTATGCAAAGGTATTTGACTGCATGGATCACAAAAAATTGTGGCTAATATTGAAAAGAATGAGAATCCCAGAACTCTTGGTTGTAGTCATGTGAAACCTGTGCTTAGACTAGAAAGCAGTCGTACAAACAGAACCAGGAAATACTGCATGGTCCAGAATTAAGAAAAGAGTGTGTCAGGACGACATCTTTTCTCCGTGTCTTTTCAGTCTATATGTGGAAAAGATCATCTGGGAGTCTGGACTCTATGAAGAAGAATGTAACATCAGAATTGGAGGAAAACTCACCAACAACTTACATTATGCATAAGTCACAATCTTGCTTGCCAAAACTGAGGAGGACTTAAAGACTTTACTGCAGAGGATCAAAGACTACAGTCTTCAATATGGATTGCAGCTCAACATCAAGAAATTATCACCACCCAGCCATCTGGCAGCATCATGAGAACTAGAAGAGACTGAGGTTGTTAGCAATTTCATCTTGTGTACCATCGCATCAGAACCAACCCATAGCTGACCTTCCAGGAGTTTTCAGAGGCAGTTAATTGCATGGGAGGAGATTGCCCATCCTTCTCCTGCAGAGCAGCTAGTGGATTTGAACCGCTTTTCATCGGGATTTCAGCACAACTTCTTGCCAATAGGCTACCAGTGCTCCCTAGTCTTGGCACCAGCAGTCAGGAAATCAAAAGATTCATTGCATTGGGAAAGTCTGTTGTCAGGGACCTCTCCAGAGTGCTAAGGAACAATGATGTCAGTCTAAAGATTGAGAAGCGCCTGTCAAGCCAAAGTCTTTGAAATTACTTGCCATATATCTGAGGGCTGGGCAATGACTAAGGATGACAGAAGAATTGATGCCTTTGAGTTGTAGTGCTGGAGAAGAGTATTGAACATACCACTGGCTGTCAAGAGAACAAAGAGGTCTGTCCCAGAAAGGGTGAAACCATGTTGCTCCTTGGAGGCAAATATTTTAAAGCTCCATCCCTCATACTTTGGGCATGTTGCCATGAGGGACCAGTCCTTGGAGAAGGACATCATATTTGAAAGGGTGTAGGGTCAGTGCAAGAGAGGAAGACCCAAGATGAGGTGGACTGATGTAGTGACTGTGGCAATGGGGAAAAGTATGTCAGAGACAGTGAGATTGGCTCAAGATAAAATAGGGTTTAGAGCTATTGCTCATAGGGTTGCTATAGATGTAGTCAACTCAATGCCACATAACCACATAAAACCTTCTATATATGTCTTCCTTTTGTTGCCTTTCCCTTCAGCGGTTATCTTTTAGGGAGCTCTGGTGGCCTACCTAGTCCATAGAGAGAAGCACTGCTAACCCAAAGGCCTCATTTCTCTGGAGGTTGAAGTCCACTAGCAGCTCCTCATGAGAAAGACAACCTCCTCTTGTGTAAATTAAAGCTGACCCCACTGGACGGTCAGCTTTGAGTGGGTTCTGACTCCATGAAAATGACTGATTGACTTATCTTTTTTATTATTGGGTTGGCTTTTTTTGAGTTTGGGGGGTGGTGGTTATTCTTTTTACAGCATATTCTTCCCATTTAATTTTTTTCTCTTTCATTCATTCTTGCACATTTCCCTCCCTGCCTATCCCTCCTCATAGTTTGCTTTTCTCTTTGAAAAGAAAAAAAATTATTTCCTTGCTATACAATCCTCAGCGCCCCCCTAAGTCCACAGTCCACTTTACTACGTATTTCTTTTTCTGGAATCTTGTCATGAAAATAATACCTGATCATATATTCCCTTTAAATAGTTCTCTCCCTCATCTGTTTCAATGTAGTATCCATTATTTATCCCATCTTTTCTTAGGTTCCCTTCAACCCCAATGTCAGTCCCACTTTACAACAGTAGCACTATTCAGTATTTGTCCTTTTGTGACTGAGATATGAGATATTTCACTCAGCATAATGTCCTCCAGGATCATCCATTTTGTGTAATATTTCATGAGTTCTTTGTTTTTCAATGCAGCATAGTATTCCATTGTGTGAATGTACTACAGCTTCTCTATCCATTCATTTGTTGATGAGCACTTAGGTTGTTTCCAAATCTTTGCTATTGTGAACAAAGCGGCAATAAGCATGGATGTGCACATATCTGCTTGGGTGGCAGTTCTGGTTTCTTTAGGGTACATTCCTGGTAGTGGAATTGCTGGGTCAAATTTCTATCTCCAACTTTTTGAGAAAGTGCTATACAGCCTTCCATAGTGGGCGCACCATTTTACACTCCCATCAACAGTGAATAAGGGTCTCTGTATCTCCACAATCTCACCAGCATTTGTTGTTTGCTGCTCTGTTGAATTTTGTTATTCTTACTTGGGTAAGATGGTACCTCATAGGTTTTTGTTTGTTGTTTTTTTTTTATTTCATCTCTCTTAGAGCTAGGGATTTTGAACACTACTTCATGTGACTGTTCTAAATGTCTTCTTTAGTGAAGTGTCTGTTCATATCCTATGCCCATTTTTCAATTGGGTTGTTTACCTTTTTCTTGTTGCAGTGCTCAAGTATTTTATAAATTCTAGATATAAGTCCCTTATATTACATGCCATTGCCAAATATTTTTCCCAATCTGTGGCTTCCCTTCTTACTCTGTTGGAGAAATGTTTGGATGTGCAAAGGGATTTGATTCATAGAAGATCCCATTCATTTATTTTATCCTCTCCTGGTTGTAGATTTTTCAGGATCATTAGAAGACTGTTTATGTTGTATATTAGGACTTCTAGAGTTCTTCGAAGCTTTTCTTTAATGAAGTTTTTATTATTGAGTTGTATAAAAGGTCTTTATGTATTCTGGATTAAAATTCCCTTACTGGGTTTATGATTTGCAAAAATATTCTCCCATTCTGTAGATTATCTTTTTCCTTTTTTGATGGCATCATTCCCAGCAAAAAAGTTTTTCAAGCTTCTTATATAGTTTATGGAATTTCATGCTTCAATATTTATCTTCTACAATGATATTGGAACTGATATGTTCTCAGTAGAAGACTTGGCCTTATACTTCCTTTAAAAAGGGAAAACTTCAGTGTATTTAAAAATAAAACAGAACAAAACAAAAACTTAAATCTTAAACAATCCTGCTGCATGACTATTGTTCTACATGAGCTTCCATCTTCTCAATATTTTCACAGAAGAAGCACATCTATCCATGACCATCTCTCCACCAGAGCTTCTAGCATCATCCTTTTTCATTTTTGTCCAGTACCTTGTTTTATAATCTACTAACTTCTTTTTTTATAATGTCAACATTTTCTTCTTTATCTTCTCTCAACTTATAAACCTAATGAGTTAACTTTCTGCCATTTTGAAAAGAAATGAAACTTCTTATTATCTTCATTGTTCTTAAATACATCTCGATCTTGCACTTTACTAGGAGACGTCTTCCAACTTCTCTGCCCGACAATGAATTCCCATACTATTCCAAATCTGCTTCAATTCCTGTATATCCTCCTGATAGAATGACATCATTCAATACGTGTCAGTCAAACCACAACAGACTTGTGCCCATACCTCCCAGTGTAAGTAAATCACCTTGTCTTGGTTGACTTTTACTTCACATATATAAGACAGTTAGACCTTTCTTGTCTTATCCAAAAGCCTTTGTCTAGGTTATCATCTCCCCATTGAAATACAGACCTCTAGCTGAGACCTGTATTTGTTCCCATTCCAAAGAAAGGTGATCTGACAGAGTATGAAAATTATCTAACAGTATCATTATCACATGCAAGTAAGATTCTACTGAAAATTATCCAAAAACTACTGGAATAGTATATTAACAGAGAATTTCCAGATGTGCAGGCTGGGTTTAAAAGAGGCCATGATACTAAAGATATTATAGCTAATGTTAGATGGATCTTGGCTAAAAGCAGAGAGTACCAGAGGACTGTCTATCCATGTTTCATTGACTATGCAAAGGTGTTTGACTGTGTGTAGCACAACAAACTGGCTGACTCTGATAAGAATGGGAATCCCAGAACATTTGATTTTGTTTCTAGCCCACCAGGATTTGGGAATGGTGAAATTTAAAAATCATGATAGGTCCTGGCTATGTCTGCAGGCTGATGGCCATTGGGAATCGGTTTTAGGTTGGCTGGTGGATTCTTGCTCCTTGCTGAGGATCACATAAGGAACACTCAGAGTTCTTGGCTTTATTTTTGCCCCAAGTAGGAGTCAGCGGATTGAACTTGTCAGATGGCTTGGGGGTCTGAGGCTCATTCATAGTCCACCAGCATTTGAGCACGCCAGAATTTAAAAATGTGGTAGGAGCCTCAGACCAAATGCTTATTAATATTTGCTGTGATGATGTGATAATGACTAACTGTGCCACAACACCATATGTGTCAAACACCATAATTGTCTCTCTATCATGGGTAGTGTTTGGTGGAGCTGCCACACTGACTAAGGTTAGAAAGCAGGAGTGGCATCCACTTCCTAAACCACATTCCTCTGGAAACTTTGAGGGCCCTTGTATTTAAATATTGCTTGGGCCCGAGGACCTAATGCTATTGATATTGTTTTTTCATTCTGGAGGAAAATTCTTTTAAGTTGTACATCACTCTTATGTCAATTTCCTATACTAAGATAATCTGGGTTTGCTGTGAAGCTGAACCTTGTGCCACCGGAGATCAAATGCCATAATGGGTATCTGGTGGACCTCCAGGTTTTAAGACAGGTTTGGAAGCAGGAGTGGCATCTACTTCCTAAACAATATGTCTCTGAAAACTCTATGAGCCTAGAGAAACGATTATGGTTATAGAAATGTTTCAGGCCTTTTGTTCATAGGGTTGCTATGAGTTGTCCTCAAATCGATAGCAATGAACAACAACAATATGCAGAATCTATTCTTGGACCAAGAGGCAGTTGTCAGAATAGACACTGCACGGTTCAAAAAGGAAAGGGTGTATGCCAGGGTTGTATTCTATCTCTGTACCTTTTCAATCTATATGCAGAACAGATCATTTGGTAGGCTGGGCTACATAAGGAGGAATGTGGCATCAGGATTGGAGGAAGATTCATCAACAACCTGTGTTATACAGATGACACAACCCTGCTTGCTGAAACTGAGGAGGATCTGAAGTGCTTGCTGCAGAAAGTCAAGGACTGTAGCTTTCAATATGGATTGAAGAAAACAAAGATTCTCACCACTGGGCCAATTGGCAGCATCCTGATGGATGGTGAAGAGATTGAGATTGTTAACACCTTTAGTTTGCTTGGCTCCACAATCAGCATTCTTAGTACCAGCAGCCAGGAAATCAAAGTTGAATTGCACTGGGAAAGTCGGCTGTCAGGACCTCTCCAGAGTACTGAAGAGCAACAATGTCATTCTGGAAACAAAGGTGTGTGCCTCGTCCAGGCCATAGTGTTCACAATTGCTTACTATGTGTCAGCAAGTTGGACAATTACTAAAGATGATAAAAGAGGATTGATGCCTTCAAGTTGTGGTGCTGAAGAAGAGTGTTGAATATATGATGGACTGTCAGGAGAACAAACAGTTTTGTCCTGGAGAGGGTGAAACCGGGCTGTTCCTTGGAGTCAAGGATTCTGAAGCTTTGTCTGACATACTTAGGGCATGTTACAAGGTGGGACCAGTCCTTAGAGAAGGACATCATGCTTGGAGGGGTGGAGGGGTAGAGAAAGAGAGGAAGACCCTAGATGAAATGGATTGATTTAGTGACTGGGATAATGAAGGTAGATGTGTCAGAAGACAGTAAGATTGGGCACAGGATAGAGCAGGGTTCAGTGCTATTATTCATAGGGTCACAAGTGACTCAACAGGACGTAGCAAAAACAAGAAGTCGATCCTTTAATCTCCAATTCTGTCACTATTATAATTCATCTTCTTAAAACACCAATACAAATTTATTGTTTTTTAAAAATGATGGGGGTTTTTTTTCAGTATTTGAATAAGAGATAAAGAAGTAATATGAGTTACTTCTTATGGGAACTTTGATAACTATCTTAGTCTTTTTCTAAGGTTCAGAGTCCTAGCTGTGAAATTAGAATAAGAATGCTTAGCCTTACAGTTATTGTGAAGATTGAATGAGAAAATTCCTGTGTGTAGTAGACACCTCAGTGTCACAGTGGAACCATATTGACTCCTGGAGTGTTCTTGACATTTGTATAGAAGACAGTGCTGTTGTTGTTGTTGTTGTTATGTGCCATTGAGTCATTTGCGATTCATGCACTTATTCCCACAGCTCCAGTCACAGAATCTATCCATCTCATCGAAGATCTTCCTCTCCTTCGCTGCCCCTCCACTCT
>NW_006399915.1:5813297-5817397 GCF_000299155.1 Elephantulus edwardii
ACCTTCTACAGCAAGCGCTTCAGGTCCTCCTCAGTTTCTCGCAGACATGGTAACTGAGACTGAGATCTTAGAAATGGAAATACAGAGAAGAAGGAACAGCTGTAAGCAGACACTAGTGATTGGAACGTGGAACGTGAGAAGCATGAATGTAGGAAAATTGGATATTGTTAAGAAAGAAATGGAATGCATAAATATTGGCATACTAGGTATTGGTGAAATGAGATGGCTTGGCATGGGACATTTTGTATCAGACGATTATATGATTTACTGTGCCAGGGATGAAAAGGTGAGGAAGAATGGGGTTGGTTTCATAATTAAAAAAGTCATTTCTAGATCCATCCTGAAATACAATGTGGTGAGCGACAGAAGACAGTAGACAGAGGAAATAAGGAAAAGGAAGTTAGCTCAGAAGCAGGAGATGGCAGAAAGCCTTGGACAAGCATGGAGAACAAGAACATTGGCTTTCTTTTCTATAATATAGGATAGTTTGGAACATTAAAAAAAGAATAAAAGCAAAGTATAGGATGACTAGCAAATAATAATCACAGGACTAAATATTTAGAGTAAAATTACAAACATAAATTGCCAAGAGACTAGTCCTTCTTTCGGCTTAATTACCTCTATTAACTTTTTTTGCTTTTTGTTTCAAACACTAGCAAAGTCACTCAGGGTAGACAGGCTTTCAACCGACTAGGAAGAAAGGCCTGATGATCTGCTCCTAAAATTAGCTGATGAAAATCTCATAAACACAACCCAATATAGTTCTGGAAGCCGAGCCCTTTCACTTAGAAGGCACTCAAAATAAATAGGGGAGAGAACCATGCACACAAGTACAAAATTAACTTGAGGGTGGTGTAAATTCAAAACCTCAAACTCACCAATATTAACTTGGAATCAATGTATAGCTGACCATCCCCTGGAGCTTTAAAGATTAGAAATAGGATGACAGGAAATTGTTCATCTTTCTCCCTTGGTGCCACTGGTGACTTCAAACCACCAGTGACGTTTTTAGGTTGGTGGTACAACTTTTTAAGGACTAGGCCTTGAGAGTGGGGTAGAATCAGACAACGTTTAGTGCTATTTTAGATGGGTTCACCGTGCAAGAAGCTGCCTTGCAATCCCAGAGGTACAAGTTTCGAATCCACCAGATGCTCTTCTGGAGAAGGAGGGGCAATCTCTTCCTGTACCAGTCAGGTCCGATTCGACGGTATAATAAAATAAAATAAAAAAAGATTGAAAACTTACAACAACAGCATATATATAGTCTGTCCAAGAGAAGTTTTGTTGCTTTTGCTGTTTCTAATTGTTATTGCTATTGTTTAAGTTTTGTCATTTTAGAGGATAGTTAGAGTGAGATAACAAGGCAGTAGGAGGTTCCTGTTTTAAGACTTCAAAAGCAGCTAGTGTTCTCCAGATGTTAGCTCGTAATCTTCTGATTTACAGACCAAGGCCGATCAGCTTTCAGCTTTCCAGTCATCGCACTCCTTTTTATTGCAGGCTGACATCAATTTCAGGTTCTCCTTTGAGATTCGGCAGAAGACCCTGATGGAGAAGGATGAAAACCAGCGAGAGGAGCCGACTGAGGATGGAGTCACTGATGTGCAGCACTGCGGTGAGCTCTCCCTGCGTGCACACTTCATTGTCAGAGATCAACAGTAAATCCTTACAAGATCTACTTTTTACTGTCCATAGTGGGAATGAGCAGAAATTTTTTTTTTCAGCATAAACTCAGCAATCCAGCAACCACCAAGAAGATAGCCAGGGGCTGGCAATCCCTACTCACCACTCTGGTTATGTGTTTTCTTACAAGGCCCTTGCCTGTCTAAGGGTATATTATGTTGTTAGTAAGTCATGGTTTAGTTTAGATAAGATGTTGATTGACAGGGAGCCTGAAGCAGTTGATGTAAAAAGCAGCATTTTCCTTTTAACTCATAGATCATTAAAATAATGAGGTGGATGGTACACATTTAATTTTGGGGTTTTCTAGCTACTCAAGCTCATCCTTTTTTTTTTTTTTTTAGGTCTTAGTTCTTTTCTAATTTTTTTTATGTTAATGAACATTTACAGAGATTTTGGATTTCCATTCATTCTTTGTTGCACTTTTCTCCCTGTTCCCCACCTCAGTTCACTCCTCTCCTTGAAAAGTAAAAGAAAAATTCCTTCATTGGTATACAATCCTCCCTCCTCTGAACCCAGATCCTTTCAGAAGGAAAAGGGTTCCAACCCAGAAAGCCAGAGTTCCTTGTGTGTTATCTCTGTAATATTTTCCACTAGCATGCTAAATATTCCCCTCATCCCTGTTTACTATGCCACAGATGACCAAGTAGGCAGGAACTCAGGGATGTGCTGGACACCTGCTTTTAATCGCTCTCCTTAGTATTTCCCTGTGAACATTTGATCATTTCTGTTTTGTGGATCATTTCTCTTCTGTTAAGGGAGAGCGAGTCTATATTACGCATAATTTTCTACACTAGGTTTTAATTTTCTCATTGTGCTAAGTTATGAGAATGGGCATTTAATCTAGAAAGTCTCCGTGATGAAGAAAATGTTTGGTTTTTTTTTTTTAATGAGCACAGATAGAAGATAAAATATAAAAATTGCAAAACAGCAGTGTGATTTTGGCATGAGGAAAAGCATTTTGAAGTGTGTGATTCTGAATAGACTGTTCTTGGTGGGGGAAGCAGTTATGGGGAGGGGACAAGGAGGTGAACAACTGTGACACGTATGAATAAGTAACTATAATTTGAGCTTCTGCCCCTTGCAAGGAGGAGAAAGGATGGTGAACTATTAAATGGGAAAATAACCCAAAGAAACCAGCTTACTTACTTTTATTTATTTGTTTTCATACTAAACCTGTTTCTGAATTTATGTTACTCCAAAGACGTGGAGAAGTCACTGAACAATTTTAAACACTGAAGTGATGAGATTAGGTTTCAGTTCCCAAGTCAGATTCGTATATTGAGTTCCACACATATTGTGTAGAATCTCTCACATCTGTGGGTCCCTGGATGGCATAAACGATTTGCACTCCACTAAGCAAAAAGCTAGGGTTCAAATCCATTAGTGACTGATTTCTAAGATCATAGACACTGAAAACTCTGTGGAGCACAGCTGTGTTCTAAAATATAGGGAGTCATCATGAGTCAGAATCAACCGGACTACAATGAGTTTTATGAGTCAGGTAGAAAGTATTGGTGGAGACACTGTGAATTAAGATGGAAAGATTCCCTGCCCTCACAGAACTTAGGGTTTACTGCTACTGCTGCTCTTGTTGTTATGTACCATCGAGGTGGAACCAACCCAAAGCAGACCCTCCAGTGGGTTTTCAGATACTGGATATAGCATGGGAGGAGATTGCCCATCTTTCTCCCATGGAGTAGCTGGTGTATTCAAACCACATACCTTTGGACTGGCAGTGTAATCTTTTTTTCTTTAATTTTTTTAAATTTTACTTTAATACTTTTAATGAACATTTACAGAGATTTTGGATTTCCGTTCATTCATTGTTGCACTTTTCTCCCTGCATATCCCTCCCCTCCCCCAGTTTGCTCCTTTCTTTGAAAAAGTAAAAGAAAAATTCTTTCTTTGGTATACAATCCCCCCGCACATACTATGCTGCATTGAAAAACAAGGAACTCATGCAATATTATTCAAAATGGGTGACCCTGGAGGACATTACGCTGAGTGAAATATCTCAGCAACAAAAGGACAAATACTGCATGGTGCCACTGTTGTAGAATGTGACTGACATCAGGGTTGGGGTAAGACTGAGAAAAACTGGATGAATTATGTATACTGCATTGAAACAGTGTAATCTCTTACTACTCAGCCACTAGAAGATCTCCTTTAGGGTTTAGTAGAACTTTTCTAAAAGCCTGGGGCAAAAGGAGATAATTACAGACTGTATTTAAGAGTTGATTATCATTCCAGTGTCCTCCTAGCCCCATCCTACCTCGTCATCACATTCCTGCCATATCTGTAAGCTTCAAATACTGAGAAATCACATTGTTGGACTGCTAGGCCTTTATGAGAGCAAGTTTAAATATTAATAGCTCTATATCTCTGCATCTCTGGGGCAATTTCCTAGAGTCTCCAGTCTC
>NW_006399915.1:5817599-5818638 GCF_000299155.1 Elephantulus edwardii
TATAAAATTAATCACTATTGATTTATGCCAAGTCTCTTGGCTTTAATATTCCCTGACCTTTATCCAGAATGTGAACCTTACCTTTCTCTCTCAGCCCTACTACCCAGAGAGAACCTTCCCTTCCGTATCATATACCCAAGGTCCCTCTAGGCCTAATGAAGTTCCATCTTTCCCTGGACTAGGCTTGATCTTAATTCCCTCAGGAATAAAAGTTGCGACTAGCCTAATGAAAAATTATGGCAAAAGGCATGGAAAGGAGACTAGTTTTGACAGATGTTTGAGAAGTAAAACGGATATGATTTAGTCATGGGCTTAGAATAGGGATTGATTAAGAATGAGGAGTTAATGGAGTTTTTCATATTTGGGAATTGGGTGACTACATTTAAGAGAGTGTTCTTATGAAATGCAACAAAGAATAGGGGTTGAAAATGTACAAGAGGGAATGTGCTAATTTTTCAAACATGTGGTATCAACTACGCTCAAGGGACAATGAGAGGTAATGAGGGTGGAAGTTGGAATTGATTAAAGCATTCAATTATTTAAAAATTTTTGAAAATCTAATATTAAATGCTAATTGCCTGTGGAAGACGAATTAGCAGTAGAGTTGCCCTTTATCGAGCTAAATCCTTCAAAATTGACTGGGTAAGGAATTTCCCACCTGGTTAATCACTTCAATAATTTCAAGAGCCAAATAGGATGTGTGATAAAATTAGCTTGAGCAACAGGAAAACATTAAACCATATCAGGCTTGACATGATTACAGTGGTCATTACGCCCAACAGACTAGAGAAGTGAAAAGCATTTAAGTAATTTTCTTCCAACATCTCCTAGCACTCCAATTGTTGGAGGTCTTCAAATCTTCACTGGAATTTTGGAGATAAAATAAAGGGAGAGACTCAGAAAGTTCTGTTAGCCTGCTCCAAGATAGAGGAGGAAAATGCATCCATGTTTGTCTTCCTGACTAGCAAATTTATTTCACTCTACTTTGCTCTTATGCATTGTTGGGTTGCTAAGACTCTTCTAAAGTAAGTTTGAATGT
>NW_006399915.1:5819408-5832306 GCF_000299155.1 Elephantulus edwardii
AGCAGGGCTGTGTCATCTGCATAACACAGATTGTTGATAGATTTTCCACCAATCCTAACGCCACGCTTCTCCTCATAGAGCCCAAGCACATGTTAAAACTTTGAAGTCTTATGTCCATCTTATAAAGAATACAAAGCTAATACTTTAAAAACCAAACTTGAACAATCTATAATAAGGATGAGCTTATTAAGTAAATGTTTCTTTCTTTTTCAGGTTTCCATTTTAAAAAACATAAGAATCCATTTTTATTCTCTTCTTTAGTTCTGGCTGAGTATAGCCAGAAATGCAAATGAAACAGAAAGGACTACACTAGTCATAAGCATCACTGTTTATGTCTCAAATCAATGCTTCAAATAGTCATTTAGAGCCTACTGAACACTAGCATTAAATCTCTAGATAGGGCTGAGTGCTATATAATAAAGGTTTTATTAGCCTTCTTTACAGATCCTCGGAGAGAAACAATGCAATCATCCCCATACTGTGGGTGGAACTTTTTAGAGTCAAGCAAGTAGCTCAGAGTCCCAGGTGACAGGGCTGGTTAATTGGAACATGAAGTCACTGAGTTTCCAGTACAACACTTGGCCAAAAACCAGTTGTCAATCAAAAGCATGTCATTTTTGCCTCTGGGTAAGTCTATGACATAGATGTTGTCATAACCACATGAAAAAAGCTTGGCATCCAGGAGTGGGCAGAGAGATTTGGTATCTCAACTGAGGCCTTTCTGAATATTTGGTTGTGCTGCCTTGACTTGGGATTAATATCTTTGGCTGGCATATTAGGAAATAGAGGGGTATGCCTTTATGGAAGCCTATAAATTCTGTGGTGGGAGCCCATTGTTATCTTTGATCCTAGCACTACGCAATCAAGTCCTTCTTCCTATACAGCTGTTGGCTCTTCCTCTGTTTGTTAGGCAAGTAAAATCCAGTGCAAGTTCAAAGCAAGGAAATGACATAATTGAAACAGTATTAGACTGGAAATCTTAAATTCAAAGCCCCATCTTCCCCTTCTCCCTAAATCCAACCGAAACCTTTCATTCTTATCTCCTCCTCATGCTTCATCTCTGCCCACTAGGCACAGACTCACCATTTTCCACACCTTCCTTTGCCTTGTGATCCCTAACTTAACTGTGCTCAGGCTCATTCCTTTGTCTGGGAGCCCTGTTCTACAATATGTAGGTCACATACCCTATTTTTCCTGACAGATTCCCTAGGCAATGGCAAGTCCTTCTCTGAATGCGTATAAAAATGTATTTGTATCATTTGTTTATACTGTTCTGACCCAGTGCAGTTATCACAGAATTACCACAAGTGGATAACTAAAACAGAAGTTTAGTTTCTCAGAATTTAGGAGACTAAATTCTAAAAAAAATAAGGTGAACCGAAAAATTCAACTCTTTCTCTTCAAGTCAGAACTGACCCATAACTAACCCTCCAGCAGCTTTTAGAAGCTGTAAATCAATTAAGAAGAAATTGTCCATCTCTGAGCAGCTTGTGGATTTGAATCACCTGACTTGGGGTTAGCAGCACAACTCCTTAACCACTAGGCTACCAGAGTTGTGTTTAAGAGAAGCCCAAATTTAGTTGCTGGCTCTAAGTGAAGGTTTTCTCTTTCTATTAGCTCTGGAAGAAGGTTCTTAGTAACTTCTCTTGGTAGCTTCTGCTTTTGGGTGATCCGCATGTGACCTGGCATCGGTCTTCTCGTTTGGCCTCTTTTATATCTCAAGCATAGGGAGTTGCTCTGCTAATATGAAGGTGGTGCCTCTCTGGATGTACTAATCTTCCAGAGGTACTGTTGGCCACAGATAGGCAATCTCCTCCCGTGTGATTTATAGCCTTCAAGAGTCAGCTATGAGTCGGTTCCAATGTGATGGCGATCAGGGATGATTTTTTGTTAATACTTCAAGAGAAATTGTCTCAAGATTCACCCTACATAAATCTTGTCTTACTAACAACAAAGAAAACTCATTCTTAAATAAGATTACAGCAAC
Source organism: Elephantulus edwardii (assembly GCF_000299155.1). NCBI lineage: Eukaryota > Metazoa > Chordata > Mammalia > Macroscelidea > Macroscelididae > Elephantulus > Elephantulus edwardii. The sequence goes on from NW_006399915.1 coordinate 5,821,396, forward strand.
AGGGATAGATTTATAACACATATTTTGGCAGGACACAATCCAAAGTATAAAATTTTTCTCTTCGCCCCCCGCCAAATGAATGCTCCTGCTGCATGTAAAATACTTTCACTCCACCACATCATCTCTACAGCCTTTAATCAACTTCAAGCACAAATTTCATCCAGAGGTAAAATTATCTTCCGTCTGCAAACCTGCGAAATCTAGAAAACATGTTCTCTACTTCCAAGCACAGAGGTAGAGCAGGTACAATGTAGACATTTCCATTACAAAGGGGAGAAATTGTAGCGAAAGGGCACACAACAGACACCAGACAAGTCCAAAATCAACAGAGCAGTTTAACAGAGCTCTCAAGGCTTGGAAAGAATATTCCATTCTCTGAGATTGTTTGGGCAAAGACCCTGAGCTCCAGACTACAAACATTGGTCACAGCCTCTGGATTCAAATGAAGACCCTCAGATTTTCATTTCAGCTGCACCTTCCAGAGACCCACCAGGAAGGCAACTCTGCCCCCTCAGATTTGGTAAGCCCTATTATCCAAGTTCCTCTGAGTATGACAATACTCCTATCACCCCTGCAGTTCCCATTCTTCTTGTCCCATTCTCTTGAGACATCTTAACAGCACTCAAGATACTAAGGGAACAAAGATCTGACTCTTTAAAACCTGGGAGTCTGTGGCTCTGCTCTTTGAAACCAAGAACACCCTGCTACCCACGCTTCTTTTCACAGTGCTACTCATCAGTAACCTGCTCCACGGATGAGTCTTTGCTTTTCTTGGAGGATAGCAAAAGTAGCTCCTTTGACCCATTTCCTGCCTGTTGAATTCCAAGGGGCAATCTTTTTCTGTCCCCTTCAGTCTAAGGTGATGGGTTTTCTGCTGTGGCAGTTGATTAGATCCTGCAGTCACAGGTTTAATCTCTTTAACAAAAGGTCCTTAGTGAACACATAGGTCACATGCCCTTGGTTTGCACAACAGGATTTTCCAAATCTTTAAGCTCTGTTTTCATTTTGCACAGGTCATTTTTTAAACCCATCTCTTTCCTCTCCTGGTTTAACTATGAGCAGCAAGGAGAAACCACATGACCACTTTAAGATTTTTTTTTTTTTTAATTTAATGTGTGTACCGTCAAATTGGATCTGACTGGTACAGGAAGCGATTGTTCCTCCTTCTTCGGCAGAGCATCTGGTGGCTTTGAACCGTGCACCTCTGGGATTGCAGTGCAGTTTCCTGCCACTAGGCCACCAGAGCTCGCCCACTTTAAGATTTTGCTTAGAAATCTCAATAGTCAGGTATCCAAGTTTATCCTCACAAGTTCTACCTTCCAGCAAGCATTTGAGCATAATTTAGACAGATTCTTTGCCATTTTCTGAAAACATTGCCTTCCCCCCTCCCCCATGATCTAAGCACCTTTGTGAATTTACTTGATTACAGAATCAAGTAAAGTGAAATCACTGACAACTTCAATTAGGCATCTCAAAATTCAAAAACTGCTTCCACATTTTAATTAACTGTTACAGCATTGTGCCACTCTTCCAGGACCAAATTCTGTCTTAATTGTCTAGTGCTGTTCTAACAGAAATACTACAAGTGGGCGGGTGGCTTTGACAAATTTGTTTTCTCATACTTTAGGAGGCTTGATGTCCAAAGTCAGGGTCCCATCTCTAGGGAAAGGCACTCTTTCCCTGCCAGTTTGCAGGACGGTCCTAGAGTCTTTTGAACTTCTGTTCCTGGGGATCATAGCATCACTTGTCACCTTTCCTTTCTCATTTCTGCTCCTTTAATTTGTTGCTTAATCTCTTCTTAGGAGATATTGATTCAAAGCACACTACACAATTCTGTCTCATACAAAGACCGAAAATAGCCCTACCCCAAATGAGCTCATAACCACAGGCACAGAGGTTAGGATTTATAGCACATAATTTGGGGGCACAATGCAATTCTTAAAAGTGTACATTACCTTATTATATTACCTTTGCATCCAAAGCAGTAAGCCCTTTGTGTAGCAACCCATAATAAGTGTCCTATTTTACTTCCATCTTCCCTGGCACACCAGGTAAAACAGAGTAGGTGCATAGTCAAATTGACTTTCTTTTAAAGTTTGCCATATTCTGGGCCCTGACATTCTCCAAGTTGTTAGAAGCCTTTTGAACAATGCATCTGGCTTGTCAATTCAAACACTGCTTCCTGCTCGAGATAGTTGACTGAGTAAATGAATCATTAAGGAAGAATTTGAAATCAGGTATGTGATAACTGGAGGCCTGGTGATAGACAAAAAGAAAATAAAGAGAAACAACAAAGAGCAGAGAAGTTGAGGTCTTTACAATATCAGCTCTCTGATAGGAAGTTGGCAGCAAAGACTTAAGCTGGGAGCTCCTAAAGGGGACTGGTGGTTGGTAATTTTTCCCTCTGAGATGAGCAGATAAGATGCAAAGAAAACTCCTTGTTCTAAGCTTGCCATGCAAGAAAAGTAGAGCAATTCATAGTCCTCCAGTTATCAGAAAAGTGGGTCAGATAAATACGATGAGGATATGCAGGTTAATGTAAGACACACACACACACACACACACACACACACACACACACACACACACACATCCTTTTACTGCTTGGTTCCAATACCAACTCACAGAAAAGACTAAAGGCAAAGCAGAAAGAGAATACCTGATGTAGAAACTAATCAGACCTAACAAGTGTATTTAGATTTGATTTTTATTAGAGCGTCAGTCTTTTATTAGCTTAAATATAAAGCAGCACATGAAGATCATCATTAAATTGCCAGAGGAAAAGAAAATGCAGGTACATGCCTTTCTGTATATTGAGATATTAAAGTGGTTTTTAATTTTTTAAGGTAATTTTCTGGTCTTAATTTTAATGAATAACAAGTAAATGTGTATATGTATGTGTGTTTGTGTATGTATTTGAGCACACATAGACTAAAATACAAATACACATTAAAGCTATTGGAGAACTATACGCAATTTAAAATGGGGTAGAAGGAAAACTATTAGTATAGCTATAATAATATAGGCAGTTCTGGTGGCCTACTCCATAGGCAATTGTGTTGCTAACCCAATGTTCATACTGCTCACATGGTTTGAATTCACCGGCAACCTCTTGGGTCAAAGATTGGTAATCTTCTCTCTTGCCATTTGTTGTCATTGTTATTGTTATGTGCCATCAAGCCAACCACAGCTCCAAATGGCCCTATGAACAACGGATCTGAACCCCGCCGTATCCTGTGCCATCTTGACCATCTCTTGAGCCAATTGTTACAAAGATCACTGTTTCCATCCATCCTGTTGAGGGTTATCCTTTCTTTGTCTAACCCTTTACCTTTCAAGGCATGCTGCCTTTTCCCAAGGGCTGACTCCACTTAAAAACATGCCCAAAATATGTGAGATGAAGCTTCACCATCCTTGCCTCTAAAAATTACCTCAATGACACTTTCTGTAAGACATACTTGTTTTATTCTTTTCTCAGTTCATGGATATTCAGTTTTTTTCTCCAACATCACAACTCAAAGACATGGATTATTTTTCTGTCATCCTTATACATTGTCCAGCTGTATAGAAAGTAACTGAAAAGATCATGGTTTAGATCAGGTGCACTTTAGTCTTTAAATTGACATCATTGCTCTTTATTACCATAGAGAGGTTTGACAGCTGATTTGCACAATAAAACATGTCTTTTGACTTCTTGAATGCTGGTACCAAGTGTGTTGACTGTGGCTCCAAGTAAGTGGAAGTAATTGAGAGTTTCAAGCTTTTCTCTATCATGATGTTACCATTGGTCTGGTAGTGAGGATTTTTGTTTTCTTAATGTTGAGATGTAATTCATACTGTAGTCATTGATCTTCTGCAGTAAGTATTTTAAGTTCTCACTTTAAGCAATCAAAGTTACCCACTAGAAGGTCAGCTTTGAGTCAGTTCCAATTCAGCGGCAATGAAAACAGTACTATTAATTTACTAGTAGATTTGACTCAGCTTCCTGGCAACCAAGACACAAAGGGAGATTTTCTAAATCTCCTTATCAGCATTTGCAAATCAATGTGAAAATATAGCCATACCTCTCTTAAAAATGAAAATACACTTATTTTTTAGAATAGGAAATTTGTTCAGCCCTCTACATTAAAAGGGGTTTATGATGTGGAACTCAATTCATATAGAACACAGATTAGACTAGACCTTTGATAAAAGTTCCAAAGAAGAAGGATAAGTTTACTCTTTGGAACGGCATCTTTAAGCTATTCCAGGAACAAACAAACAATGATGTTTCTTTGTCTTGTTAGTTTATGAAATATGAGTTGTATGTTATTGTAAGCATTTTCCAGAATATAAGTTTGTTTCTAAAGGAAAGGCAAATAACGTCCTGAAATAGCATAGTAGAGCTTGAGAGTCGCTGAGTGGTTTAGGTGATTAAGCACGCAGGTTGCTAACTTAAAGGCTAGCAGTTCAGTATACCTGGAGACACTCAGAAGAAAGGTGTGGCACTCTCCTCTACAAAACCACCCACTGAAAACCCTTCAGCACCATACTGCTCCAACTTGGGGGCATTACCATCAGCTGGAATCTGTGCAACAACTCTGTGCAACAACTGCTTACTAGTTAAAGGGGCAGAATCCAGGTTACTTTTATTTAAAAAATTCCAAGATCTTACCATTACACTCCACAAATAAAAACTTGTTGCTTTACACTCAACTGTTGTTGTTATTATGTGCTGTCGAGTTAGATTCAACCCATAGCTGACCCTCCAGCAGGCTTTCAGAGACAGTAAATCACAGGAAGAGGAATGCCCATAATTTTCCCTCCCAGCAAGTGGTGGATTCAAACCACATGCCTTTGAGATTGCAGTGCAGCTTCTTACAACTAGGCCACCAGGGCTCCCTACACTCACCTGTTGTTGTGGTTGTTGCATGCAATTGAGTAAGAACCCATAGCTGACCCTCACATGAGTTTTCAGAGATGATAAATCACAAGGGAGGAGACTGCCCATCTTTCTCTTGCAGAGCAGCTGGTAGATGCGAACCATGTGCTTTTTAGATTGTAGCACAGCTTTTTACCACTAGATCACAAGAGCTCCCATTCTCAACCAAGAAGGCTGTACATCAAACAAGAGGCTGCTGATCTCTGATGGATTCTAATCACCAGAGGTGTGCCATGTTTTGATTAGCAGTGAAACACTCTTTCTCTCTCCACCCCTTCTTCTCACCCTTCCCCCTCCCTCTGCAGTCCAGCCGGAACTGACTCATCACTGACCTCCCAGAGTCTGTAAATGGCACTGGAGGAGACTGTTTATCTTGCTCAGATCCAGAAGCACTCCACCTTTGGATTGACAGCACAACTCCCTACCCACTAGGCAACCAGATCTCACTTATTTCTTTATGTTGTCATGCATAGTAGAGTTGGGACTGGCCCATACAAAACAGTTTTTCAGAGGCAGTAAATCTCCTGGAAGGAGATTGCCCATCTTTTTCCCTTGGAGCAAGGGGGTTTCGAACTGTGTTTCTTAATAGAGGCACAATATTGAGAATCAGAAGCAGTAGTTGTGCCAGGAGATGTTCTGGATGTTGTTGTTGTGTCCTGTGGAGTAGGAACCAACTCATAGCTGACCCTGAGGGGGTGGGGGGAGTTTCAGAGGTGGTTAATCGATTAATCACAGGGGAGGAGATTGCCCCTCGTTCTCCTGTGGAGCAGTTGATGGCCTCGAACCACTTTGGGATTACAGTGCAGCTTCTTGCCACTAGGCCAACAGCTAAACCAATAGCTACAAAGACTTGCTTGACAACTATTAGAGAGAAAGAATGATTTTATATATATATATATATACACACACACACACAGATTAAGAAAATAGTTAAACTTTATTTTTCTTTCAGTTGTTGCTAACTAAAGTGAACAAGTACAAAGATCATTCCTAGTGAGGTTTTGTTATATGCCATCAAGCCGGCTATAATTCACAGTAGATCTGTGGACAGTTCTGAACTCTGCCATAACCTGCTCCATCCTCAGATCTCTGACATGTTCAAGCTCATTGTTAAGTCATGTGTCAGTCTGTCTTGTTGAAGGTCATCTTTTCTTTTTCTGACAACCTCACTCTCCCAGAATGCTATCTTTTTTCAAGGACTGGCCCTGACAACATGCTCAAAGTACGTGAGACAAAGTTTCAACATCCTTGCCAGAAGTGAGCATCTTTGTCCCATTTCCTCCAACTGGGACCACCCATGCTAATCATTCACTTTGTCTGCCTAACTCCTAACTCACATGCTTCACCTGCCCTATCTGAGGATGAAGAATACACAAAAGTTAGACTACTTTTGAATAAACAAAGGGAAGGGAGGCGAGTGTCATTTACAACAAATGGTATGGCTGATGATGGGAAATAGCAGAAGGATGGAGCAGCGACTCTTTTCTGTGCTTAAATGAGTAATTTTGATTCTAAGGTTCCAGGCATGGGGGAAAATAGAAGAAAAATGCCAATTATCCCCTTTCTTTATATATCTTTAGGCATCACTATCATTAAAAGTCTGGAAGTAATACTGCTACTGGGAGCCATGGAATCAACTTTGATTTGTGTGGAACCTGGATGACACAGTAGAACTACCTCCTGGGACTCCTTAGGGTGTAATGTTTAGGAAAGCTGGCTACCAAAGCCTTTCCCCCACAGAGCTGCTGGGAGGGAGGTGGTCTGAACCTACAAGCTTTCAGTTAACAACTGAGTGTTTAAGTACTGTGTTTGAGTGGCTTTAGGCCTTTTTTTCAAAGGGTCACTGTGAGTTGTGCTCGGCTCAAGGCAATCAACAACAACAGCCACATGGAGCAATGACATCTGTTTCAGGGACGCTATGGAGCAATAAAAGCCCTTGAAACCCACACAAAGTCATCAAGAGTGACCATCTTCTGGGGTTTAATCCTTTTTCAAAAGTGAAATAAATGTTCTTTGCATCTTCACCAAGTTTCAGACTTTGGAGCTGCAGATCACACAGACATGAATAACACAACATCCTTGGGCATTCACAGAACTGGATAAATGTGAAAAATTTAGAGGTCTCAACACATAAAATAAGACAGTAAGGGGTATCTGTGAGGATAGTTTTTTATTTTTCTCTAATAATTAGGACAGACATTCCCCCTTATTATAATTTGTCCTCAGAGAGGAAGAGAAGGCTAAGTCATTTAAGAGCATGGATACCAGAAAAACACTGTGTGCAAATTCTTTCTCTGCTTGCTGAGTCACACTTAATTTCTCTGTGCCTCAGCTTCTAATTTACAAAACTCAGAGTGGCACTTTATGCTATGCTCTCTGGACTCCTAAGTGAAAAGTTAGAGGTTTGAATCCACCCAGATCCTGTGGCAGAAAAGGCCTGCTGATCTACTTCTATAAAGATCGCAACCTAGAAAATCCTGTGAAGCTCAGATTACACAGGGGGTTGTCGGAGGCAGTATCCACTTCACGTCTGTGAGATTTTAGTTTAATAGTACTAGCGCTGTTCAAAGGATCAGACTAATAGCTCAGTATATTTAGGGAGTCTTTGTGGCTTAGGGGTAAGAAGTTGCACAATTTAAAGGTAGTTCGGATACACCAGCTGTCCCATGGGAGAAATATGGGCAATCTCCTATCTGATTTATTGCCTCTGAAAGAGCTTTGCAGGGTCACCTATAAGTTGGTTCTGGCTCTACAGTAAATAACAACAACAGCATATTTGGAAGAATAACTATTGTTGCTGTTATGTTATATGACTCATAGCAACTGTATGTACAACAGCCTTGAAGCCTGCCCTGTCTTGAGCCAGTCTCACTGACTCTGACACACTTATCCCCATTGCCCTGGTTACTGTATCAATCCATCAATCCATCTCATCTAAGGTCCTTCTCTCCTGTGCTGTCCCTAGATCTTTCCAAGCATGATGTCCTTCTCCAAGGATCGGTCCCCCCTGGCTACATGTCCAAAGTATTTGAGATGGAGCTTCAAAATCCTAACCTCCAAGAAGAAACTTGGCTTCACTCTCTAAAAGACAGACCTATTTATTTTCTTCAAGACTCTTCTCTAGCACCACAACTCAAAGACATCAATTCTTCTTCTGTCATCCTTAGTTACTGTACAGCTCTCTGATGCATAGCAAGTAACTGTGAAGACCATGTCCTGGATCAGGCACACCTTAGTCTCTAGAATGACGTTGTTGCTTCTCAGTACTCTGGAGAGGACCTCAATCTCTTTTCTATTTATCATGGTGCTGCCAATTGGTCTGGTGGTGAGAATACCTAATGTATATAATAATTTCTTTACATTCTGTCTCTCATTGTTGTCAAGTCAGAACTGACTCATAGCTGACATTCAAGTTCATTTTTAGAGACTACAAATTACACAGGAAGAGATTGCCCTCCAGGAGATCTGCTGGTGCATTTGAACGATTTGCTTTTGTGTTGACAGTGCGAATTCTCACCCAGTAGGTCACCAGAGCTCAAGAACTATTTGTAAGTTTTTTAGACCTGAATAAGAACAATATATATATGGCCCTTCTTACATTTTGGGGTGCTTTTACAATTGTTAGTTATGAATATTCTTTAGATCCTTGAGAGAAGGAACAACTGTCTTATAGATGTCTATTTAGTCACAATTATTGCTGGTGTTGTCTTAGACAATATTTGCAATAATAGTGCTTTGGACAGAACTGTCATTCATGTGCACCTACTGCAAGGCAGGCAGCAGCTTGGGCATGATAAGAATAGAGCACTGAAGAAAACAGACAAAACCCCTGCCTACATAGAACTTAGATTTTGGGCAATAGAGACTAATTTGAAATATAACAAAAGTATATTGTAGAATATGCTAGAAAATAAAAATCTTGCCTGAGAAATAAAGGTAACTGGGGTATGGAAAGTATGTTTCAATTAAATAAAGTCATTAGGGTAGGCTGTAGGGAGAGGATGAGATCTGAGGAGTGACTTGCAAGAAGTGAGGGAGCAAACCAGGCTCAAAGTTGGGGGGAAACAAACTCCATGAAGGATGAAGGTAATACAAAGATGGAAGCATACCTGGCATGTTGTTTTTATGTGTCGTCGAGTCGCTTGCGACTCATAGCAACCCTATGTACAACAGCCCTAAACTCCGCTCTGTCCTGTACCAATCACACTGTCTCTGACACTCCCATCCCGATTACCCCAGTCACTGAATCAATCCACCTCATAGAGGGCCTTCCCCTCCTGCGCTGTCCCTGGCATGTTGTTGTTGTTGTTGTTAAGTGCCGTCGAGTCGCAGGCGACTCATAGCGACCCTATGAAGGAGAGTCCTTGACGTTTGGGTGCCTTTCATCCAAGTTCATAGGGTTTCCGGAGGCAAGCTATTATGGAAGTGGATGCCACTCCTCCTTCCACGCTTGTTCAATCGGGGAGCTCCACCCCACTCTCTGTCCGCATTGGGTAGCCAACCACTAACCCATTTGACACATCCGTGTCACAGTGTCCCTGGCATAGTTCAGGAATATCTAGGAATAGAGAGTGTGACCATATATGGTCCTGAGGCCATTAAGAACTTATGCTTGTTCTGACTGAGATGGGATTATTTCAGTTATAAAGAAAGGAGTGATGAATAAATGATCTTAATGCTTAAAGGTAATGATTTAATATAATGATCAACTGTGCATTGGTTCTGACAATGATGGTACACAACAAAAAACCCAACATTTTGAAAAAGGAGCCCTGGTGGTGCAGTGGTTAAATGCCCAGCTGCTAGTTTTTAAGTTCTGCACTTTGGACTCACCAACCATTCAATGGGAGAGAGATGTGGCAGTTTGCTTCTGTAAAGAGTGAGCCTTAGGAACCCAATGGGGCAGTTTCACTTGTCCTATGCTCAGCCCCAGGAGTACCAACTGATATGGTTCAGCAACAAATACAGACCTGCACGTACTACCAGTCTATGCCAATAAATTTGGAAGATACTTACTTGGCTGACAGACTGGAAAAGATCCATAATTGTTCCCATTACCAAAAAAGCTGATCCAACAGAATGTGGACATTATCAAATAGCATCATTAATACCATCTACAAGTAAAATCTTGCTGAAGATTATTAAAAAGTAGCTGTAACAGTGTATCAATGAGGAACTGCCAGAAATACAAGCTGGATTTAGAAGCGGCTGTGGCACCAGGGATATCATTGCTGACGTCAGATGCATGATTAAAAACAGAGAAGACCCTTGGTGAGATGGATTGATTTCATCACTGGGTTAATGGAGATAGCCGTGTCAGAGACAATAAGATTGGCAAGGGATAGAGCAGGGTTTAGGGCTGTTGTACATAGGGTTGCTATGAGTTGCAAGTGACTCGACAGCACATGACAACAACAACAACAACAACCAGAAGGATGCAAATCTGTGTTTTATTGACAATGCAAAGGCATGTAATTGTATGGATCTTAACAAATTATGGCTAACACTGGGAAGAACTGGAATTTCAGAACACTTAATTGTGCTCAAGCAAAACCTATATTTTGACCAAGAAGTGGATGTCCAAACAGAACAAGAGAACACTGTATGATTTAAAATCAAGAAGGGTGTGCATCAGGGCTGTGTGTCCTTTATTCATAATTATTCAATCTGTATGCTGAGCAAATCATTTGAGAAGCTGGACTTCATGAAAAAGAATGTGTTAAGACAACTATGAGATATCATCTCACTCCAGTCAGAATAGCAAAATTTAACAGAACAGGAAGCAATGCTGGCGAGGCTGTGGAGAAACTGGAACCCTTATTCACTGTTGGTGGAAGTGTAAAATGGTGCAACCACTGTGGAAAGCGATGTGGCGCTTTCTCAAAAAGTTGCAAATAGAGATATCATTTGACCCAGCAATTCCACTATGGGGAATAGACCCCAAAGAGACTATAACTGACATCCAAGCAAATATATGCACACCCATGTTT
>NW_006399915.1:5832576-5844118 GCF_000299155.1 Elephantulus edwardii
TGAAACAGATGAGGGAGAAAACTGTTTAAAAGGGATACGTGATTAGGTATTTTAGTCATGATGGGAGTCTAGAGCGAAGGCTGCATAGTGGAGTGGACCTAGGAAAGGGTAAAATAATGAAGAATTTTTCTTTTACTTTTCCAAGAGAGTAGTGTACTGAGGGTGGTAGGAGGGTTGGGAGGGGTGAAAAGTACAACAGTGAATGAATGGAAATCCAAAGTCTCTGTAAATTTTCATTGAAAATAATAATAAATTTAAAAAAATAATGTGTTATCAGGATCAAAGCAAGACTCATCAACAATTACATTATGTACTTCACACCATTTTGCTTACTGAAAGTGAGAGAATCTGAAATACTTGCTGCAGAAGATCAAAGACTACAGCCTTCAATATGGCTTACATCTCAACTTCAAGAAGACAAAAATTCTCACCATAGGACCAATAGGCAGTATCATGATCCCTGGAGAAAAGAGTGAAGTTGTTAATGATTTCACCTTACTTGGATCCACAGTCAGCACCCTTGGTACCAGCAGTGAAGTAATCAAAACTCATTGCACTGGGAAAAATCTGCTGTCAAGGACCTCTCTAAAGTGCTAAAGAGCAAAAAAATCTATCCTATGCTCTTTCCGATTACTACTTATGCATCTGAAAGTTGGACAATGAATACGGATGGTAGAACAAGAAGCAATCAATACCTTTGAGTGTGGTATTGGAGAAGAATACTGAACATCCCATGGACTGCCAAAAGAACAAACAAACACGTCTTGGAGAACATGCAAAAGGGTTCTTCTTCGAAGCAAGGGTGTTGAACTTTATCTCACATACTTTGGGCATGTTGTTAAGAGGGGTTTGTCCCTGGACAAGTCCATCAGGCTTAGAAAGTTAGAGGGTCAGTGAAAGAAAGGGAAAACCCTGGGCAAGATGGAATGACACAGTGACTCTAATAATGGGCTCAAATGTAGCAGATACGATGAGGGTGGCACAGGACAGGATAAGGTGTAGATCCATTGTTGATAGTGCCATTAAAAGTTGTAGTTGACTCAATGGCACTTAACCACAGCAACTTACTCGAGCATGTCAGAGATCATGAGGATAGTGCATGGGATAGCTCAAATTTCAGATCTGGTGTTCACAGGGTCGCTATGAGTTGTAGTTGATTTAATGACACCTAATAATAGCAATAATATTGTGTTGCTATTATCCAGAATCTATCCAACAGCAATGGGTAATATATAAAGGACTTTCATGGATAGTGCAAATTACTTACACATTTGACAGCTAGCCAAAAAACTGGAGACTGGAGACTTAAGTCCATCCAGTGGCAACTTGAACATGAGACTCACTTCTGAAAAATTAGTTATTAAAAATTCAATGAAGCCTAGTTCTGCTAGTTCACGTGGGGTGACTGTGAACTGGCACTGACTTGACAACAGGTATTTTGCTTTTGTCAAAATACATCATGCTGGCTGCTATGTTAAAAATAATCTGCCACAATTATACACTGGACCTGAGTGATAGAAGAGGTCATGAAAGGTAGTTGAATTTTGGATTTATTTTGAAAAGCCTAATGAGTTCCTAATGAATTGGATTCTTTTTTCAGAAATTATTTTTTTTTTATTTTAATGGAGAGACTTTGCATTCCATTCATTCATTGTTGTACACTTTCTTCCCTGCCCACCCTTCCCCCAGTTCGTTTTTCTCTTTGAAAAGTTTTAAAAAAAAATTCTTTCATTCGATTGGATTTTAAATATAAAAGAAACAGGAAAATCATGATTTGAGTCCAGAGATTAGGAAAACTTTGGAACTGACTGAATAGGAGTCAGGGAGTATTTCAGGAGTGTGGTGGTAGAAACTTTTAAGTGTGAGATGCATAAATTCAAGTCATTAGTTGTTATACCTTTAGGAAGTTCTCATGGTGTAGTCTCTAGGGAGTTGTGTTTCTAACCCAAAGACCAAGTCTCTCTGTTTGAATCTACCAGCACCAGCAATCTCTTCCTGTGCAGTTTACTGCCTCTGAAAACCTGCTGGAGGGTCAGCCATGGGCCTTCTGAATTTAGGGCACACAACACCACTAGCCTGAAGAGGTCAAGATGAGCAATCTCCTCATGAATAATGGGCGGCCTCAAAAACCTGTGGAAAGTTGGTTGTGAGTTGGTTCTGACTCACTGACAATAAGTTGAGTTTTTAGAGAAACCTGATGTTCTTAGGAAAGGGTAAAGCTCAAGGCAATATCTGAGAATCAGTAACTCCAAGGTAGTGTTTAGCTCCATGAGACAGAATGAGATCACCGAGGGAGTGTAGATAGAGAAGACAAGAAGTTTAAAGTGTGAACTATGCAGACTCCAGTGCTCGGAAGCCTGGAGAAGAGAAATGATGGGAAATGGAAACTGGGAAGATAGTAACCAGTAGGGCTGAAAAAAAAAAACCCATGAAAGTGTAAAGTCATTGCAGTACTAAGTGTTTTAAAGAGAAGGTGAGGTGATCAACTGTTAATTGGTAAGTAGTTCAAGTAAGATGAGAACTGAGAAACCTTTCCATTAAGCAGTTTCATCTCCACAAAAAACAGTTCCATGGACATGATAGAAACACAGTGAAATGAAGTGGATGGTGCTTGGAGCTAACCTAAAAGTTGGAGGTTTGTATCCACTCAGAGATCTTAGAAGAAAGACTTGTTCATTTTCTTTTGGGCAAAACCACCCATTGAAAGGCTGGTGGAGCACAGTTTCACTCTAATACATATGGTGTAACAAGGATGAGTGAACTTGGTGATAGTTTTTCTTAGCAACTTTTAAAAGGAGTTTTGTTGTGGGGGGGGGGAGCAGAAAGAAAAAGAAGGAAATAGTTAGAAGAGAAAGTGGTGAAGCCAAGAGAAAAATGTTTTGTTTGTCCTTTTAAAATGTAGAAATGATGTAATTGTATGTTAATGTGACTGATCTAGTGAAAAGTGAGAAATTGATATATAGGACAGCGGATAGAATTACTGGAACATTTGAAGTGTTGGTATGATTAGTCTGGTCTAGCTGCGTTTGTTTCTGTGAACCGAAGACATGGGGTAAGGGAATCTTACAGAGTACAAAGGACTCCATAGGTGAGACTCTACATGAAATTAGAATACAGACTTTTAGTTCTATAGATGAGAAATATGTTAAATTATTCATTTTAATGATTACTAAGTCCTACTCATGATAAATACCATAGTTTTCTACAGAAGAAATTTCTTTTGGGAGCTAAAATAATGCTGATGATAATTTAAGTAGTCTGTAATCTATTGTTCTCTTTTCTTGACTGTGTGAATACTTTGAAGACCAATGTCCCTTACTTTTTAACTTGGAGCTTCGCTTAGAGTTCAGCGAAAATTTATATACCTGCCCGTTCAGACAGACTACATGCCACCTTTGGTCCATTTCTTAGACTTTTGTAGCCATTGTATGTCTTGAGTCAGAATCGACCCATAGCTGACCCTCCAGCGGGTTTCCAGAGGCAGTAAATCTCAGGGAGGAGATTGGTCATTCGTTTCCAGAGGAGCAGCTAGTGGATCCGAACTTAATGCCTTTGGGATTGCAGCACAGCTTCTTGGCACTAGGCCACCAGAGCTCCCTAAGGCAATTCATATAAGCATTGTTGATAGGACGTTCAAATCAGCACCATTCCTCATCTCCCCGCTATTTTGTTACAGCAACTTAGAAAAACAGGTTGGAAGGATAGCAGCTTTCAAAAGAAATGACTTAAAGTCAGTCAATACAAGAGTTTTAAACATATTAATCAAACTTTTGGAGGTTCGAATTCACAACTGAGTCCTCCTCCCAGATATAAGTATATTGCCTCTGAAAGACAGAGGTTTACTATGAATCCGAACCTTCTTCAGTGGGTTTTGGTTGGGCTGGGTTTTTGGTCCAGCCCTTAGCTGAAGCCATTCCTCTCTAGTGATTTACAAAGCTGCTTTTCTGACGCATCGGGTAAACCTGCCCGCAGGCGTCCAGTCAAAAAAAGGTGCGGTTACCTGCAGTTTCCTCATAGAAACTTTAAGGTGAGAGTGAGGAAGCTCTCACTCCAGGACGCGTAGCCTCCCGCCCTTCTTCAAGATCATTTTAAAAAAGAAAGAAATCTAGCCCAAGTTTACTTGTACAAGTTTACTGAGCTGCTGTGAACGCGGTTTAGAGACTTGGGGGGAACCACCAGGCGCCTCTGGCAGCAGTAAAAAAACCTCAACTGCAAATTGCTACGGAGAAGCGTGGGTCACAGATTTCGCTGCCAGAAAAAAAAACAAAACAAAAAAACCCAACAAACCAACCTTCTCTGAACCGGGGAGGGGGGAGAGGCTCGAGAGCGCTGGATTGATTCGCAAGGAGCCCTCCACCGCGGTCCGAGGGGGACCGCACAGCTTCGCGCGGCGCCCCGAGTGCGCCTTCCCGCTCTCCCAACCGGGACCCGGCGGTGCCGACGCTCCAGGTGAGGAGGGGCGCGTGGGCAGCTCGGAGGAGGAGGCTGCGCTGGCTTCGAGCGCTCGGGCGGCTGCCCGGACGCGCTACCTCCCCCGCCGCCGAGTTGGTCGCCGCCGGTTGCGCGGCTGGGGTTGGGGGTGGAGAGGAGGCAGTGGCGGCTGGAGCCGAGGAGGGGCGCGCTTACAGCGCACACCGAGCCCGCAGTGGCCGGAGGACGCGCGGCTGTGGCAGGAGCGGCGGGGTCGGGGCTCGCGGCCCAGGGAGGCAGGGAGGGCGGGGGCGAGGGCGAGGGCAGGACGCTGGGGCGGTGGCGCCCGCGGAGGGCCCGGGCTGCGAGGAAAGATGAGACGGTGAGTGAGCGCCCGAGGGTCGCAGACTTTCTTCTCTTGGTGGCAGTAGGGACAAAAGCTTGGGCTGGGGTTGGTAGAGCCTGGGATGCTCAGTTTTTTTTGGGGGGAACCCTGAACCTCATTCTGCAAGGATCTGTATAGGGCTGAGCTCTGTGGATTTCTGATTGAAGGAGTCCTGGTGGAAGTGCCCGGATAGGGCAGATACTCAGGGCGCTCCTGTGGGGAACAGACAAGATTTAGGGGTACCAGCGAGCAAGTTTTGCTGATTTCTTAAACATGCCCATGAAAGGGCCTAAAGCTGATTCAGGATCGAGGTACTTTTGCGGGTGAGATCTGCACCTGGATGATGGAGCGCAGAAAAAACTAGCTCCATTCTGCACTCCACCCCACAACCCCCCTCACCCTAAAATCTAGCCAGCTGCGCCAAATCCAGTAGGAGACAAAACCCTTCCACGACTTTTCAAGAGTAGAGCTCCAGAAATTGAATGGCCAGGAATCCTAGATTTCAATTTGGCGGTAGATTCCCTAAAAGTTGTGGTGTGCCGTGTCTCCACCTTTAGAGATAGCGGCTAAGCCTTGCAGGAGGTTTTGAAACTCCTGCACGGAAATGTTCGCCGGTGCATTTAATAACTTAGACCAACAACCATCCCATATAAAAGTGTTGAAAACCTGGCTAACTCTCGCCACCGCCAGGAAATTAAAAGGCTGACAGGCTGTCCCTCCCAGGGTTAGAGAGTTTCCTGTTTGAAAGAGTTTGGGAAGTTGAACCGGCTTCCAGCATTTACTCATCAACAGCCCCCCCCCCCCCTTTTTTTTAATGTGCAGAGGGAACGGCGCCCGCGTCCTTTTATGTTGGTAGACTTGCCCAGAGCTGGAAATCCTCTGGTGGCCCTGCCCTCTTCCCTAGAAGTCTTCCTCCAGAGGCACTGAAGTGATTTTTGAGTTCTAAAATGCACAGCCAGGCAGAACCAGGAGAGGCACACACCACGAGGAAATCCTTTTGGCATGAATGCTTGTCAGCGTCATTATGTTAATACGTAAATTACAGATCTATATTTTCACGTCCTGGACGTGTAAACTTCCTAGTTTGCCTTTTGTGTGTCTCTGGTATTGGCTCACGGTTTCAGAGGGTTAAATGTTCGCCCCCAGAGCTCTTGAATTCTTGGTTCCTGGGAGGATAGCAACAGAGTCATTGGATTTGAGACAAAAAAACCCCTTTAGATTTGAGCGCTATTTCCACAGCAAGACTATATCGCTGGTGCTATTGCCCCCTATTGTGTAAACGTTTGTTTGACTAAAGAACTGAAGTTCTTTGAAAAGCCACAGTTGTGTCTATTCATGGTTCTCTTTTTATGCCCTCAACTTACTTATGTAAAAAAATTTTCCCTCTTACTCATTTAATGTCCAACCCTGTAGCATTATATGTACTTAAGGAACTCTGTAAAGTCTCCAAAACATTTATAACTGACATTTCCTATAATAGTGAGGAAGAGTTGGGTTTTTGTTCTTAGTTGACTGGTGTAGCCTTCACCTCTGAGACTTGGAGACTTGCAAATCCCAGTCTTTCTCACAAGTGGAAAAATGAGATGTTTGGTTAAAAGCAGTCATCGTTTCAGTCCATTTGCAGGCTGCAGTCTGTTTGATGCAGCTGGCAGCTGTTGTTCTCTGGGGACCCAGGGGCTGTCTGCAAAATCCTTGTTTGAAGCAGGGGAGGAAAAGATGTTTGGCAAATTGGGTTAAGATCTTGCTAATGTCTATTTTGCAGAACTCTAACTGAAGCCTTTTCACTTGAACAGAAACATTTTCTTTGCTAGCTTTTGTAGGGGAGAGAGTAATTTAAAAAGTCAAAAGTAATTAAAATGCATGTTTTTGCTATTTTCTTTAAAGTGCCTGCAATACTTTGAGGTCAGCAAATAAGAGTTAATTCTGGAACTTTGTAAATACTTTTAAAGAACATAACTTTTGAAGTTATGACTTTGTATATGCTAATTTCTAATCCTTATTTGAGAGTTAGGGAGTGCTGGTGGTCTAGTGGTACGAAGCTACACTGCAATATCAAAGGCAGTTAGTTAGAACCCACCAGCTGCTTTGTGGAAGAAGGCTGGGCAATCAGTGATTAACTGCCTCTGGAAATCTACAGCAGGGTCAGCCATGGATCTCTTTGGACCCAACGGTACACAACGACAACCTGGGTGGTAGTGCTGTCTAGATTTGGAAAGACAGGGATTTTGTGCATCTTCCGAGAAGATCATAAATCTGTGCTGATGTGAAGGGTTCACTGTGTTTTAAGCATTATCTGGGCAGATATCATCCACTTTCAAATACAAAATAAGTTCTTTCACTCAATCTGCTTCATTATGATCATTGCCATTCGGTTGGAACCAACCATAATTGACCCTTCAGTGGATTTCCTGAGACTGTAAATGGCATGGGAGAAGACAGGAGGTCTTTCTCCTGAGGAGTAGTTGGTAGATTTGCATTTGGGTTGGCAGCAGAATACTTCTTCGTTAGTCTACCAGAGCTCCCTGTAAAACCCTTATGTATCCTAGAACTCTTGTTCCTAGCTACTGGACAGAGCAACAGTTTTGCATCATAGAGAATAATGACAGTGTCTGAGACATTGTTGATTGGGGGAAAAGGATGCTATTGAATATCCTATAATACACACACTCCAAAACAGGATTGTTTAGCCTAAAATCCTGCACTGAAAGTTTTCACCTCCAGGGTACGTGCTAATAAGATTAAGGATCCTAATCTAATTTAGATTCTCAAGACACTTATTTAACTTTGTTTCTCAACAGAGAGGCTGCCATAGAAGCCTTTTTGTGTGTAGAAAATTCTTTTGCCCTTGGTGTTAAAGAGACTTACTGCAAGTATAGAGGTGAAGGAATTTGCTGTGTTCATCAGCTACTTTGAATTAGTTTAAACTCGGCATTTTAGAATGTTAGAACTGAAGTTAATAGAATCCTAGTGGTGTAGTGGTTAAAAGACTTGACTGCTAACTACAAAGTTAGCAGTTTGAACCCACCAGGCAAGCCTCAGGAGAAAGATGAGGCAGTCTGTAGAGATGTTTTTGTTGTTATGTGCCATCAAGTTAAATATAAGTCATAGTGACCCTGTGAAGAACAAATCGGAACCTTCCTGTATCCTGTGTCTTCCTCATCTCTGACATGCTTCAGCACATTATTACAGTCATTATGCCAATCTACCTAATTGAGATTGTTCCTATATTATACTCACTCTTCATTTTTCTCATCAACACATCCTTTTCTAAAGACTGGCCCCTTCTGACAACATGCCCCCAAATGTAGCCTCACTATCTTTGTCTTTAAAGAGAATCCTGGTTGCACTTTCTCTAAGATTTGTTTGTTCTTCTGACAGTTCATAGAATATTCAATACTCTTGCCAGTAAAAGTCATCAGTTGTTTTGTCATTCTTATTCCTTCTCCAGCTTTCATATGCTTGATGTTGTTGTTGTTGTTGTTGTTATGGGCCATCAGGTCCCCTGAGACCCATAGCGACCTTATGTACAGCAGCTCTGAAGCCTGCCCTGTCCTGAGCCAGTCTCACTAATTCTGACACACAAAACCCCGTTGCCCCACTTACTGTATCAATCCATCTCATGAGGGGTCTTATTCTCCTGTGCTGTCCCTCCACCCTTCCAAGCATGATGTCCTTCTCCAAGGTTCAGTCTCTCCTGGACATGTGCTCAAAGTATGTGAGACAGAGCTTCAAAATCCTAGTCTCCAAGGAAAAACTTGGTTTCACTCTCTCCAAGACAAACCTGTTTGTTTTCTTGGCAGTCTGTGGTATGTTCAAGACTCTTCTCGCACCACAATTTGAAGGAGTTGATGATTCTACTGTCATCCTTAGTCATTGTCCAGTTCTGACACATAGCAAGCAATTGCGAAGACTATAGTCTGGATTAGACACACCTTAGTCTTTAGACTGACACCATTGCTTTTCAGCACTCTGCAGAGGTCCCTGACAGCAGATTTTCCCAGAGCAATTAATCTTTTGATTTCCTGAACACTGATGTTAAGAGTGTTGGTTGTAGGAAGCAATTAAAAAGACCATGGCTTGGATCAGGAACATCTTAGTCTTCATACTGACATCCTTGCTCTTTATCACTTTAGACTGGTACTTGACAGCAGATTTTTTTATTAGACTGCTGTTAGCATTAGAGTTGATTGTGGCTAGCAATAAAATGAATCCTTGACAATTTCAGTCTTTTTTCCAGGTATCATGGTTTGTCCATTTGCTGTACAAAGGTAACTCGTGGTTGCTGCGATGCTAAACACTGTGACACTGATGTGTCAAATGTGATCATGGTGTTTGGTGGAACTCCCCGATTAAAACAAGCTTGGAAGCAGGAGTGGCATATACTTCAGAAATAGCTTGCCTTCGGAAACACTACAAACTTGGAGAAATGATGAAAGTTATACAAGTGTTCAGGACTTTTGTTCATAGGGTCGCAATGAGTCGCCTACAACTTGGCGGCAATTAACAGCAACAACATCATGATGTTGCCTGTTGGTTCAGTGGTGAGGACTTTTGTTTTCTTGATGTTGAAATATACTCCATATTGAAAGCTGTAATCTTTGCTTATCTTGAGTAACTGCTGCAAGTCTTCTTCACTTTCTACAAACCAGGCTGTGGAAACCTGCATAATAGGTTGTAGATGAGTCTTTTTCTGAAGCTGATACCACCTTCTTCTTCATTATTGTCCAGCTTCTCAAATTATTTGTTCAGCATATAGATTGAATAGGTATGGAGAAAGTGTATAACTCTAATGCACGCCTTTCCTGATTTTGAACAATGGCTACATGAATGTTTATAGTCTTGGACATTTTCCAAGACAATTCCACTCTCTCTTACAGGGCCACTGTGAGTTAGAAAGGAAGTTTATGGTGAGTTTTGGTTAAAGTTAATTTCCTCAAACTCAAACCAAACTCACATCCACACACTTATTCTCACACATGGTGATTCTCCATCAGATTTCCCAGGCTGTAAATCTTCATGGGAGCAGACTCCCTCATTTTCTCACTTGGTGCCCCTGGTGAATTTGAACCAATAAACTTTTGGTTACCAGCTGAATATCGTTAAATAGCCTCAGAGATCATGAAATGCAGTCCTTTTCATTTTATGAATGTTAAAAACTTAGACATCTGGAGAATGATAAGTTTCAAGTGAGTTTAATCACAGATGCAGTTATAGATACAGCACAGAATTAGTCAGTTTAGAAATCAGTATTCAGCTAATGGCTTTTTTCTTCTTTAAAATTGTGGAAAGTATTCAGAGCTACTCTGTAAGGAATTGATGAGGGAAGGTGGTATCAGCATGCTGACTGAACATCTGTCAAGGGCAGCAGCCTAGGAAAGGGAGAACTCCATTGTGTGATCCGCAGCACTCCGCTTCTGATGGCTGCATCATCCAACAGATGGTCCCACCGACATGGCAGATGCTGCTTTTGAATCCAGGTACAAAGCAGAACATCTGCGATTTTTCTAGCCCTCCCTGCATTATGGATTAAGAGGAGAGTGCTTGAATGAAGGCAAAGATATGCCTTGGCAAGAAGGGAGAATAGGCTTCAGCGTATAGAGGAGAGAATGACTCCTGGTATATAGGGAAATGAGCATGCACTGGAGCAGTTGTGGGAAACATTGAAGAGCTGGTACGTGGATAAATTTATCTTCATAGAATTTTGGATTTAAAATCTTGACTTTAATTCAGACTTCACTCATTCAGGCCACCAGAGCCCCCTATCGACTAGGACTAGGCTACCAAATACATGTTATTATTATGTAACATTGAGTGGAGACCAACTCATAGCCAGCCCTCCACCAGGTTTTCATAGGATGGAGCAGGTGGTGAATTCGAATGGTGAGTCTTTGGATTGGTATCATAATGCCTTACCCATTAGGCCAACAGAACACCCTATCAACTAGGCCACTAGATTGTTGTTGATGTTATTGTTAGGTGCTCTTGAAGCAAGTACGAGCCATAATGACAGTAAGAATAACAGATCTGAACTCTGTCCTATTCCGTGCCATCATCACACTTCCTGACACATTAAGCCCATTGTGGTACTCACCAAATCAATCTACCTGGTCGAGGATCTTCCTCTCCTTCACCGAACCTTTCCAAGCATCATGTCCGTCTCCAAGGAGTAGCCATGCCTGAAATGTGCAAGGTGAAACCTTAGCATCTTTACCTCTAAAGGGCACCCTGGCTGTATCCTCTCTAAGACATATTTGTTTGTTCTTTTGGCAGTCCAAGGTGTTCAGCTGTCTTCTTCAACACCACAGCTCAAAGACATCAGTTTCTCTTCTGTAATCCTTATTCGTTGGCCAGCTCTCAAATGCATGGCAGGTGATTGGAAAGACTATGGCTTGAATTAGGCATACCTTAGTCCTCAAACTGACATCATTGCTCCTCAGTGATTTGGAGAGGTCCCTAACTGCAGGCTTTCCTAGTGCAATACATCTGCTAATTTCTGAATGCTGAAGCAATTGGAGGCCACTAGATAGGCCAAAATAATTCTGGAAAGAAAAGGAATTTTAGAAATAATTTTATCTGAATCCCTTGCCTTGAAGCCATTTTCATATTCAGAGTATTCATAGTGATTTTACCTAGTTCAAAAGGGCCATACTCGCTCAGCATTTCTTAAGCTCAAGGAACTGAAGAACAAATTCAAACCTAGAGTTGCTATAATCAAGGATGCTTTGGGCAGAATGTTAAATGATCCAG
>NW_006399915.1:5845653-5852497 GCF_000299155.1 Elephantulus edwardii
GACAGAGCAGAGTTTAGGGCTGTTGTACATAGGGTCACTATGAGTCGCAGGCGACTCAACGGCACATAACAACAACAGTGGTAGACCCTGAACCACAAGCAGACTCTCCTGACTTCTGCTTCTTTGTCTCCTAACTTTCTGCTCTCAAACTCCTCAGTCTTTAGCTGTCCCATCTGTTTACGTGTGAGAGAGAAAATTATGGTAATATAGTTGTTAATTTCTTGTGAGAGTTTTAAATGTATAATATTGGTAAAGGACTATTTTTCTGGAGAGGAATAACTACCATGAATTTTTGATGGTTCAACAGAAAAGTTGTGTCAATATAGTCTGATCAGTTACAATTCTAATTAATTACAAATGTGTTTATGCTGACTTTTACAAAACTACAATTAGCAATTCAGCCTGTAATTCAAGAGTTCGGTTCTGTGTGCCAAGTTGTCCTGCCAGCTTCATTATTTTATTTGATACTGAAATCTGAAAGTTCCTGGCCATATGGGGCAATTTTGAGTGTGCTTTTCCTGGGAGAGGCCAGGGCTCTGGACTTTACTGTAGATTCCTAACATTTTGATAACTAGTCAGTGCTAGAACCCAAAGTCAAGTACATTGTAGTATATTACGAAATGGCTCAAAAGTGATGAGCCTGAAGGGATTTGTTCCCTATAGATGATGTAATAATAAAGAGGCAGCACCTTCCACTATAAGCTGGTTTTTTATATGCTTCTTAAATTTTATTGTTTTTAAAAAATTTTACGCATATTCTAATCTGCAAGACTTAATAGTTTAGTTTAAGAAAATTAATGATTTGGCAATAATGAAAATACAGAGCAGATCTCATTAAAATTGTATATGTAGCTATCACCTTCGGGTATTGAAAATCTTGCTCAATAGTCTATTTTCAGCAACTCTTTATGTTACAAGCTCAATCATAACCACAAAATTTGGTCCTCATATTAGTTAATTGGGCGTATAATAAAGAACCAATTTCATAGTGAAGGTATTCTTTTCCTAATAACCTGCACTTCCATTCTCAAACCACCAGAAAGAAAATAGACTCCCTTAGATGAGGAAAGAGAATCATCAATTATTTGTCTAGCCATTCTTTTTATTTCTTTTTCGTGAGATAGGAAAAAAATCTATGAGTTGGTTTGTGTTTATCTCTTTTCAATAACTATTGACTAGAAATATTTATTAAGATTTATATGAATATGTATGACTTATCTTTGGAAAGGGAATGAAACTTAAAGTGGCTTAGATTTTCAGCTCCCTTAAAAAAGAACGCCTAAGAAGTCAGCGTCCATGCTAGCAGCTGTCAAGGAATAAAAAGACATGTTGCACTGGGAGAGTCTGAAGTAAAAAACCTCTCAAAGTGCTAAAGAACAAGGATGTCAGTTTGAAAACTAAAGGCATACCTGAGTCAACTTTACACATCTGAAAGTTGGACAGTAAATAAAGATGGCAAAAGAAGAACTTATGCCTTTGAATTGTGATATTAGAGAAGAGTATTGAATATCCATGGACTGCCAAAAGGACAGGTCTGTCTTAGAGGAAGAGGAACCAGGACACTCCTTAGAGTTAACGGATGGTGAAACTTCATGTCACATATTTGGGCATGTTGTCATGAGGGACCTTAAAAAAAGAAGAAGAAGAAAAAGACATCATGCTGGGAAAAGTAGAGGATCAGAGAAAGAGAGGAAGACTCCCAACAAAATGGATTGACACAGTGACTGTAACAATGGACTTGGGCCTATCAGAAATGATGAGGATGGGGCAAGATAGGGTAGTGTTCTGATCTGTAGTTCATAGAGTTGCTAAGAGTTGTAGTTGACTCAGCAGCACTTAACAACAACAAGGAAGTCAGAACTTGTCCCTTAGTGGTCTGGGAAGCTATACCTTTCAAGGGTATATAACTTGGGCAATAAACACAAGTTATTTTCATGATGTTCAGGATGTCAGTGTAAGAGAAGACTCTCAACAAGATGGGTTGACATGCTGATTGTAGCAATGGCCTCATGTATGTCAGAGATGGTGAAGGTGGTACAGGATAGGGCAGGGTTCCGATCCATTGTTCATAAGGTAACAGTTAGTCACAGTCAACTCAACAGCAGATGACAGGTATATTAGATATTGTTGAAAAGAATTGTACTGCACTACAATCCCAAAGACATGTGGTTCAGATCCACCAGCTACTCTGCAGAAAAAGAATGGTTAGTTTTCTTCTGTGCCATTTACTGCCTTTGAAAACCTGATAAAGGATCAGCCAAGGGTTGGTTCCAACTTGACAATACAACAACGGCTATGATGAAGTTAAGATTGTTATCCTGTATAGCAGCTACTGGTCAGTAAGGAAACTATAGAAAATGTATTGACACATGGGAAATCTGGTGGTTATAGATGCCTGCTATATACACACTGTTGTTGTTGTTGTTGTTGTTAAGTGCTGTTGAGTTGTAGGTAACTCATAGTGACCCTATGAACGAAAGTCCTGGATGCCTGTCTAACTTTTGTCCTTTCTCCAGGTTCATAGGGTGTCCAGAGGCAAACTATTATGGAAGTGGATGCCACTTCTGCTATACACATAGAAAAGAAAAAAAAGAAACAAGTGAATCATGTGTATGATAAGAGGTTGACTTATGGAGAGGTTTTTGAGAAATGTTTACAGGAGTAATTTTTTGTTTGAATGCAGGATGATTTTAGATGAATTAACTCTCTTTACAAATAAAAGGGAGTATTTACAAATACTTGTTTATGCCAGTATTAGTATAATTGCTTTGAGCAGGGTTGGGAACCCTGGTGGCATGTTGTTATTGTTATGTGCTGTCGAGTCACTTGCGACTCTTAGTGACCTGATGTACAACAGCTCTGAACCCTGTTCTATCTTGACCCACCCTTCCAAGCATGATGTCCCTCTCAAAAGACTGGTCCCTCCTTGCAACAAGCCCAGAGTATGTCATATGAACTTCAAAATCCTTGCATCCAAGGAGCAGCCTCTTTATACCCTTTCCAGGATGAACCTGTTTGTTCTCCTAGCAGTCCATGGTATATTCGATACTCTTCATCACAACTGAAAGGCATAGATGATGAGTCTTTCTTTCTTAGTCACTGTCCAGCTTTCTGATAGATATTAAGTAATTGTGAAGACCATGGCCTAGGTCAGGCACACCTTCATCTCTAGACTGACATCATTGCTCTTCGATACTCTGGAGAAGTCCCTGACAGCAGATTTTCCCAAAGCGATTGGTCTTTTCATTTCCTGGCTGCTGGTATCAAGAGTGTTGATTGTGGAGTCAAGAAAGTTGAAACTGTTAACAATCTCAAGCTCCTCACTGTCTATCATGATGTTTCCAATTGAATTACAAATTGGACTGCAACAAGACATTTTGTTTATAAAAGGTAAGGTAGTTGGTTTCCATTTTAAAGAAGCAGAAACATAAAGATGTATACAGTGTCTATGTCTTTTTAGGAGAATTGTCTAAGGGATAGTCTATGGTGCTTTCACATTTTTAAACTTAAAATTCTCTAAGATTTGGAAGGTTGGCAGTTGTGACTATGTCTGAAGAAATGGCTTTGATTTGGGTACTTAATAGCAAGTTACATACCTTATCTAGTATCACAGGAGATATGTCAACACAGGCAGCCTCTCCTGTTTAGATTTGTAGGATTAGTCATGCTAGTAGATTGCTGTGAGTTGGAATCGACTTGAAGACACTGGATCTGGTTTTGGTTTTTTGAGCAAGGTCAGACATTTTAAAAATTTACTCAGTTTGATGGGTGGAAGGAGAGGGTAAAAGAAATGGGAAAGATACAGTGGGGATCTGGAAAAATGGTGGGCATAGTACGGTGGTGATTAATTTTATAAAATACAGTAAATGGGAATGATTGTATGAAATGTAATGTGCGAGAGGGATAGTGTGAAACACAATGTATATGAACTTTCTATGCAAACCAATATTAAATACACTGTTTTACAGAAAGCCAAAACAAAAACTTTCTCTGGGCTTGAGTTTAGTGGCCACTTGTATGGACTGCCTTCTTGTGATGTTATGTTTACATGGTGTATAGAACTTCTCCAAATATCAATTTACTTGTGCAAGTAGCACATGGAATAGCAGAACAGTGTAGGCTTAGAAGAGATTTCCAAGATCTGTCTCTTTGTCAACAAACTTCTACTAAAAAAAAAAAAAAAGAGAGAGAGAGAGAGTTCAATAAAAGCAAAGGAAAGACAGTTCCTGCATTCTTTCTACTGGTTCATACCCAGCCTGGACAATGCTTCATCGCCAAATGGTATTCAGAGGGGGCCGTGGTGTGATGTCTGCCTGCCACACTGCTTATGTCACTCCAACAGTAGGTTTTCAGAGACAGCTCAAGATTTACAAAGGGATTTGCAAGTCAGAGAAAGCAGAACAAAATATTTCTGAAATATTATGTTAAATATCATGTTTCTGAAATATCACGTTAAATCAAACATCCGTATTATGTTGCATCAACCAAACTCAGAAAAGGCCTTTTTCTCACAGTATTATTTATGCTGAAACAATTCACCATGTCCTTGGATTAGGATGGGCAACTGGGCTGGTGAAATCTTTACCCAATTAGGTACGTGCCACCTTATCACTGAAACATGTTTCTGTTCTGTGGTCATTTCCATTTCCTGCATTATATAATTGGCACGTCTGTGTTATTTGACCATTATCTACGGGACTCTAGAGAATGTTGGAACAGAATCAACATCAAGCTAACTCCTCACTCTTGCAAATCTGAGGAAACATCTGCCAAAACAAGGTGAAGACAGGTGAAGTGACTTGCTGCAGATCTTCTGCAAGTGCAGAGCCCGGACACGCACTGGCCTCCTGACTCCTGTCCCTGGCCGCCTGGCCAGTGTGCAACAAAGCACATCAGGTCGACCTTCACAGTAAATGTGACATCCTTATGTAATTTCCTTTAATAAGAAAATAGTAATTGGCCAGAGTTATTAAAAAATATTAAATTGAATTTAGTTCAGGTAGTTGGTTAATCTCTGTTGATTCAAGTTCTTTTTCTTTTCATCTCAAGAAATAAACTGTCAGACAAAGTGAGTAGCAGGAAAGGGAAGAAGGAAATGTCTTGTACCTCCCATTCTTCATAATTAACCCTTTATTAACATGTGTTGTTTTAAAAATTCAAATTTACTGCTGTCCAGTCGGTTCTGACTTCTAGTAATCCTCCATTGGGCTTCCAAGGCTGAAAGTTACAATAGGAGGAGGTTACCTATCTTTCTCCCTCAGGGTTGAGGGTGGATTTGAACTGAAAGAGACGCTCTTCGTTTTGATTAACAGTGCAACATCTCTTTAAGTTTTTCAATGAAGGAAAATATTAGAACCACAGTAGATGTGGTTAACTGGTATGTCCGCTCATTTCTCTGACTATTCCCAGGTTATAGATCCTGGGCAAGGAAAGGGAGACTTAATCAAGCTTTTGAGCCTGGAGATTCTCTCTTGGAGGTTAAGCATTACTCTTATAGCAGTGCATAATGACCATCTGCTGCGTGGAACTGCAGAAAGGAAGGCCAAGGGGTCAGATAAACTAGTTCCCAAGGACTCGCCACAATTTATAATTCAAGGTTGTAGCTGTGGTTTCAGGTTTTGTTTTTCTGTTTCTGTTTTTGTTTTTGTTTTTTTGTTTGGTTGTTTTTTGTTTTTTTTTAAATCAGTTGCTGTCCAGTCATTTCTAACTCATGACAACCCCGTGTGTATCTGAATAGGACTGTGCACCAGAGTATCTTTAATGGCTTGTGGCCTTTCATAAGCAGATATGTACTGCTGAAGCTCTTGTTTTGCTTCCATCTTTAACCATCTGAACAAACCAGGAATTCTGTTTCTGGTACAAGAACATTTTTCTTTTTTCTTTTTTTTAAATATACTGATTTATTTACAAAATTTGAATGCATTGTTTGTCACACCAGATTTTTCCTGTTTCCTTCAACACCCCCCTCCCCACACCTTTCAGATTGTAGGACCCTGTAATTAACCATTCTCCCACCTCCATGGCCCATCTTTAGCTTTTTAAGGTAATCAATCACTTGTTTGAATTTAGCTTTGAGCCCAAAGAATTGGAGGAATTGTACTTTTTCCTAGAGTTACCCCTCTGCTTCAGGAAAGAAATCTGAAGTAAAGCCAATCATTCCCAATTCTCTGCTGCTTTGGCTTTCATGTCACTGTCCTGATCACAGAATACAGAGCACGCCCATGTCCAGGTTTACAGTGATTTGGTCAGAATCTCCTTGTCCCATTCAGACCACTGGGCAGTAATAAAGAACATCTGCACATTTTGGGGTTTTGAGGAAAGTTAGAAATCTTGGTTGTTGTTGTTGAAAGTTAGAAATCGTTACCTGAATTAAATCTGTTTTAAGATTCTATAAAGAAGCTGGGCAATTTGGGTCCATAATTTCCCATCCAAGATCTTGTTCCACTTTAAAGAAGCAGAGGCATAATTTAAAACTGTACAAAGTGTGTTTTACTCTCTTTAGCATAATTATCTAAGGGAAAGTTGTGTATGCTTTTTATATTGATAATGCTGAAATTTTCTCCATTGGAGATTTGAGTTGGAGGATTTGACAGGTGTGAATACATCTGAAGAAATGGCTTTGATTTGGGTACTTAATGGTGAGTTACATACCTTATCTAGCATTCATTAAGGAGCTTTGTGGCTTACTGAATTAATGCTGCCAACCAAAAACCATAGTATTTTGGAGGTTCGAATCCACCAGCAGCTCAGTGGGAAAGTTGAGCAGTCTTCCTCCTTATTTATTTTTTAAATTTTTTTGGGGGGGTGGATTTTAGTCCTCTCCTCTCCCCTCCCCCTCCTTCCC
>NW_006399915.1:5854567-5867001 GCF_000299155.1 Elephantulus edwardii
GGTTGGCGCAGGATAGAGCAGGGTTTAGAGCTGTTGTGCATAGGGTCGCTATGAGTCGGAACGACTCGACGGCACATAACAACAACAATGTTTATTATGGCAAAATTTTAAACATAACACAAAAAGTGAAAGTATGTTACAGTAAAGCCCCATAAACTCATCATTTGCTCCATTAATCATCTGTGTATGCTTATCTTATGTTATCTGTAGTCTTCACTTGTCTGAAACAAACTAGACAGCATCACATTTTATCTGTAAATAATTAAAAACATGTCTGTAAGAGGTTCTTACTCATAAAACTTATGCCCTTGAGTCAGCACTAACTCATTGCTGACCCTCCATCAGTTCCAAGGTTGTAAATCACAGAGGAAGAGATTGCCCATCCTTCTCCCATGGGATTGTTGGTGGATTCAAACCACGGGAGAGATGAAGCCTTTGGGTTAGCAGTGTAACTTCCAACAGACCAGGCCACCGGAGCTCCCTTCAGGAGATTGTTGTTAAGTGCCCTCGAGTTAAGTATGACTCATAGGACAGTATAAACAACAGATCTGAACCGTCTCCTGTCCTCTGCCATTCTCATCATTTCTGACATACCTAAGCCTATCTCTGTAGTCACTGTGCCAAATCCATCTTTTTAAGGGACTTCCTCTCTTCTGACTCTTTACCTTTCCCAGCATGATGTCCCTTTTCAAGGAATAGTTTCTCTCAACAACATGCCCAAAGTATGTGAGATGAAACTTTGTCATCTTTGCCTCCGGAGAACATTCTGGCTGCACTTTCTTCAGAACATATCTGTTTGTTCTCTAGGCAGTTCATGGAGTATTAAGTGTTCTTCTCTAACACCATAGCTTAAAAGCATCAAATCTTCTTCTGTCATCCTTATTCATTGTCCGGTTTCAGATAGATAGCAAATGATTGAAAAGGACCATGGCCTGAATCAGGCACACCTTAGTCTTCAGACTGCAGACTTTCCCAGTGCATTATATCTCCTGATCTCCTGGTATCAAAGGTGTTGATTGTGGATTCAAGTAAAATAAAATTGTTGACAATTTCAGTTTTTTCTTCATATACTGTGGTGCTATCAGTAAAAATTTTTGTTTTCTTGATGTTGAGATGTAATTGTATTGAGGAATTTATTTTCTAATCTACAGCAAGTTTTTCAAGTTCTCCTCACTTTCGACAAGTCAAGTTGTGTTATCTTGTTGATGAATCTTCCTCCAATACTTTTACCACATTCTTCTCTTAGAAACCAGCTTCTTGAATGATTTGCATAGCATACATATTGAATAGGTGTGGAGAAAGGTTACAGTGTTTACACAAACTTTTCTTAGGGGAGCTCTGGTAGCCTAGTCATAAGGAGCTGTGCTGCCAATGCAAAGGCACGAGGTTCGAATCTACTGGCTGCTCTATGGGACAAAGATGGACAATTTCCTTCCGTGTGATAATACTGCATCTGAAAACCTACAGGAGGGTCTTGACTAGATGGTTAGTAAACAGCTGCTCCAAGGAGGTGGATGAGGCCATCTCCCCTTATTAAGATGTAAAGTTTTGGAAATCCAGTGGAGGATTGATTACCAAACAGCAGAACTGACTCAATGGCAGTGAGGGGTCTATGGGATTAGCAGTTCAATGATCACATAACAATTAGCAATAATTGTCTATTTTCTAGTCATCCATTCGTCTTTTCCAGTTGTCTCATACAAAAGTTGTGTTTTTAATTTTGAATTGTTCAAACAGGACCTAAACAAGGTCCTCATTTTGCTTTTTATTGATTGTATACAGAATTTTTTTTTCAAATCAAGAACAGTCTCTCTCCACCCTCCCCACCTCTTCCTCTTTTGTAGCTGATAAAAGTGATTGCTTTTTTCTGTAGGCTTTCCCACATTTTGTATGTCAGTGATTGTGTCTCAGTCGTGTTTAACATGTTCCTCTATCCCTTGTTTGTTGACAGGATACTTTTTAATTTGAGAATTTCATTACTGAATAGCTTTGTTGAACTCTTATATGTCAGGAAGTGCGAGGATGGTGCAGGACAGGACTAGGTTCAGCTCTTTTGTTCATAGTGTCACTCTGAGTCATACTCAACTCGATGGCACCTAACAACAACAACAACAAAAACAAATATATATGATCTCTAATATTCTTAAAACTAACTTAATAATAGTAAAAATGCAAATCTTAATTTAACTGATAAAAGTCAAATCTTACTTATTTAGGATAAAAAGCTGTATTTTTGCAAGTGAGGAGGAAATCCTAGTGACTCAAATGCTTTTGGAGGTTGCGTCTGCCTTTTCTCCTCCCTTCTCTTCCTTCCTCACTGGCTGAAGAGTGTTATCACAGGAAACCTGCAGCCAAATTCCTTGGATAGTCTAAAGACTGTACTAAAGATTTTACAGATGAGTCTCATTTAAAAGACTAGCACAAAATGAAACAGAAAACCAAAAATACACCAAAGCCCACCCAAAAAACTCTCAACCTCCCCCATAATTGATATTTTACCTTTTCATCAAAAAGAGTCTTCTAGATTCTATTTTTTATATATATAAAACAGTCTAGAGTTAGTTAAAAATAGCATCTAATTACTCGAGATAAAGATCCTTATTTAATACATGGTTATGGTCATTAATTAGGATTCTGTTTTAGGATCTTTTAAATACCATTGGGAATTCTTTTTTCAGGAAAGCTCAGACATCGTATAAGTGGAAATATGAGAAAGGATATTCTTAGGACTAGTTAGATTTCCTTACTGGGATAAGAAGCTGAACCATTTTTTACTTTCTGTCTCCATGTCCTCCCTCCATCTGCATTGAATGTTCTCATAACCCCTTCCCTCTTAGACTCTCCTCTTTGTCCATTGTCAGAATATTTTGTCCTTTCTTCAATAGTTTCTCTTAATCTCTTCTTTTAGATGTCTTCAGCATATAACAAAGTGTAAAAAGAGAGCAAAGAAAACCAAGAAAGTGATATGTAATCAGTGTCCTGTGACATCATGTTACTATTACAGATGCTAGTGACCCTCATTCCCTCTCCCCAGCTCTGCCATGAGCCCCTCACCATGAGCCCCCCACCACAGGCTGACTCTGAGGATGCAGGCGTATTGTGTGAATTCTGAACAGCTTCCTCTGTCACAAAAAGCCTTCATGCATTTTAGGCAAATGTGGGCATGAGGACAGTGTGTGTCTGTCTCTGTGATTGTGTATACATGTCGACGTACATTAGGATTTGCATCCGTCTGGTAATAAGGCTCAATCTTCAGGCATAAAACAGGCCTCCTTATTAAGCTATTAAAAAACATTTTCCAGCCCTTGTCGAACTGGGTTGGTTTTTTTTTTTTGGTTTTTTTTTTACTTTTTGAAAGGTGAAAATACCCTCCTTAGAGATTAACAGCCTATCTATGTGTGTTGAATCTATAATAATTATTTTGGTGGAACAAGCAGATCTTTGAGTGACAAAGAACACGGAGCAAAGGAAAGTGGAGTTGGAATCCATTTGCTGCGATATTTGTTTGCAGAAAGAACAATAAGGGTACTATGTCCACTAACAAATAGAGTCGTTTTATTCCCCCCCTCCCCTCCCTTTTCTTCACTGGGATGTAACATCTTGAGTGTGAAGGAAGAGTTTAAAGGAACAGAGGGTTAGGAAACCATGATGTGGGAGTTCTGAGAAGATGGGCATTGAGACAATGGGGAAATGAATGCAGGTTGGAGGATGGGCACAGAAGCTTTGTGTGGGAGCTGATGTTTGAATGAGAGATCTGGGATATTTGCAAGGAGGAGGTTGTTTGCAGATGAATGTAGGAATATTTGGGGAGGTGGGGGTTTATTGCAGAGCTTGAGAACTATTTAGGGAGAGAAGGAAGTATTTGTGTAGTAGGAGGGCATGTTTACAGAGCTGGAGTTGAGGGGATTGAGTGTTTAATTAAGAATGGTGGTGTGCTCCAGATGGGGAAAATAAACTGCTTTTGGATTTCAGAAAAGAGAAATACTGTTAAAGGAGGAAATGATTGTTTCTGAAGTTAATTAACCCCTTCATCGAATGATGGATGTTTTGATTTTTTGGAAAAAATGTAAAAAAGGAAGTTTTTGTGTCTGCTGCTCTCAAGTGTAAAGCTTGGAGGTTGAGGTTGAAGTAGATCCCTTGGTTTTCTCCTTTCAGCTCCCACCTACTGCCATCGGTCACCACAGAAATGCCTCCCACAGAATTCACTGAAAGAATGGCACTGCTTCTGAGGGACTGCTCTGGCAGGCTGAACTCAATTACACACTACCCTTACACCCTTTCCTCATCACATTGCCATACTGTAAACATCACTGCTGAGGAAAACAATGTGTGGACCACCAGTGGGCTGGAAGAGCTTTTGAGCATCAGGTTTCCACATTGTCTGACAGAAAAACACCACAAGTCTGCACTTCTGCTCTAGGGGCCTTTTGCAGGCTGAGGAGCAACACAAGTTTGTTATAAAGTAGAATTTTTTATTCCACCTCACCCCAGTCTTTTCAGATTATTCTTTCTGGATTTAGTTCTGTAATCTACATCTCTCCCTTTCTTCCCCCAGTGACATGTATGAAGTGGAGGAGCTCTGGTAACTCAAAAGGTGGGCAGTTAGCATTAACCAGTGAGCGTGGTTCAGAGCTATTGTACAAGGGGTTGCTATGAGTCATAGACGACTCAGTGGCACATAACACCAATCACTACCTCAGGAGAAAAATGAGCAGTTGCCTCCTGTGTGATCTACAGCCTCTGGAAGAACTTTCTGGAGGGTCATCTATGAGTCAGTTCCACTTCAGCAACAATGAGTTGTGTTTATTTATTGAATATGAAGTGACTTTCCCCTTTCCTACCATTTGCATTTGCAATCAGCCTCTGATTTCAAACAAGCATCTCAAAACCAATTGTCATCGACTTGCTTCAGGCTCACCATGAGGGTGTCCCTGTGTGTTATCAGAATAAAGCTGTGCTCCACAGGGCTTTCCACAGTGACTGATTTTTCTTTGGTGGTTACCAGACATCTCTTCTCAAGCACACCGTGGTGGACTCAACCCTGCACCTTTTCAGTTAGCAGACGTGTGCTGACCATCTGCACCACCTGGGGAACGCCCACTTTGATGAATTCTCAGTGTTCTGGACGATCTTCAGCAGTGTCTGCACATGTGTAGTAATATGATGGTGCAAGAGTAACGTGTATAATTTAGGAATCCCCCAGGCTATCTTGGTTACAAATTGCATTTAGATCAGACAGACGTCACTCTCACAGACAAATCAAAACAAGCTCTTATTATTTGTCTTAACTTTACTCACCAGGTTTTCTTTTTTATTGTCTTAAACGCAAGCTCACCACAGCCCAGGCAGTCATGTCTCTGGGAATTTAGGGCTGCTATTAGAATCTGAGTGGGCTCCCTTTCACTGGATTGCTGTTTGGTATACATGGGTCTGGAGAATGAAATTTTTAACAGAAATGGTCTTGGAGGTGGTTTTTATTTCCCCCTAAGGTATTTGTGTTACAGTGAAAAAAGTAGTGTGATTTTCTGAGGCCAGTTTAGGGCTCTCTGTCTCTGGCATTGTCTGATTGACAAGGAGTTGCTGTATATTTCAGGTGGTAGAATAACAAGCGCGCTGTGAGGATTAAATCCATGGGTTGGAAAGTAAACCCAAACGTTTCAACACACATTAACTTCTTTCCTGTTTAGACGTCACGGTGTTGTCTTTCCTTTCAGATGGGCACCAGATGCTGGCTTCTTTCTCCAGGCCCATTGTGTTGGCTTGTCTGCCAACAGATGTATCCATTAAAGCCCCCAGGATGGTTTCTCTCCCACAATAACATAACACAGTCATCTTATAAAGTCACTGAGACCTCTTTTTTGTTTAGATAAAATGTACAGGAAACCCAAAATAAACACATCAGTGTAGATCAAGAAGGCAGGCTATAAACCTTGGAGTCATCTTTGCCTCCTTCCTTACACATGTTAACCCAGACCGTTCCGTCTTCCCTCCTCCCATCCTGTTTGGCATATTTGAAACACTCTTTGCAGAGCTTCCTTCCAACTCCTGCCATGATGTCCTTTCCTTCTCTTTCTTCTCCTGAACTCAGCCACAGTCTCTGATGCATTCTGTCTGAGACATTTCTGTCATGTCAGTCTATTCCTAGAGAGAACACCCTTCTTCCTTTCTCTGTTCTGATTTCCTGCTTTTGCTCTTCTGATGCACAACCTAATCTACACTTAAATTATGTTACTGTCAACTTCTAAAATATCAGCCATTGAAAAACCTGTGGACCACAGCTCTTTACATATACAGGAGGGTAGCCGTAAGTTAGAATGTTCTGGATGACAATGGGTTGTAGTTTTGTTGGTCTAATTAAAGTGGCCTAGTGTTAAGAAGCTCTGTTGCCATCCCAAAGGCATGTGGTTTGAATCCACCAGCTGCTCCCTGGGAAAAAGATGAACAGTCTCTTCCCAGGCTATTAAACTGGCTCTGAAAACCAGCTGGAGGGTTGACTATGTGTTATTTTCGAATTGATGGTACACAACAACAGTGCTTCATTCAAAAGATTGAATGGCACATGCAGCTACAGTCAGGTTCTTCTGCTGTTATGTCTCGTGTATTGACATGGTTATATGTTTACAAAGACCAGATTATTATGCAGAAATGAGCATTATTAAAAAAAAAAAGGATGACCACGTCATTACATGACTGCCAAACTACTGCTAGCCATCACCCAGCCAAACTGATGCATGACTGTAACCATTACAGCTAGTGCTGGTCTCAACTTGTACCTCAGAAACTTTTGATATATACTGCGAGGTATATATAGATAATATGCAAAATACATAGTAGGTATTTTACTGTTGATGTCAATTATAATATTTAAGGAGATAATAATTTTATAGTATATTAATAATTGTAATGCTAATTAAGCCAATTATTAATATTAAATTCATTATTAATACACTAGAACATAAAGAAATCAAACAAAGAGAAGAAATGTTGAAATAAGAGAGCTGAACAGAAGATTTCAAAGGGCACCTTGAGAAGACAGAGCAAAGTATTATAAACCAATGTCAAAAGATCAGGAGTTAGAAAACCAAAAGGGAAGAATATGGTTGGCATTTTTCAAGATGAAAGAACTGAAGAATGAATTCAAGCTTCAAGTTGCACTACTGAAGGATTCTGTGGGCAAAATATTGAATGCTTCAGGAAGCATCAGAAATTGGAAGGGAAATAGAGCTACTATACCAAAAAGAATTAGTTGGCACCAAGGAATTTCATTTGCTTCATATGCAGTGAATAAGGAAGATGCAAGAGCAACTGACGCTTTTGAATTATGGGGTCAGTGAAGATTATTAAATGTACTATACACAGTCTAATGGAGCTCTGGTGACCCAGTGATAAGAAGCAGTACTGCAATCCAAAGGCACAAGGTTTGAATCCACCAGCTGCTCTGAGTGGAGGGCAATCTCCTCTCGTGATTTACTGCCTCTGAAAACTTGCTAGAGGGTGAGTTATAGGTCAGTTCTGACTTAACGGATCACAACAACAAGAGCATAGAGAGTCAAAAGAACGAAGAAATCTGTGTTAGAGGAAGTGCAGCCGAATTGCTCGTTAGAGGCAAGTGTGGTGAGACTTCATCTCACCTACTTTGGGTATGTTGTCAAGAGGGGGCAGCCCCTAGAAAAGGAAAAATTGGAAGATAAACAAAGAACAATAATGCAGTACTACAGGCCTTCCTTGAATGTGTACGGTAGTATCCTATCACTCACAACATTGTACTTTAAGATTGATCCTGAAATTATCTTTTTTGTTTGAATGTAACCCCACTCTTCCTCAGTTTTTCATTCCTGGCATAATAGATCATATAATTGTTTCATATTGGCTCATGCCAGTCCATCTCAGTTCACTAATGTGTAGAATGCCAATCTTCATGTGTATGTATCATCTCATTTTTTACAAATTCTTGCATTTCATGTTTTCCTACATTCGTAATCTGTACAGTCTATGTTTCAGTTATTGAAGAGTGCTTACAGCTCTTTCTCCTCATTTTGAGTGACTACCAATCTGTGCTCTATGTATAATATTTTCTTTCTTTACCAAGTTTCTCCTTGGAGGCAAGGACTTTGAGGCTCTGTCTCACATACTGTGAGATGTGGTCATGTTGCCAGGAAGGACCAGTTCTTAGAGAATGACATCTTACTTAGAAGAGTAGAGGGACAGTGCAGGAGAGGAAGACCCTGGATGAGATAACTGACATAGTAACTGGGGTGATGGGGGGGTAGGTGTGTCAGAGACACTGAGACTGTTAGGATAGGGCAGGGTTCAGAGCTATTGTGCGTAGGGTCACTATGAGTCACAGGCAACTCGATGACACATAACAACAACAACAGCAACAAATCATTCTCCCAAATCCAAACAGGAAAAATTGAGGATTTCTATTAATTTTTACAGCCTGAAGTTCACGAAACGGGCAATCAAGATGCATTAATAATTGTTAGTAACTGGAATGCCAAAGGAGGAGACAATGAGGAAAAAATAGTAGTTAGAAAGTATGGTCTTGATGACAGAAATGAGACTGGATATTGAATGATTGAATTTTTATGCTTAATGATTTATTCATTGCAAATACCTATTTTAAAAACACGAAAGGCGATATTATACATGGACCTCACTGGGTAGACTGCACAGGACTCAGATTGAATATATCTGTGGAAAGAATCATTGAAGAAGTTCAGCATCAGTAGTCAAAACCAGGCCTAGTGCTCACTGTGGAATAGACCATCAATTATTTATGTGCAAGTTCTAATTAAAACTGAAGAAAATGAAAGTAAGTCCACAAGAATCAAAATACAACTTTAAGTCTTTTCACCTGACTTTAAAAAGTATGCCTGTTGTTTTTCACACCAACCTTTCCCTTTTCCTTTTTCAGTCCCTCTCTCTACCCATCCAATTGTGAAGGAAAAAAAAAATAATGTCCAGAATAATTTTGAGGCATTGAATACTCATGACCATATGTGTTATGGGATGACATAAAAAAAAAAACCCGTCCAAAATGGATGTCAGACATGACTCTGAAAATCTTACTAGAGTTCCAAGAAGCCAAAACACAGGAGATGCCAAAACAAGAATTGAACAGAAGATTTTGAAGGGAGCTTGAGAAGGTAAAGCAAAGTATATAATGGAATGGTTAAAGAGCTGAAGTTGGTGAATAAAAAGGGAAGAACTCACTCAGCATTTCTAAAGTTGATAGAATTGAGAAACAAATTCAAGCATCAAGTTGCAATACTGAGAGATGCTGTGGGAAGAAATCTTGAATGATCCAGAAGCATCAAACAAAGATGGAAAAATATAGTCATTGTCCCCAAAAGAAAAATTTCAAGTAATACCATATGAACAAGTGCTAATGGTAATGAATGCAAAAGTTCAAGCTGCACTGAAGGCACTGGCAAAAAATAAGGCTCAAGGAATCAATGGAATATCAATTGTCTTGTTTCAAATGGTAATCCTGAACGTGCTAACCAGTCTGTTTATGCCTCCTGACCTTTGTGTTAACAGTACAGCATACTACGGACTACGTCACCTGAGCTGTCTCCAGAGCTTCTTACCAAACACTTGTTGTTGTGTACGTTAGAGTCAGAACCGACCCACAGATGACCTTCCAGTGGGTTTTCAAAGGCAGTTCATCTGGAAGGAGATTGTCCATCCTTCTCCCGCCTTGCAGCTGGTGATCTCGAATGCCTTTGGGATTGCAGTGCAGCTTCTTGTCATTAGGCCACAAGATTTAATACCTATTTGATAGTGAATGAAGGACCTAAAGCTACTAAGTAAGGTTTTCTTTCCCATTCCCCTACACAAAAAGCAGAACCACTTCAAATAAGAAAATGCCCTAGTTGCTACTAATATTTTTTATGCTCAGCTAAAGTCTGCAGACTTTTCTTGTTTTCTTGTTGTGTACGATCGAGTCGGATCTGACTGGCACAAGAGGAGATTGCCCCTCCTTCTCCATCGAAGCATCTGATGGATTCGAAGAGCTTACCTTCAGAATTGCAGCACAGCTTCTTGCCACTAGACCACCACAGCTCCCTCAGATCCGCAGACTTTTGAAATAACTTTTTTTTTTCTTTCTGGATTCATATAGACCAAACCCCAAACCTGTTTTCCAATCTGTTCCAGCTTGTGGCTATCCTGTGTACTGCAGAGTCGCAGTGCTCCGGAGAATTTGCTAGGTTGCCATATTCACTGAAGCACATTGCCAGGCCTTTTGCCCGTAGTGCTGTGGGTGGGTTCAGACCACCAACAGCACTTTGGTGACTAGTTAAATGCAGACTGTTTGCGCCAGTTTTATGAAAAGTGTTCTTTGATTTCTTAGGTTTTTTACATGCTTACAACAAAATAAAATAGATGCCGTCAAGTCTGAATGGATTCATAGCTGACCCTCCAGCAGTTTTTCATAGACACTAAACTGTATGGAGGAGATTGCCCATCTTTTTTTCTTGGGAGCAGCTGGTGAATTCAAACTGCGTGCCTGTGGGTTGGCAGTGCAGTTCCTTAGCACTGGGCCGTCAGTGATCCCTAAATAGAGAAATTTGAAAAATTAAAATTTTGTCTGAGTCATTTAGAAGAGTTGGAAAATGTTGCAGTCTTCGAATAGTTACATCTTAAGCTAGTTTGATCAAGTTTTCTTAAAATAACCTTTTATGGGGAATTGGTAAATAGCTTGAGAAGTGGGTAAGAGCAAAGGAAAAAAGAGCTAATCAATTTAAGGGAAATGTTGCTGCAGTTTGTTTTTATAATTTATTCTAAGGGATTTCCCCCCCTATTGTCAAAGCAGCTCAGATATATTATGTTAGATGTGGAAAATACCAGATAGCACAAAGGAATGGTAATTAAAAAAAAAAAAAAGCTAGTAACACCAAATAAAGCCACTGTAAATTTTCCAGTAGACTTTCTTCATATCCATTTGTATTTTTATTGTAAAAGGTGAATCAAAAGACCAAGGCAGTGGATGCCACTGACTGGTACTAGGGTTGGAATGGTAGGGATCATGAATATATTTTTGAACAATGTTAATAAACTTGCTGATGAATAAACTGAGTAAGAATTAACTGATAAAGTAGTTCAGTGAAGATCTCCCGAGTTTTGGTTTGAGCTACCACATGTACTATAGAAGTTGTTGTTTGCCATCAAGTCGGAACTGACCCATAGCATACCCTCTAGTGGGTTTTCAGAGGCAATAAAATATATGGGAGCAAATTACTCTTCCTTCTCTCAAAATATATGAGTCAATGGGAACAAAAGGAGCAAACGTAACATGAGGATGGCCAAGTCTGACTTCTAGCTGCTTCATAAAAGGGAACTTTCCCAATCAATGCTATCCAAAGCAGCAAACAGGTAGCTCTGCTAGGTTAGACACACCACCCCCTGTGCTCCTGCACTTATTTCCAGTAATCACTGGGTTTGATATTCGTTATTAACTCACAGATTTTATTTACAGTTGTGGTACCAAGAGTGGGGTTTATTAGGGAAATAGATAAGGGGAGTGGGTGAGGAAATCAACAGCAAAACACAATTCCTTAAGTCAGAAAAGTCCAAGTTTCTGTTCTGCAAAACAAATTCAAGAAGACTCTGGTTTTCTCAATCATCCAGCAAGATTTGCCTCAAAGCAGTTGTAAGTCAGCTTCCCCTTCAAGCATCTGGCCAACAAAACTTTAACTGTGACAAGCACAAATGCAAGAAGCCTCAGTTTACACCTTGCCACAGTCTCTTCACCATCATCATCAGGGTCTTGCTCTCACCAAGGTGTTACTCCAGTCTCTCTCAAGTCTTCCGAACAGGGAAACACTTCCTGGTTCAAAATTGGGAAGCATTTATGCCAGGGATGTTTTCTTTCTCCATACCTTTTCAGTCTATGTGCAGAACAGATCATCCTGGAGGCTGGGCTCTATGAGAAGAAATGTGGTATCAGGGTTGGAGAAAGACTCATCAATAACCTACATTATGCAGATGACGCAACCTTGCTTGCTGAAACTGAGAAGGACCTGAAGCACTTGCAGAAGTTCAAGGACTACAGCCTTCAATATGGATTGAAGCTCAAAATCAAGAAAACAAAAATTCTCACCACTGGGCCAATTGGCAGCATCATGACAGATGGTGAAGAGACTGAGATTATTAACAGGTCCAGTTTGCTTGGTTCCACAGTCAACACTCTTAGTATCAGCAGCCAAGAAATCAAAAGATGAATCTTAGTGGGAAAGTCTGTTGTCAGGGACATCTCCAGAGTCTGAAGAGCAATGATGCCAGTCTGGAGACTAAGGTGCACCTGATCTAGGCCATGAGCGGCAGCATGGGATGACAAGGCAAAATATTACAATGAAATGTGCAAGGAGTTGGAGTCAGAAAATCAAAAGGGCCAAACTCACTCAGCATATCTTAAGCTCAAGGAACTG
>NW_006399915.1:5867101-5867985 GCF_000299155.1 Elephantulus edwardii
CCCCTCCCCTCCACTCTTCTCCTCTTCTAGTGTACGATCATATTGGATCCAACTGGTACAGGAGATTTTTCCCTCCTTCTCCAGTGGAGCATCTGGTGGATTTGAACCATGGGCCTTCAGGATTGCAGCACAGCTTCTTGCCACTAGACACCAGAGCTCCCGTCCTCCTTGATTTTACAGTCTCCAAAACCTGATGATGGATTGCTATGAATCAGAATCGACTTGATGGTAGTGAATGAATGAGGGAGAGTGAATAAATGAGTCATTATCAGCAGTCATTATCTTGCAAGTATCCTAAATATATTGGTCTGATGATTTTCAATTTGAACAGTTAGTTTGCATAGTCATTTGGGTAATCTAATGGGCAAGGATTTTTGTTACCAGCCCAAAGGCATGAGGTTCAAATCCACCCTTTTCTTCACAGGAAAAAATAAGCATACTCTTCCCATGCAGTTTATAGTCTCTGAAAACCCATTGGAGGTCAGCTCTCAGTCAGTTCTGACTCAATGGCACGTAACCACAACAGGAACATTTAAAGAATATCAGCTGTTAGAAGCTTGATTCAGTATTATAGAAGGTTAGTATTTCTTATTTTAAAGTTAGATGAAAGCCAAAGGTTTGACTTTTCATAAATTATATGATTATCATTTTTAACTCAGAAGATTTAATCAAGAATTTGTTACTTGTGTAGACACAATACATATTTTCATTTGTAATGTATAGATGGTATACCAATTGAAGTATTTCAGATAACAGATGTTGCCCTGGATGTGCTCACCAAGTTGTGCCAAGAAATCTACAGAACAACCACTTGGCCAACTGACTGGAAGAGATCTATATTTGTTCCCATTCCAAAGAAAGGTGACCCAACTGAGTGTGGAAAC
>NW_006399915.1:5878676-6013946 GCF_000299155.1 Elephantulus edwardii
TAGGCGACTCGACGGCACATAACAACAACAACAAAGAATAACAACATCAGAAAGCTGGACAATGACTAAGAATAAGAGAAGGAGAATTGATGCCTTTGCGCTGTGGTGCTAGAGATGAGTATTGAATATACCATGGACTGCTAGGACAACAAAAAGGTTTGCCGTAGAGAAAGTGAAACCAGGCTATTCCTTGGAGACAAGGATTCTGAAGCATCATGACATACTTTGGGAATGTTGCAAGGAGGGACTAGTCCTTGGAGAGGGACATCATGCTTGGGAAGGTCGAGGGACAGTGCAAGACAGCAAGACCCTCGATGAGATGAATTCATTCCGTGACTGGAGTAATGGGGATAGATGTGTCAGAGACAAAAAAGGTTGGCACAGGATAGAGCAAGTTTCAAAGCTCTTGTAGACAGGGTCGCAGTGAGTCACAAGTAACTCATAACAAACAACACATACATATATATGTGTGTGACTAAAAATTTACTAAATGTTTTATGAATGTATATTTTATACTATAATTTTAAAATATTATTTGAAATTATATCATATGTATATACTGTAATATATTTAAAATTACCTTATGATTAGACATTTAATATGTTCTCCTCCTCATAATAATTCTGTAAAAATCTACTGAGCCATGTGTTTGTGTCTTCAAATGGACAATATTTAATGTGAAGCAATTAGCCAGCATATGCAAGAATTCTACAGCAACAGAGCTGCCTGTGATGACATTGGCTCAGAGTACAGAAAACAGAGCTTGGCTCTAGTATTTCAAGGCACCTCTCTTACCAGGCTGGTGCTGCCTGGCTAGATGATTAGTAAAGGACAGATTGTGAGAAGAGCATTTGCCTTGGGGCAAGAGAGGACACTGTCTCTGAGGAATGGAACATGTGGCCTGTGCCAGACAGCAGGACTGCATCCCAGCTGAGATCCAATTATAATAGAGAAACTATTTTAAAGTACACTTTTTAAAAACTAATGATTTTAACTTTCTGGACAGACAGATCCAATTATAATAGAGAAACTGTTTCGTTTTTTTTAAGTACACTTTTTAAAAACTAATGCTTTTAACTCTCTGGACAGATCAGGTTAGAGATAAGACAGATAGTTTGGGTTAGAGGTAAGAAAGCCCAAGGCAGATGTTTTGGGGACACTGCAGCTGTACCTACAAGATGAATACTCAATCTGTTACCAGCATATAAATTCTTAGGCAGCCAGACTCTGCATTGATCCTGTCCAGTTGGTAGCAAGCTGATCCCACTGTGTTGCCTGAACTTGCACAAGAAGACAATGAGGCGGATGAATAATAAGTTCGATGGACTATCTTGTCCTAGTTATCCAGTGCTGCCTCATGGTACCAAATTCTTATTTGTCTAGTGCTGTGTACATAGATACCTCAAGTGGATGTCTTTAATAAGCAGAATTTCTCTCTGTCTCTTTTGGTTTAAGAAACTGGAAGTTTGATTTCAGGGTACTGGCTGTATGAGT
Source organism: Elephantulus edwardii (assembly GCF_000299155.1). Classification (NCBI taxonomy): domain Eukaryota; kingdom Metazoa; phylum Chordata; class Mammalia; order Macroscelidea; family Macroscelididae; genus Elephantulus; species Elephantulus edwardii. Next base: position 5,880,171 of record NW_006399915.1, read on the forward strand.
AAGCCTGCTGTTCCTTGGAGGTGTCTATGTGCCTTGGCCTTCCTTCCCTGGAGCCAGGGAGCTTCCTTGTGCAGGGCCCTGGGTCCACATAGACACACTCTACTCCTGGTAATTATTTCTTGGTAGTACTCTGGTCCTTTCCTCTCAGTTTGCTTTCTTTTTGTTTCTAGTGAGAGAAAAGTTAATATGGATCACATCCTAGAGAAACTTCCCTTGCATTGGATTAGGGCTGTAATAGAGTAAAAGAGTTTTGCATTCTATCCTTAATCCTTTTACAACTGTTTGGTTTATCAGTTTATGGGGGCATCATTACATAGCTTTCACATTACGTCATTAACTACATATAACTAGGGATGACAGAGTTCAATCCCTGGCATCCCTTAGTCTATAGCTGAGATAGAGTGAGGAGAGCTTTGATTAAATTTAAAAAAAAAAATCTGAGTTAATTAAGTTTTACCCTCAAGTAGTAAACTGGAGTCAGAAGGAGGGTGGAAATTAGATAGAACTAATACTTAATCCTCCTTCCTTATATTTGTCACCTACAACCATATTATGAAATTGATTAACAATTATCTTGGTTATCTGGTAGTGCTTTAATAGAAATGTTACAAATGGATAGCTTTAGCAAATGGAAAACTAATCGTTCAAAGTTTGTTGTTGTTGTTAGGTGCCGTCAAGTCGCTTGCGACTCATAGCGACCCTATGTACAACCCTGTATCCTGTGCCAGTCAAACTGCCTCTGACACACCCATTCCGATTACCCCAGTCACCGAATCAATCCACCTCATCAAGGGTCTTCCCCTCTTGTGCCGTCCCTCCACCCTCCCAAGCATGACGTCCTTCTCCAAGGACCTGTCCCTCCTTACAACATGTCCAAAGTATGTTAGATGAAGCCCCAGCATCCTTGCCTCTAAGGAGCAGCCTGGTTTAATCTGTTTGTTTTCTTGGCAGCTCATGGTACACTCAATACTCCTCTCCAGAACCACAGCTCAAAGGCATCAATTCTCCTTCTATCCTCCCTAGTCATTGTCCAACTCTCTGAAAGTTTAGGAGACTAAAAGTACAGATTTAGACTACTAGCTCCATAAGGAGGGTTTTTAGGTGTGGTGTTTTTTTTTTTAATTCTATTGCTCTTGGAAGAAGATCTTGTTTCCTTTTAGCATCAATGGGCCCAGAATTCCTTGGAAATGTGTGTTAGCATCAGTCTTCTCCTGGGTCTAAGAGAGTCTTAGCAGAGGGATACCGGGTCCAGGGGATGCACTCTGCTCCCAGTTCTTTCTTGGTTGTAGGGTCTTTATTTTTTAACACTAGTTAAGATAAAAAAGGATGCAGACCACACTCCAAGGAAACTTCCCTTGCATCACAGACTAGCTTCTTAATGTTTGAAGTGTCCCCATAAGATACATCATTATATATCTTTAAAGTTAAATAATAAAAGATAGACTTATGATCTGAGCTTTGAAAAAGACAAAGAATGTTTAGATAGGTGACTTCTTAGCAAAAAGGAGGAGAAGGATTATTCTACAGAAAGAGAGATTTTGGTATTAAAGATGAGCATAAGAAATTGGGAAGACTAGATTTTAGAGTTCAACAGTTTTCATTTTTAAACACTTCATTCAGATCATGTGGCAGTAATTTGGGGAACACTTTTTTCTCTGCTATTCCCAGCTTGAGTGGCATCCACTTCCTAAATAACATGCCTCCTGAAACTCTATGAACTTTGATAAATGTCAATGGTTGTAGAAGGGCTTCAGGCCTTTTGTTCATGGAGTTGCTATGAGTCATATTCAACTCAAAGAGAATCAACAACAACAAAAATTCCCAGCTTATTTTTGATGGGTGTAAGTGCCTTGAAAAGGCACTATCACTATCTATAAACACACACGCGCACACACACACACACACACATATGTATATAGATGTATATATACATACACATATATACACAAATGTATATATACGTCTATATACACACACATACACATCAGTTAATCCTGATTTGATTAACTCAACGGCAATGTTAATCTTATTAACACAACAACGACAACAATATTCTAAAGCACACTGCAGATGTTTTTCATTAGTTAAGCTATTGTCATTTTAAGCAGTCCATTCTTAACCAGATGGATTGACAGGGTGACTGCAACAATGATTGTGACAATGGCACACAGTAGGGCAAGGTTCCAATCTGTTATTCATAGGGTCATTCTGAGTCACTGTTGACACCTAATAACAAGAAGCTATTATTTTGTTCTGTTTTAAGAAGACTTCAGAAGTTTTTTTTTTCTTTTTACATATTTAAAGATTATCTCAATGGCAATAGTTTCAGGGTTTCATCCACCCTTCATGACTCCAGGAAGTCTGGAGTTCATAAGAATTTGCAGTTGTTTTGTGTTTCCCCCTTTTCCCCTCAGGTTTCTACTATAGAATAGTTCATCAAAAAGTTTATCAGTAGTAGCTGGAAACCAGACAGTCACTTTGATCTTATAGTAAAGGAGGTGGCTGTTCACAGAACCACACATTCTATATCCTCCTCTTCTACTTGACTTTTTCCTCCTCTGTTGACCAGACAAATTGAGACCAATGCTTGTGGCTTGGTTAGCAAATGGAGGCATTCCTCCATTTTTGTGAAGGAACTATGTCTAACCATAAGGTTACTGATCAATATCTAATACAAACTTTTCTTTCTTTGCAAGGATATAACTTGTATTTCCTCAGGACCTTATTTCTATGCAGTTAATGGTTCTAACAGAAACGTCTAAGTGAAGGTCCATACTATGATCCCCTTGGGTATTTCGTAGGTACTCAGGAAGCAGGTTGTCAAGGACCAGAGCACTGAAGAGAAATTGTCTTTTGTCCTGTTCTAGTCTCATCCTGCACCTGAACATCATTAGGTACTTGTTTTCCTCAAATGCCCCTGATAATCCTCCTCTTGATTTCTTGTTCTTTTGTATAAAGCATTTTATAGACCATTGGCTTTTATTCCTTTTCAATTTGCAATTCAGTTTCACTGGGTTTATTAGTAAAACAGATTTTTTTTTAAAGTTAAATTTGATTTTATTGTTAAGAACCTTTAGTCCAACTGCAGACAGGCAAGTGTTATTCTCTTTAAAGCTTTTTGTGAAGTAAACTTTTCTCATTTTCTTTTCCAGATTCCAACGAGATTATGGCAGAGCCGAGCCAAACACAAGCGCAGCTGGATGTACAAAATGGTAGTTTAGAGGAAGATTTGGAAACGAATTCCTCTGAGAGCGAACCTCTAGACATGATGGAGGGCCTAAGCCAGAAGAAATACACTTCCAGTCTGAGATTTAAAGCAAATGGAGATTACTCTGGCTCCTATTTAACTCTCTCACAACCTGTGCCTGGCAAGAGAAGCCCTTCTCCATTGGGAACCAGTGTCAGAAATAGCTCATCCTTGGCCAAAACCCAGGGAGGCAAGCAGTTCTCTGGTGATGGCACTGACAAGAACGTTTCCATGAAGCCTCCCACTCCGTTAAGCAGTGCCTCACCTGCCCTCAGTGGTGCCTATCCCCTTGGGAGAGCGGACTTTGACCATTATGCTGGCCGGGACAGTGAAAGGGCCTTGAGGCTCTCTGAGAAGCCCCCCTATTCCAAATATAGTTCAAGGAATAAATCCCACGACAATGTCTACTTTCTGGGAGGATTGGAAAACCAAAAGGCATCTGGCTCCCTCCTGACCATGTGGAATGGAATGTCACCGAGTGAAGCCAGCCCGTCCCCCATCAGCAGCAGATCAGGGGCGGCGAGCATGCCTTCCAGCCCCAAGCAAACTAGGAGAATGAACATTCAGGACAACCTGGCACTTCAGCCCAGGTTAAGCAGGCACAAGGAGTCTGACAACGTTGGTTTTCGAACAAGGAAATACTCAGGCAGCAGCCTCAGTCACATGGGAGCCTATAGCCGATCGCTTCCCAGGTTGTACAAAGCTACAGAAAATCAATTGATGCCTCTCAGCCTGCCTTCAAGGACCTCTTTGGGCAATTCTAAACACATGAAGCAGGGGGAAAAGGATCTACCTCATAGCATAATAGACAGTGATAATTACCTTAATTTTTCTTCTTTAAGCTCAGGGGCTTTACCCTACAAGACCTCTATATCTGAGGGCAGTCCTTATATGAGCTCTGCCCTCAGCGTGCCGGCCAGCCCCCGCATGGCTCGCAAGATGCTGCTGGCCTCCACCTCGTCCTGTGCCTCTGATGACTTGGATCGGGTGACATACTCAGGGACAAGCCCGAATCACTCGTTTTCTTCCAGAGAGCCGGACAGAGCATATGCGGTCAGGAGGAACTACTCGTGCGGATCCGAGTTTGACGATTCTGATTTGGAGAGCCTCCGGCAGGCCTCAGGAACCCCTCAGCCTGTTCTTCGGGAGCGAAAAAGCAGCATCAGCTCCATTTCAGGGAGAGACGACTTGATGGATTATCACCGGCGACAGAGGGAGGAAAGACTCAGGGAGCAGGAGATGGAGCGATTGGTAATCTTTTTCATCTGGTTTGTAACCTTAGTAGCAGACTACAGAGATAGACATAGAATTTCCATGTGCACCCACACTGCTGTCCTCAGTTCCCTTCTAAGGTTTTCTCCTCCTATCCTTACTCTTTCCAGATCAATATTATCCATCATCTATAAGATTTTGATAAGGGACTATGTTAGTGTGGTGGCTAAAGCACTTAAAAATGCTATACCAAAAAGCTGGAACTTTGAGCTCTGGTGGTGCAGTTTGTAGGAGCTGTGCTTCTAATCGAGGCTGTACTTTTCTGGCAGTTCAAATCCACCAATGGCTTCTTAGGAGAAAGGCTGACAGTCTCCTCCCATTTGATTTATAGCCTCCTCCGGCAAACTCATTGAGGGTTGTCTGTGGGTCACTTCCGATTCCATGACATTAAGTGTGAGCCATTTCAAGGGAGAAAGATGTGGCAATCAACTTCCTTAAAGATCTAAAAGTCTTGGAAACCACTTGAGGCAATTCTCTATGAACAAGAATTGACTGGACAATATTATTTTTGGGTTTACAGGCATTTTGAGGACTGGTGTATGCCTCATATTATATTCAGCTTCTCTATTCTGTTCTACAGCTCAGCTGTTGGGTTCTTTTTAAAACTAATAGAGGTAGTTGCAGATTTTACTCCTGTCTTGCAAATTCTCCTTTTAAGACAATCAGGAAATATTAACAGGTATTGTTTATAGGATCCAGTTTGCATATCTATGGGATAGAAACAGACAGTAAACTCATGATTTATCAGGAACTAGGCAGTACACTTTTCTGTAGGATAAATTTACCAGCAAGTTGATGAGTAATTTCAGTGGTTCTCAGTCTTTGAGAGAGTGTGTGTGTGTGTGTGTGTGTGTGTGTGTGTGTGTGTACTTATAGCCCTGTCTCTACTACATAAAAAAAAAGCCCAACTGAAACTCATTGCTGTTGTGTCAAAACCTACTCCTTGGCAGACCCTCCTGTGGGCATTTGGGAGGCTGTAAACTGCCTGAAAGGAGATACTCTGAGAGGTAGCAATGCCTATAGACCTAGAGCTCTTTTTGCAACATAAAATGACTTCCAAATATATGCTCCCAAAAGTTACTCAGTTGCCTTTTTTTTTTGAAATTACTTATGCTTATTATGAAAAATATTAATGATAATAAAAAAGGAAAGCAAAAAAGTCCCTTGAAAGCCTGGTGAGTGAAAATACTTCCTTGCAGTTCCCCTTTCCTTTGTATTGTTGTGTCATCAGGTGTGTCAAGTGGACTGACTCATAGTGATACAATGAACCTTGCCCCATCTGCACCATCGTCACCCTCTCTATCCTACTCACAGTAAGTTTTGATCAGCATATGAAGCTTTCTTGATGTGCCTATCAAATCTAGAGCCATGCTTTACTGAGCAAATTTTAATTAAGCCAGAGATATAGCTTCTAACAATGTTTTAAGGAATCTAAGAGAGTGTTTTCAGTGACTTCCACTATACCAAAGATAGGTTTTATGTCTTCTTACTCTTTTATTCTGAGAATACGAACCCAAACCCAAGTAATTTCTCTCTCCCTGGTTTCATCTTTATTAACCATTACCACTCACTCAGTCAGGCACTCACTCAGTCATTCACAGCTATTGAGTTGGGACCAACTATGGCTGATCCTTCAGCAAGTTTTCAGAGGCTGTAAATCATACTGGATGAGAGTATTCATCTTTCTCCCTCAGAGCACTTGGTGGATTAAAACTGAATGCCTTTGGGTTGGCAGCACAATTCTTTACTCATTAGGCCATCAGATAGATCTCCCTGTATTACGTAGAGTAATTGTTAGGTTCTATCCGGTTGACTACGATCTCAGCCACCCTGTGAAAAACAGATCTATAAATCTCTCTCTTCCCCATCCTCCAAATCTATTAAAATTCTTAGCAATTCAGGAAGTGACCCTCCTTTTTGCCTGTGAGGCCAAGGCTCTATAAGCCATATAAAGGCCTCAGTTTGTTTTCTTAGGAAGCTTTATTGTTACTCTTCCATATATGATGTTATAACCTTTCTTCCTCCTGTAATTATGGAGTCATCAGGTCTGATGAGAGGAGGCTTATTTTTAAATATGACTTTCCAAATATGGTCTATTTTTCTGACTACATCCTAGTGAAAGGGAAGAACAGTTATTCTTTAGGATATGCAAATGTTGTTGTGTACCATCGAGTTGGTACCAATCCATAGCTGGCCCTTTAGCAGGTTTTCAAAGATAGTTAATCACATGAGAGGAGATTGGTCATTCTTCTCCTGTCGCACAGCTGGTGGATTTGAACTGTGTGCCTTCGGGATTGAAGTGCAACTTTTTGCCATTATTAAAAGGGAGGCCTATTATACTTTAGAATATGAAAAGAGCGTATATACAACAAAACAAAAAACCCAGATTCTCTACCCTCATAGTTAGAAAACAGTTCATTGGGTTTCCGAGGTTGTAAATCTTTTTTTTTTTTTTATTTCAATGAACATCTACAGAGATTTTGGAATTCCATTCATTCATTGTTGCACTTTTCTCCTTGCACCTCCCCCACCCCCCCCCCGTTCGCTCTTCTTGAAAAGCAAAAGAAAAACTCCTTCACTGGTACACAATCCCCCCTAGATTGTAAATCTTTACGGAAGGGTGCTGCACATCGATTTCTCCCTTGGAGTGGCTTTTGGATTTGAACTGCCAATCTTCTGGTTTGCAGCCTGACATATTACACACTTTGCCACCAGAGCTTCTCATACAAACAATTACTTTGCCATGAAAGGTAAAGAGACTCAGAAAAAGTATTTGCTCTTGAATTTTGAGGGCTCAGTGAGAACAAGGCACCACTAAAAACAAAATCATTTAGCTTGGGAAATCATAATCTGCTAAAGGTTTTCCTGATTAGGAAATAAAACATTAAAAATAACATGAGTCATAGCTGACTCGATGGCATATAACAAGGACAGTGTTACAAAACACTTATTCATATTTAGAAATTGGATAGTCATGATAAGTTCAGCCCAGTCGGTTCCATGAAATTCACTCGTATTTATTAGTTTAATTTCATTAAATGATCTGTTTCTGGCCTAGAAGGACTTCTGGAATCCAATTTATAAATTAGCAAAGTTTTGTCTCATATTGTCGGCACAGCGTTACCTCAGAAACCTTTCTCTTTAAGTCTGTTCTTTGAAATGTCAAGAGTTTAGAATATCTGGTAAAGTCCTACTTAAAACTCTCAGACTGACTTTCTTTGTTAAAGGTACAGTCTAGTTCATAAGTTGCTGCAAAGTCTTCAGAATAGCATGAAAGGAAAGCTTCAACCACTTGACAATAAGTATAATTGACTATGGTTGATTTAAAAAACAGCAGCCCATATTATAATGGGAATAAAAACCCCAAACCAAACTTCATTGTCTTTGAGTTGAAAATGACTCATAGCTGACACTTTAAGCGGTTTTCACAGGTTGTAAATACGTGGGAGGAGATGGCCCACCTTTCTCCTGTGCAGCAGCTGATTCTAGTAGCTTGCCGTTATGCTGGGAGCACAACTCCTAGCCCACTGGGCCACTAGAGCTCCCTGGATCAGAAGGAAGGAGGGTTAAAATTTTCTATCGGAATATAAAACTTCAGTCTTATTTAATTATCGTTTCCCCTGAGAGTTAGACCATTTTACAGAGAGTGATGGTATTGATAAATATTTGAGCTCTTCCTAGAAAGTATACAGATTCTGAAATTGATAAAATAAATTGATATATTAAAGTACAAATCATCTCACGGAAGGCTAAAATGCTCACTTGTTTAGTCAGTTCTCAGACAGTGTTAAACTACTTTTTAATATGGGGCATACCAAACACATCTACTACTTTTATTCTCCATCCTTTAGTAAGATTATAAAACAAATTTTGCCCATAGCTGCGCTGGGAAACCTTTAAAAAGTTTAGCTGTAAAAGATATCTTGAACTTCCCTCTTGAATTTAAGGACTATGTCTTGAGAAGTCAAGACCAATTACTAATCAGAAGAAACTTGATCACTTGGATAATACAGGATCATAAAGTAATATGATAGAATACAAATTGATATAATAGAAAACAAGTGTTTGCTGTGTGACTACCTTAATAATCAATGGGTGATCTCCTCCCATGTAATTTACACCCTATAAAAACCCACTGGAGGGTCAGCTATGAAACAGTTCCAACTCAAACGCACATAATAACAATTATCAATGTGGCAGTATAGGATATTTTATAATAAATGTCATTAGGTACCTTTGGGTCTATCTACTAAGATTCATAGTGATCTTATGAACAACAGATCAAAATTTTGCCCTATCCTGCATCATCGTGCATGATCTCCAAATTGCTTAAGCTCATTGTTACAGTCAGTAAAGAGAGGGACTGCCTCTCTTTCTCTAAACCTTCACTTTGCCCAATATGATGTCTTATTCCAAGGACTGGCCCTCCTGACAACATGTCCATAATAATAGGAGACAAAGTTTTACTATCCCTTTCACTAAAGAGTACACTGATTGTACTTCCTCCATTCTTCCTATTCATTCTTTTGGCAATCCTTGGTATATTCAATACTGTTTTACAGCACTACAATTCAAAGGCATCAATTCTTTTTCAGTCTTCCTTATTCATTGTTTATCTCTCATATGCATATGAAGCAATTGAAATTAGCATGGCTTAGATCACATGCTTAGTCTTTAAGCTGACATCCTTTCTCTTCAGCACTTTAAAGGGGACTTAGACAATAGATTTTCCCAGTGTAACAGGACTTTTGAAATAAGAAGCTTTACTTTGTTCATAAATGAGAATCTTTTTTCTTGGTGTTTTAAATTTCAAGGATGTATCTTTGCTAGTGTAAAGCATAATATTTGTGCATATACTGCATCTCTGCTTTCAGGGCAAATTATATAGAAGACCTTCAACCAACTGTGGAAGCATGAACTGATCCCTGCAGTTTAAGTTTAACATTTCAATAGAGAGAAAGCTACATTCTATATAAGAAAGTTATTTGTCAGACATCCAGTACTTTAAAAATATATTTTATAAGGAAACTTGTCAAGCCTGTATAAACTGTAAAAATTTTAACATTTTTTATTTGTGTGTAGGCATTTTGTAGATTTTATAACCTGACTCAAACCTAACCCAACCCAGTTCACTTTTGGAGTTGATTCCAACTTGTAACATCCCTGTAGGACAGAATAGAACTTCCCCAGAGGGTTTCTGAGGTTGTAAATCTGACTGCCTCATCTTTTTCCCCTGGGCTGGCTGGCGAGTTCAAACTGTCAACCTTTTGGTATTTTTTACCACTGCATACCACCAAATCACTTTGCAAGTATTATAAACTAAGGCAAAGTAAGTTTCATCTCTACAAACCTACAATTTTCGGTTTCCTTCAACTTTTGCCCTTCTCTGTCTCTCACAGAATCTGAAACAACCATTCCTTTAAAAAAATACTAAAGAACCCCCCAAAATAATACTTAAAATACTAGAAATTACACAACACAGAGATCAACCACTTTTGAAAAGTAAAAATGTGTCACAATTTATTTATACAAGCTTCAAATACAATATTAGATTTTTTTAATCTTTTAAATATGATACAGAAGTAACATCAGCTTTTCTTTGGTAAATAATATAATATTCTAAAAATTAGACAAATCTCTTCATGATAAAACAAATTTTCTAATCTTGATCTGATTTGAAAATGAAACTGTACTTTTCTTTTACTACATGCTTGTAAGGCCAAGACATCTGGCTAGTTTTTGTTTTTATTTTGTTTTGGTTTTTGTGTTTAAGTAGCTTTATTGAAAGTTAAATCCCTTAATACCAGTAATGGCAGTTTGTTGCCTCTGCAGAATCAAAATTAACACTGATGTATTTAAAAAATACTTAAAGTTATTGGTTGGTTGTGACGTATAGCTGTTTTTATAGGCAAGTTACCAGCTCAATCTGATTAATTTAACAATTTACTTTGATTGTGTAAGCTTGTTTTCTAATATGAAAAGATGCTTTGAGTCAGCCAATTTTTAAGAATTGTCTTTTTCTTTAAAAATTAGTGCATTTATAGTATTCATTTAATTTTCTTAAAATTAGGAGACTATTAGATAAACATAAGTGCTAATAAATTTCTAAAAGTCAATCAACACAGAGCTCTTAAATTTTATTATATGCAGCAGCTAGGAAATTATTTCATTCTCACAAAATTCTTTCTTTCTCAGTGCACATTGGAACCCAGACTCTCACTGTTCCAGATCACGAGGCTGGTCACCCTCCTGTTATGCTATCACAAAATAATTTCCTGATTTGAGTTTATAAATTAAAAATAGATAACTAGATTTTGTTATTTTTAAGTGGTAGACCTACTATCTTTTGTCATTTGGCCAAGATTAGATTTCTGTTCTGCCAGATAGAGCCCACCAAATGATCAGATCACAAAACCACGCTCCTGGCCATGGCTGCCTACCACCAGTGGGGAATAACTATCAGTAGGGTTCAAACCAAACCCGGGATCTTATTTGACAAGAATTGGGGAAATAAAATGCAGAATCCAGAAAACATATCCTGTAGAGGATACAATTAATGAAGGAAAGCACTGTTCTGCTGTTATTTACAACTTACTCTTGGAACTAAGCATGAGCTTCCAGCTCATGAGGTAATTCATGGACACTGGCTTACCTGATCTGCCAGCTTAGTCCACTTGCATACTTTAGTGGGAGACTTCCAAGCTGTCAAAGCATACTTGGGTGTGGTGCAAGTAGTTAATACTCTGAGCTGCTAAAAGATAGCCATTTTAAGTCTACTCAGAGGTGTTATTGAAAGAAAACCTGGTAATGCTTAAAGAAAAACAAAAATAGTCATAGTCAATGCTCTGGAGCAAATTGTCAGTGCACAGTTTTAAAAAAGTAAGCATGACTTAAGAATCGATAAGAAAAGACTAATAGAGTCTATTCTTTCTATATTTGTATCCTCACAAGTGTAGCATGAATGGGTGCTAAAGATTTACTTAATTCAGTGTAGGGGCCAGATAGGACAGAACTGGTTTATCAGCCCAATACTGGTAGTGCTTTAGCTTAGCTGTGATTGTATCAGTGTTTCTTCTTGCTTTTTGAACTTTTTCAATCTTTAAGATAATTATATCAAGTATTAAAGTGAGAACCATTATGAACCTCTAAGACCCTTCTAATAAGGCACACTAATCCCCTTTGAGTCTACACTAAATGGTTTCTAACTCCTAGGATATTTATATTATTAAAAATAATGTTTCATTCTTTGTTCTTTTTCTTCATCACTCATTGTTATTTTGTTATTGTGCCAGCCTTTTCTTTTGTCCATATGGTTTTAGAAAACAGATATTAAGATGTAAAAGAAACAGACACAACATGGAGATGGCCAAGGCTGACTTCTCACTTCATAAAGGGGAACTATCCCCATCAATAATATCCTTAGCAGCATACAGCTGGCTACATGGTTAGACATGCCATCCCACATGCTCCTGCACCTAATTCCTGTGAACCATTGGGTACAGTGTCCATTGCAACCTGACTCATGTTGTGGCGTTTATTAGAAAAATAGTGAGGGGAATAGGGAAGGCAAAGAACATCACAAAGCAGGTTTAGTCCAGCAGTCCCAGGCCATATTTACAAGGCACAATCCCTCAATTAAAGTCCAGGTTCCGTTCAGCAGCACAGATGCAAGAAGCCTCTAGTTTTCTCATTCATCCAGCACACTTTATCTCAGAGCAGTTACAGGTCAACTTTTCCTTATCTCATCCAGCAAGCAAAACCTTTAACCTTTAACTCCATCTTGAGGGTTCCTGTATTTATACCTTGCCACAGCCTTTTCATGGCAGTGCCACAGTCTCTTCACAGCAGTACCACACTCTCTTCTCCTTCTCTCTACCACTGCCCTTGACAGTGTGGAAAGCATTTTCTTACATTAGTCCCACAGCTGTTGATAATTTGCAAGACTGTGTATCCACTGTTAACATAGCTAGAGGCCATGCCCCTCCCACCCAACGAGGGCTAGTGCAATGGCTAGAAAAGTCAGTTTTCAAGGGTTTTGACACTCTATAAGCCTTATTTAAAAACAGTCTTGAGTAAGAGTTAGTAAGTGCAAATGAGTGCCTGAGAGGATCCCATGTGAATGCTGTGTATGCACTTCAATTCCTAGAGCTCATGGCATCCTTGGGGTTGGTAAGTGATCACCCTAATATCTAAACTATATTCCAAGTAGGAGACATTGTGAATAAAGTATCTTGGAGGGACGGAAGGCTGATCATTCTACAAATCAGATCTTATAGATTGCTCCAGAAATCTTCATAAAGTAGACAAGATGTTCTTTGCTGTGTCTCCTTTGAATCCTTGTTTATATCCGGAGACAATGATGGCCATCTTGTGTATTTTATCATTCAGGGAAGTTAAAATTATTTAAAGAAGAGTGGTGTGGGGATCTGAAGCACCTCTTAACTGCTGCTAACCATTCTTGTTGTGATTTTTTGGTGGTTTTTTTTTCTTTTCTAGGAAGGTCCTCTATGAGGTGGATTGATTCAGTGACTGGGATAATCGGGATGGGAGTGTCAGAGATAGTACGATTGGCACAGGACAGAGCAGAGTTTAGGGCTGTTGTACATAGGGTCGCTATGAGTCGCAAGCGACTCAATGGCACACAACAACAACAACAACAAAATTATCTGTACTATTTGGAAGGAGTCCTGGTGATGCACTTGTTAAACATTCACTTGCTAACTGAAAGGTCATTAGTTTAAACTCACTGGCTTTCTTCCTCAAGGAAAAAAGATGGGCAGTGGGTTTCAGTAAAAATTATAGCCTTGGAAAACCTATGAGGCAGTTCTACTCTGTCTTCTAGGGCGTCTATGAGTAAGATGTGACTCAAGGGTAATGAGTACTTTTGTTCAACAATAAAATCAGTTTAAAATAATCAGTCAGTTATCTGCCTTCTCTTACTTGCACGTCTTAGATGATTTTCAGGGTCTTTGGACAGCCAAAAGAGCAAACAAATATGTCTTGGGGAGGGTGCAGCTAGAGTGCTCTTTGGAGGCAATGATGATGAGACTTTGCATCACATACTTAGGGCATCGACTCATAGCAACTCGCAGGCGACTCGATGGCACATAACAACAACAACAACACTTAGGGCATGTTGCTAGGAGGGGCTGTTCTTTGAAGAGGGACGTGATTCTCGGAAAGGTAGAGAATCAGTGAAGGAGAGGAAGATCCTCGACCAGGTGGATTGACATGGTGACTGCCACAATGGACTCTATTGTGTCAGTAGTGGGAGGATGGCACAGGACAGGACAGGGTTCAGCTCTGTTGTTCGTAGGGTCACTATGGGTCATACTCGAGTGGATGGCACTTAACAACAACATCTTAGAACTATAATGCAAGCCAAAATATGAGTCATGTGTGTAATTTGAAATTCTATTGTTGTTGGTGTTATGTGCTTTCGAGTTTCTTGCCACTCATATCGGCCCTGTGTACAAGAGTCCTACACCCTACTCTACCATATGCCAGCCTTATTGTCTCTGACACACCTACCCCCATAACCCCAGTTACTGAATCAATCCATCTCATCTCTTGTGCACTGTCCCTCTACCCTCCCAACATGACGTCCCTCTCCAAGGACCTCTCCCTCCTTACAACATGTCCAAATTATGTCAGACGAAGCTTCAGAATCCTTGCCTCCAAGAAGCAGCCCGGTTTCACCTTCTCCAGGACAAACCTGCTTGCTCTCCTAGTAAGTCCATGGTATGTTCAATACTCTGCTCCAGCACCATAGCTCAAAGGCATCAATTCTTCTCTCATTCCTAGTCATTGTCCAGCTCTCTGACACATAGCAAGCAATTGCGAAGATTATAGCCTGCTGGATTAGGTATACCTTAGTCTCGAGACTTATGTCATTGCTCTTCAGTACTTTGGAGAGGTTCCTGACAGCTGACTTTCCCAATGTAATTTGTCTCTTGATTTTCTGGCTGCTGGTGCCAAGAGTGTTGATTGTGGAGCCAAGTAAACTAAGACTGTTAACAATCTCAATCTCTTCACCATCCATAATGATGCTGTCAAGTGGCCCAGTGGTGAGAATTTTTGTTTTCTTGATGTTGAGCTTCAATCCATATTGAAGGCTGCAGTCCTTGAACTTCTGCTCTATTAGTTATGTTAAAAAAATAAGAGATTAACTTCAACAATATATTAACATAGAATTCAATAAATGATGCTTTTGAGTAGTATACAAAACTATCCATTCTCTTAAGTAAACAGCCTTTTCTGTTTCTTAATAAAATAGGAATAAATCTTCAATCATTAAATAATATAAATAATATTTTCAATGTCTAGATCACCTTGGTTCTTTGGAGTATAAAGCATGTTCTTTGTCTCTATCTTAAATAGTAAATTGCTGTAGATAGTAAATATTAAGGGATTTAATCTTTGACAAATTAGGCTTGCCAATAGCCTCTTAAGTTAGGATAAAATGATTACCCTTCTTTCCTTCTTCAATTAACAGATAGAAAAGTAATGAAGAGGGAATTTGCATTTAGCAATAATCTAATGATTCTACATTAGGAGACCAAAACAAAGTCCAAATGTAATCCTGTAATGCAATAGTCTATGGCAGTTGCTGCTAAAAACAGTTTCCTCTGTGTTTAAGAACAAATCCAAGTTTCCTATTACAGTAGCAGTACAGACTGTTGCCTCTTGATGGTGCCACGTATTTAAAAATCTTTGCTCAGAGTTTGAGGGGTGTGTATTCTGAATCTTATCATAGTTTAGCATTTTCCAGACTAGTTACCAGCAGAAGATAAGATAGACTAGACAGATGCCCTGCATGACATCATGTAGTTATAGAAGATCTATTCTTTTTGAAATGATAAATCAATGCACGAACATTTGTCATTAATTAGTAAATAAAGCTTATCAGTAAAGTTCATAGAAAAGTAGAACACTGATGGAAATTGAGAATAGAGAATACTGCTGCTGTTAGAAATGTCAGAATGTTGAACAAAGGTGAACAAAGGATAATTCATAGTGAAAATGGAACCCATATTTGTTGTCAAAATATTTAGCATACCTAAAGCCAAAGGATTTACTGAGATGCTAACTTTACGTTTCCCATCAAATAAGTTTAATTATTGTGCTGGCTAGTTATGTGAATTTGTCTTCCCCATTTCTTGAGAGTTCTGTTGGCTTAGTGGTAAGGAGTTGTACAGCCAACCCAAAGGGATGTGGTTCAAATCCACTAGCTGCTTTGAGGAAGGAAGAAGGGCAGTCTCCTTCCATGTGATTTACTGCCTCTGAAAGCCCACTAGAGGATCAGCTATGAGTTGGTTTTGACTTGATGGTACATAACAACATTTCTAGAAAGTGGATGAGAGTATTTGCTGTAGAGAATATATTAAGACATGAGATTAATTTTTCTAAAAACATGTAAATTATCACAGCAAAATATTTTATAGGTAATTTAATGGAAGGTTTTAATTTTGAAATCTCAATCAGCAAGTTAAAAACTATTAGAAGGTTGTTGTTGTTGTTGATTGCCGTCTAGTTGAGGTCGACTTACAGTGACACTATGAACAAAAGACCTAATACCTTTGCATAGCTATTGTTGTTTCTCCAAGTTCACAGAGTTTTCAGAGGCATCTGGTTTAGGAAGTAGACGCCATTCCTGCTTACCTATCTGTTTTACAACTGGGAGCTCATCCAAACACTGTCCACAATGGGAAACCGTTATGGTATAGCAAACCCAGGTTACCTCATAAAGCACACTGACAAAGAGTGATGTGCAAAGTGGAAGAATGTTCCTCCAGATATAACAGTGCTAATCTCATTTAGCAGTAGTTAAGTGTTGTCGGGTCGAATATGACTCAGAGTAAGCTTTGCACAAAAGACCTGAACTCTGTTCTAAAATAACATCATTTCTGTACATTTATAAGAGAGTTTGTAGAGTTTCCGGAGGAATCTAGTTTAGGAAATGGATGCCACTCCTGCTTCCCAACATGAATCAATCTGGAAGCTCATCCAACCATTGTACATAATGGGTAACCAGTATGGTATTTGACACATAACAAAAGGACCCCAGAAACTTCCCTTTCCTGACTGCCACCAAGACGAGACCGAGACCGCCATTGAGACGTCAGCCAACCAGCTAACTTCCAGAGCGGAGGAAGGCTTCAAGACCCCAGGCCCCAGGCCAGCCCACAGACCCATCACCTCATCATCGATTTTAAAGTCACACCCTCAAGCAGGCCTCCACCTTTACCCTTAATCAAAGGCTCAAGGCCATCTACATTTGACGGGGGAAAAGAACAGTAACAAACAACAAAAATGACCCCAGAAACTTCTGTTGCATGACTGCCACCAAGACGAGACCACCATCGAGAAGGTAGTTTTAAAAAATATCTTACTTAGTCATTGTTGATAATATAAACAGCAGAATATGCAGTTACCACAATTTCCTGTACAGCTCAGTGCATTGATTATATTCTTCAGATTACATAACCATTATCATCTTATTTTCCTGAATTGTTCCTTTTTCATTGTTGTTTTTGATTGCCATTGAGTTGACCGCAACTCATACCAACCCCATGAACAGAAGACCTGAAGCCTTTATATAACTATCATCACTTCTCCAAGTCCATAGAGTTTCCAGAGGCATGTTGTTTAGGAAGTGGATGCCACCTCTGCTTTCAAACCTGTCTTAAACTAGGAGCTCCACCAAACACTTTCCACCAAAGGTAACCATGATGACATTTGACACCCCAGTGGCACAAGGTTCAGCATCACAGCAAACCCCAGTTACCTAAGGTTCAGCATCACAGCAAACCCCAGTTACCTAAGGTTCAGCATCACAGCAAACCCCAGTTACCTCAGTACAGCATATTGACAGAAGAGTACTGTACCACTTAGAATTCTGTTCCTCTAAAATGTAACAACTGACTTTTTAAATACAGAGGCCCTCCCCAAGGTCTTACTGACTCTAAACAAGAGGCTTAAATAAAAAACAACCAATCTAGAATGATGTTGTTGTTATGTGCCATTGAGTCTCCTGTGACCTATAGCGACCCTGTCCCTATGTATAGCAGCTCTGAGCCCTTCCCTGTCCTGAGCCAGTCTCACTAATTCCTACACAACAATCCCATTGTTCCAGATCCTTTTTCATTGGTATAAATTCATTGTCTCCTCACTTCCCTATAGAATCTTTTGAATTTCTGTTTTACCAGTTAGATCTTTAAAGGAGCATAATGCTCCAGGCAGACATTCTTTACTAATTAAGCTAAACTAATGTTTGGTGTAAAGAAGACTTCAGGGGATAGTTTTGGTTTATAGAGTTTAAAGAAGCTCTCAGTGCAATGGTTTCTAATGTTCATCCAGCCTCCTTGGTTCTAGAAAGTCTGGATGGAAAGTACTTTTTGTTGTTGTTAAGCATTTATCTTCCAATAATTGTAGATTTGCATACCATTGTCAGAAACACTACAGAGTGCTCCCACATACCTTTTACAGGAGTTGCCCCAAAAGTAACTTCTTGCAAAACTTCAGATACCACAAGGATTGTTTTTGTTGCCCTTTCATTACCACACCCACTTGCCTCTTACTCAAACCCATTGCTAATCCCTAGCAACCACTGATCTGTTCTCCATTTCTATAATTTAGTCATTTAAAGCATATGGATTGAAGCTTAATATCAAGAAAATAAAGATTCTTACCACTAGGCCAATAGGCATCATCGTGATGGATGGTGAAGAGATTGAAATTACAAACGGCTTTAGTTTGCTTGGCACTAGCAGCCAGGAAATGAACAGGTGTATTGTGTTGGGAAAGTCTGTCAGAGACCTCTCCAAAGTACTAAAGAACAGTGACGTCAGTCTGGAGACTAAGGTGTGTGCGCCTGATACAGGCCATGGTCTTTACAATCACTTGCTGTGCATCAGAAATCTGGACAATGACTAGGGATGATAGAAGGAGAATTTGAGCTGTGGTGTTGGAGATGAGTTGAATATATCATGAACTGCTAAGAGAACAAGCAGGTTCAACCTGGAGAGGGTTAAACCAGGCTGCTTCTTGGAGGCATGGATTCTGAAGCTTCATCTGACTTACTCTGGACATGTTACAAGGAGGAACCAGTCCTTGGAGAGGGACATCATGCTTGGGAGGGTGGTGGGACAGCGCAGGAGGGGAAGACCCTCGGTGAGATGGGTTGATTCAGTGACTGGGGTAATGGGGGCAGGTGTGTCAGAGACAATGATTGGAACAAGGTAGAGCAGGATTTAGGGCTGTTGTACATAGAGTTGCTCTGAGTCACAGGTGACTCAATGCACATAACAACAACAGTCATTTAAAGAAATATTATGTAAATAGAGTCACAAGTTTGTAACTTTTGAGGTTTGGCTTTCTTTCCCCTTAGTCAACATAATTCTCTGGAGATTCCTTAAGGGACTCAAGGCGATACTTTCCCCACCTCAATTGATAGCCTCAATTGATTAAGCTCTTTAAGGGAGGAGACTGCCTGTCTTTCTCATGAGGAGCCTGTGGTGGATTCAGACTGTCCTAACCTTTGGTTAACAGCCTGCATTGTTATACATTCTGCCACCAGGTCTCCCCCCTTTAGGATGTAGCATGATGTATGAATAGTTCATTACTTTCTGTTTCTCAGTAGCATTCCATGGTATAGATAAATCATAGTTTGTTTAAGCACTTGTTGATCATTGCGTATGGCATCTTTGCAGTTCTTTCCTCTCCATTAACATCTTAAAATAACACACTTTACTTGAATTTATTCTGGCTTATGACAAAATTCCATCTGAGTACCAAGGCTATAAATTTTGCTGGAAGGAGACTCCCTGTTTTTCTTCTACAGAGTGGCTAGTAAATTCAGTCAGCTGACCTTCCAGTTAGCATCGCAACACTTAACCCACTATGCCACCAAGACTCTTTAGTGCACTAAGTAAAAAAAAATATATTAAAAACCTCGTTTTTCCCCTTTAAGATAGACTTTTCAAATATGAAAATAGTTAAAATAGTTAAAAGATCCTGATACCTAAAATGCATGATTTTAATGAAGCAAGACAAGATGCTAAATAAAATTCTGAAAGTATTTTAAGAAGTTGTGTTTTAGAGGCTATGGTCTTTCAGGAATAACATACAAAACAGATCAGTCCTTGGTAACAAAAACAAACTAATACGATCCTTGGCTCTAAACTCATTGTCGTTGAGTCAGAATTTATGTATGGCTGACCCTTTCTCCTGTGGAACCTCTCTGATGGATTCAAATTGTGAGAAACACCACCTTTGTGTTGGCATTACAACTCCCTAGACTACACCAGGGTAAACAAATGGCAGAGCTAATGGACTTTTGTTTGGTTTTTCAGTTGTTGTTATGTATCATCCAGTGGGAACCTGCTTGTAGCTGACCCCACAGCAGGTTTTCAGAGGCAGTAGATTTCATGGGAAGAGATTGCCTGTCATTCTGCTATGCAACAACTGGTGGATTCGAACCACATGCCTTTTGGTTAGCAGCACAACTACTTACAGTGAAGCTACTAGAGTTTCCTAGTCTGAAGCTGTAGCATAATTTGTTTAACAAAAAAAAGACTCGGATACCTTGTAGATCTTCTGAAGGACTGTTTCTAAAACAGTGAAAACATCTGGCATCCTCTTCTGTAGACTCTCTGGAAATTATAATCATATTGATCACATGAATTTCCTTTTGTTGAAGCCAGCATTTTTCAGTTTTTAGGAAAAGTACATTTTCTGAAGCCCCTTTAATTATCTAAGCTGAGGCAATAATGTTATGCAATCTGATATAATAGGTATTTATTTCAAATTATCTTTTACTATTTTAAGATTAGTTTAACTCTTCATACAAGTCAATTTTTTTGTAATTTACATGTCTGCCAAATGATTTTCAATTGCAACATGATACACAAAGGCATCGGGAAACTCTCAGGCTCTACTGGTTAGATGATCTGTTGTCAGGAATTAACTTGTGTCTGACTGAAAGAAAAAAATGCAAGGCAGAACTGTGGTTGTCATATGCTGTCAACTCATAACCAACTCATAGCAGACCCTCCAGTCGGTTTTCAGGGGATTAAATTTCATGAGAGGAGATTGCTTATCTTTCTCCGTTGGAGCCACTGGCAGGAGAAGGAAGTCAAGATATTTTTTAGTTAAAAGAACAACAATCTAAGAGGGTTAATGAATTAATACAAGTAAGGTTACTTTCAGACATGTTTGTTGTAAATGAAAATGAAAAGAAACATTCCCTCAGAGAGTGTGTTTGTGTGGATGTTGGTGGGGTGTGATGTGATGTCACGTCTGTTCCAGCTCATAGTGACCCCATGTCACAGAGAGGAGCTACCCTATATGTCTCCTAGACTGTCCAGCAGATTACTAGAGCTTTTCCCACACAAGGATAGCTGGTTCAAACATTACAGCTGTGTGTGTGTGTGTGTGTGTGTGTGTGTGTGTGTAGGTGGTGGTGGTGGTGTGAGTTTATGTATACATATTTGTATCTATCTTATATATATTATCTGTAGAAGGGAACTCTGGTGGCATAGTGAAAAGAAGCTGTGCAGCAATCTCAAAGGCAAGCAGTACGAATCCACCAGCTACTCCAGGAGGGAAGATGGGAAGTCTCTTCCTGTATGATTTATTGACTCTAAAAACCCACTGGAAAGTCAAGTATGAGTAGATGCTGACTGAGTGCATAACAAAAACAAATTACTGTGTATTATTAACTATATATACATAGTGAATGAACTAATTTTATTAATTAAACATAGGATTATTTTTCTGTTTTACACACACACACAAATGCCTTCTAAAATAGGGACATAGCTAGAAGCAAGTGGGTTTGAAGAAGATGATGTGCAGTTAAACAGTGATAATAGTTTTTGAAAAAATTATGAGGATGATGAGTTGATTTATGAGATAAGGTTAAAACAACAAGTTTTTATTTTAATATGAGCAAAAGCAGGATATGATAGGCTCCTGAGGAATGTGAATGATGCATAGACTGAGAAGACAGGGACATGACCTCTGAAGTTTATGCTAGAGTCAAGGCGAATTGAAGTAGAAAGGCAGACTTTATGTCCAGGGTTTTATGTGTTTACTGGATAATGGAATGGAATTTGTAATAGTTGTTGTGGGTTTGTTTGTTTTTTTTAATTTGGTTTTTTGGTTATTTTGTTGGTGAGAGTTCTTTTCAGAAAAACTCCAAAGGACTTACTGTGATATAACTTCATTGTGTGTCTGTGTTGAAACAGACTCATAATGACCCTTTACAAATTTTCGGAGGCTGTAAATCACACAGGAGGAGCTTGCCCATCTTTCTCCCACACAGCAGCTGGTGGGTTTGAACCATATGTGTTTGAATTGGCAGAATGTAACCCCTTACTACTAGGCCGTGAGAGCTCGCTCCCTAATGTGGTCCAGAGGAGTACTATATTTGGTATTGGTAAACATACAAATGACCAAATGACAATGAGAGATGGAACAGATCCTAGATCCTGTGTTGACTAGACAGAGCTCAAGCCCATGATCACTGGAGCAGAAAATTCTGGTAAGTGAGGAAATTTTCTTTCTTTCCACATTAGCAAAGGAGAGCTTTAGACCTGTGAAATTTGGGGGGGAGACATTTGGGTGCACAATGTATTTTTCCATATTTTCTTTTACTCAAAAAGTTGGCTTCAATTTTTAGATTCCTTGTTAGGCATTATTCAGAGATGGAATCTCAAGGCTCACAAGATCATTTCACTTTTTTTTTTTGTGGAAACCATCTCTAATTGTGATAAGCAAACTGTAAGCACATGTGAGTGACGGGCATTAATTTTAGACTTTACAGTTCAGGACTGAAAACGAAACCCATTACCATCCAGGCAAATCCAGTTCATAATGACCCTCCTTGCCTTCTAAGGTGGTTGATCTTTACCGAGGGGACTGCGCATGGATTTCTTTCCATGGAGCAGTTGCTGGACTTCAGTTGTTGACCTTTCAGTGTTCTGTCTGACACACTGTTCTCTACTCCTTTGGGGTTCCTTTGCAGAATTTCTCTCATTGTGGAATTGGATCTGATCCATAGCTGACCTTCCGGTGAATTCCCAAGGCTTTAAATTGTGTACGAGGAGATAGCCCATCTTTCTCCCTCAGAGCTGCTGGTATATTCAAATCACCAGAACAGTGCAGTCTTTAGGTTCTTTAGGTTAGAGGTGAAAAATCCCTATAGGTAACCACCAAAACTTCCGTTGGTCTAGGGCTGTTGTACATCGGGGTTGCTATGAGTCACAGGCAACTCGATGCACATAACAACAACAACAACAAAGCAACTGGTGAATTCAAATTGCTAGCCTTTCAGTTAGCAGTCCAATACACTATGCCACCAGGGTTCTTTATGTACATTTTATGATGTATCTGTGGCAAGAAGCTGTGCTGCAATCCTGAAGGCAACAGCTGCTCTGTGGGAGAAGGATGGGGAGTCTCATCCCGTGTGATTAACTGCCCCTGAAAGCCCACCAGTGAGTCAGCTATGGGTTGGTTCCAACTCGACGGTACACAACAACACAGTATATAAAATGTTCTCCTTTATATTTCTAGAAATCCTGAGATACTAATTTCATCCCTTTGTTACAAGACCAGGTGTCATGCAGAAGGACGAGCCTCCAAAATGAGAATCCTTTTTCTCCCTCTGGCAAGGACAGAGTGAGGGAGCAGACTTGTTACACAAGCATGGAGTTTATTTAGACATGGTGAACCCTCAGGCAATGAAAAGCACTCCTTACCCAAGAGAATTCCGGGAAGGGTAGCCATACTAGTTGTTGTGAGGGGAACCAGGGGCATGTGGCAGCTTTTCGGTACGGAGGATTTCTGGGTGCCAGCCATTCTATGACAAGTGCCGATTTAAACTGGCTCTGGCCCCGCTGTTCTTGTTCCACTACATTCCAGCCTGTCTCAAGGAGAAGTTGAAAGTGTTGACTGACTGATAAGTGATTTCCATGTTGTAGACCTCATAGGGAGCTCTGGTGGGACAGGCTATAGGGAGTTGTGCTGATGACCCCAAAGGTGGTGTCTTTCAGGTGGTTCTCTGGCATTCACTACTAAAACTAAAAACAAAAAAACACAAAACACAAACATTCAAACTTACTGCCATCAAATTCATCGCATCCCTCCATTGACTCATCACAACCTTCATTGAGTTTTGGAGACTGTAAATCATAATGAGGAATTTCCCATCTTGCTGCCTTGGAGCTACTGCTGGATTCAAACCCCAGAAAGGCACAGCAACAGAAGAATGCACTTAGTGCTTCACTGGACTACAGGCTGAAAGGCAGACTTCTCAGTCAGTCAATAGAATAAAGTATGCATAGCCAGAAACTCCATGAAGAGAATTTGTTGTACCAAACAATAACACAAACCTCCATAATTACATATACAAAATTTTAATCAGGTTATTTGTCCTAAGCAGATAAAATCGATACTAAGCTGCATTTAGAAGAGGCCATGGCACTAAGAATATTATAGCTAATGTCAGATGAATCTTGGTTGAAAGCAGGGAATACCAGAGGAATGTCTTTGTTTCATTGACTATGCAAAGGCATTTGACTGTGTGGATCATAACTGTGGCTGAATCTGAGAAGAATGGGAATCCCAGAACATTTCATTTTGCTTATGTAAAACCTATACTTGGACCAGGAGTCAGTTGTCAATAGAACAAAGAAACACTGCATGGTTCAAAATTGGGAAGGGTGTGTGTCAAGGATGTGTCCTATCTCTATATCTTTTCAGTCTATATGTGGAATCAGGAGGCTGGGCTGTATGAGAAGTATGGCATCAGGATTGGATGTAGACTCATCAACAACCTGTGTTATGCAGATGATACAACCCTGCTTGCTGAAACTGAGGAGGACCTGAAGCGCTTGCTGCAGAAGGTCAATGACTACAACCTTCAATATGATTGACCCTCAACATCAAGAAAACAAAAATTCTCACAGTTGAGCCAATTGGCAACATCATGATAGATGATGAAGAGATTGAGATTGTTCACAGCTTCAGTTTGCTTGTCTCTATAATCACACACTTGGCACCAGTAGCCAAGAAATTAAAAGATGGATTGCATTGGGAAAGTCTGCTGTCAGAGACCTCTCCAAAGTACTGAAGAGTAATGATGTCAGTCTGGAGACTAAGGTGCATCTGATCCAGGCCATGGTCTTTGCAATTACTTGCAGTGCATCAGAGAGCTGAACAATGACTAGGGATGATAGGAGAGTTAATGCCTTTGAGCTGTCGTGCTGGAAAATAGACTATGGACTGCTAGGAGAATAAACAAGTTTGTTCTGGAGAGGGTGAAGCCAAGCAGCTCCTTGGAGGCAAGAATTCTGAAGCTTTGTCTGACATACTTAGGACTTGTGGCAAGGAGGGACTAGTCCTTAGAGAGGGACATCATGCTTGGGAGGGTAGAGAGACAGCACAGGAGAGGAAGACCTTCGATGAGATGGATTTATTCAGTCATTGGAGTAATGGGGATGAGTGTGTCGGAGACAATAAGGTTGGCATAGAATAGAGCAGGGTTTAGGGCTGTGGTACATAGGGTGGCTATGAGTTGCAGGTGACTCGACAGCACATAACAACAACAAGACTATGATTGTTGTTGATTGCCTTTGAGTAGAGCACGACTCATAGCGACCCTATGAGCAAAAGGCCTGAATCCCTTCTTCAACTATCAACATTTATCAAAGTTCATAGAGTTTCTGGAGGCATGTTGTTTAGGAAGTAGATGCCACTCCTGCTTCCAAACCTGTCATAGTATGTTATTGTTATGTGCCAGTGAGTCATCTATTTATATATGATTTTGAGTCCCTCAGCTCCCAAGTTTGAGGGCAGTCACCTGTCTGAAGTTGAATCGGATTTCTTAGTCACAAAGGAATCCTTGAATCCTGCAAACAGTTAAGCGATTGACTACTAATCACTTCAGACCCACCCCATGGTGCCTTGGTAAAAAGGTCTGGCAGTGTTTCCAAACTACACAGCCATGAAAATACTGTGGTATGTGGTCCTGCACTGACACACATGACGTAGCCCTGAGCCACAATCAACTAGATGGCAAATACCGTGGGTTCTGTGTTGTTTTTTAATCAGTCATGATGGACACAGAGGGAAAACATTATCTCAGAGGCTTATGCAAAGTCAATCTGTTTCTCACTTGCCTCACGTGGCCATTGTGAACCAGAGGAGGCCTTTGCTCCACATTTCCTCACTTAGGGCCCAGAGAGCAGAGCCAGGGCCATCTGGAGTGTTACTCGGCCTTGGCAAGGAAGGCGTGTGGTGAATCACACACTGGCTGTTCTTGCCACACGTGACACACGGCTGAGCTCTTTCCAATGGCCGGTGCAAGCTGGAGGACTGTATCTAACTTGGGGGACAGCGCAAAGAAATGCACTCTTTTTCTGTGCTCAGAAAGAGGAGATCACGTCATAGTAGTCCCAGTTACTACTCTAAGGAATTTCTTTCTAAAAGCGAATGTTAACATGTCTGTTTCATAGGAACCCTGTCTTACAGAGTGGAACTGCTCCATAGGTTTTCCAAGATTATAATCTTTGTGCGACAAGCCCAGTAGGTCTTTTCTTATGCAGAGCAGCTGTTGGGTTCAAACCACCGACCTTTTGGTTAGTAGTCAAATGCTTACCCGTTACATGATCACCACATAAAAGACTTTACACCATTTTGTCCCTCTTTATTCCTGCTCTTCCTGCCTAATTCCGACATCACACTTTGTACAATCCTGGAACTGTCTTCTTTTCTTGTGGTAAGCAGCTCATCAGTCTGCCATCCACTTTTAGACCAGCAATCCCTGACTGTCACTTGAGGCACCTTTTGAATTTATTCCAAAAGTTTATTTGGGGCTTTTGTGAACCATTTCATCCAGATATGAAGACGGGAAAAGCTGGTCCATTTCTATGTGTATATTTCATCCTTCCACAGAACCTCTTCTCTGTGGCCCCATAGATGACCACATAGATTTCTATTTACACCATGCTACTCACACATTCAAATCTTGGTTTATGTAATTCCTTCACAGAAATACCTTTCTCACCTATTTTATTTATCTAGTGTTGCAGTAGTGGGCTAAAGTGTATCAGAGATGGTCGAGATGGCACAGGTTCAGATCTGTTGTTTATAGGGTCTCTATAAATCACGTTTGATTTGATAGCACCTAACACCACCACCACCAACAACATAGAGTGGGAGAAGGATGAGCAACCTTTCATATGATTTCCTCCCTCTGAAAAGCTGCTAGAGGGTCAGCTATGGTTCTGACTCAATGACACACAACTACCATCATAGAAGGAGCCTGGGTTGCATAATATGGAACCTGTTGGGCTGCTAACCAGAAGGCTGGCAGTTCAAATCCACTAGCTGTTCCATGGGGGAAAGATAGGCACTTTCCTCCTGCAAAGAGTTATAGCCTCAGAACCCCAAACTATGATTTGGACTGGACTTGAAAGTAGTGGTTTGGGTTTGGAATTTTGACCATCCTAGAAATACAAATTAATGACTTTCCTAAAGGACCGATGCCTTTGCATTGTGGTGCTGGAAAAGAATGTTGTACATACTGTGGACTGCCAGGAGCATAAACAGGTCTGTCCTAGAGAGGGTGAAACCAAGCTGCTCCCTGGAGGCAAGGCTTTTTTTTTTTAAATCTTTTTCTTGTTGTATACCGGCGAATCAGATCTGACTGGCACAGGAGATGGCTTCTCCTTCTCCAGCAAAGCTTCTGGTGGATTTGAACCTTGAGCCTTTGGGATTGCAGCACAGCTTCTTGTCACTAGGACAGCTTCGTTGCACATATTTTGGGCATGTGGCCAGGAGGGATCAGTCCTTGGAGAAGGACATCATGGTTGGAAAGGTAGAGGGACAGCACAAAAGAGGAAGAACCTGGATGAGATGGATTGATTCAGTGACTGGGGTATTGGGGTAGGTATGTCAGAGACGATGAGATTGACTCAATACAGAACAGAGTTCAGAGCTGTTGTCTGTAGGTTCACTATGAGTTGCTCAACAGCACATCACAACAACAACTCACAGTTTAAGAGTCTAAATTCAGGGCTTTGGCTCTAGGTAAAGGGTTTCTCTTTCTGGTGCTTTTGGCAGAAGTCCTTGTTTCTAGGAGCTTCTCCACACAGGGATCAGGCCCACAAGACATGGACCCAACACTCCTTTCTTGTTGGTATGAGGTCTACACGTCTGCTTGCTTTTCTTTTCTTTTATGCTGCCACAAACCAATGGCTTATTACCTGACATTACCAGAACTAGAAAAGGCAAGAAAGGATCTTCTCTGTGAGCCACTGGGGAAGGCACAACCCTGGCAAGAACTAACTTTACTCAGGTACCTCCTATAACAGAGAGAATACATTTTAGTCGTTTAAGCTATCACTTTGTGATAATTTTTCATGGGAACCCTAAGAAATGATACTTCAGGTATTCAGTAAATATTTATGGAATGAATAACTACAAATACTAGGAAAGTGATAGCTCTTCTGAAAAATAAGTCCATTTGCAGGCAGGTCTACAGTGATACAGTTTTGTCTTCTTAACAGCATTAACTCGACCACAGCTCCATTGTGTTTTTATTATTTTCACACAACTTGATGAAAGTGACTTCATTTCATACAAGTATTTTATACTGTGTATATTCATTTATACTGTGTATATTTGTTTGAAACAAACTTTTGTGTTTATTGTTTATAAAAAGAAAAGAAAAACATATGTTGCTGGACACATCCTGGGGAAAGTCCTTTTATAGAGGCTTGGGGGCTGTGACAACATTAAGAGTATTGGTTCCACCTTTAGTCGTTTTACAACTGATCGGCATGGAGGATCATTTCATGACTATAATGTTAGACTATTTCCGCATATATCACAACTCATTGGCCAGCCAAGTAAGAGCATATTGAGGGGTGGAGTTACAATTCAGCCCATGACACCAGGCCACGGTCAAATCTGCCCAGTTTGGAAAGGTGGTAGGTAGGATTTGGGTATTTTCAAAGAGGCCACCCACCTGACTCTCAGCCTGTTGAGGGTGCGTCTTCATAGGAAATTGAGTTCTAGGTGAGTTGCTGTACACTGGGCCAGCAGTGTTAATAGATCTCTATCACTAGTGCTAATAATCTCTATTAATAGTGCTAATAGATCTCTCTTGGGCTCTCAAAGAGTCCGTGGGGTGGCACAAAAAAATTCAGAGATCACCTGCAAACTGTAAGGTTGGTGGTTCACATCTACCCATAGGCACCTTAGAAGAAATGCCTGGTGATCTCCTGAAAACTGTCACTGACAGCCTTAGAGCACAGTCCTGGTACTCACGGGTGGCTACTCATTTTGACTCTTAGAAGAGTGCTCAGGTGTGAATGGTCGCCCTGATTAGTGATCTTGCCGGGCGGAGGACTCCAACTTGGTGAATGGAAACGTGCACGATTCCAGTAAGAAGAGCACTGAAGGGGGAATTATCCTACGAATGTGGCGTCTGTTCAGGCTTTTCCTTAAAAGGCTTTTCTCTCCGTGCTATCTGGGATGCCTTGCAGACTTCGTCTGACACACTTCTTGTCATCGGTTTATTTTTCTTTAATGCAGCTTTTGGGAGCGGTGTGTCTTGGGCGCCTGGATTGTGTTTAGCCTCATGGGCAGTAGTTTGCATGTGTGTGTGATTCAAGCCTGGGCAGATTGGCTGTGAAATGGGGTGATAAGAATAGGGGGAAACGCATACCAGCAGACCCAACTTCCTGTGCACAAGCCTTTGGATACTGCGTTTCACTGTCTGAAATAGCATTCAGTTTAGGGCTGGGATCGTTTTATTCCCTCTGGAATTAAGCAATAGCACTGGCAGCCACCAAAACTATTTTGGGAAGGAGACGTGGGAGGAATTTTGCTATGTGTTCAGAGTCCCGCAGAAATACCTCTCATGAATTTGATGACTGCACTCAGTGTAGTCCATATAAATGGTAAACTTGCGGATAATCTCATATGTAATCAATGTCAAGTTCAATACATTTGCCTTCTAAACAATGAAATGCCAATAAAGACTGAATTTAGATGCTTCAAATTAACTTACATTGCAAAAAAAGGAACTTGACTTTGGACAGCATCCTGCAACACTACTAGATGCTACCGAGAAGGGATGAAATACAATATCTTATTCCTGTTTCCTTTTAACATAAGCCCTTGCAGATTGTCTGTTGTATGCATATTCTCATGTAGACTTTTCTAGATGGTTGCACGAGTTTTAAAAGCAGGCAGTAAATGGCATGCCTTCTCCGTTGCCATAAAGCTGAGGTTGGTAGGGCTTGGCAGCAGGTGACAGCTGCAGAGATACATAAGCCCTGGGGGCTCCTGGATGACTAGATGTAGAGGATGCGAGTTTGCAGGTATGAGTGCCGGCTGTGGGGAGAGGCCTCAAGGACAGAGCCGCAGCTGGAACCCAGAAGACCTGCAGAAGATGAAAGGGAGGTAGGGATTCTAGGAGCCTGTTTCTGATCAAACTTCCATCCTAGAGGCAGGGGAGTGGGGAATTACTTTAAAATGCAGCTGTAAGTCATACGCACATTTAATAACCTATGTCTTATTTAATTAATATATTTAAGGGAAATCAGAACTAGGTTGGTATGTTGTTTAGTTTTTCTGCCTGAGCCTGATTTAGCTAATTAATGTGATAGAACTGTCTTTAGGTCTTTACCATTTAGTTCCAATCAGGAATTGAAGACAGTAGCCGAGTGCTGCTTAATTTATTTTTTAAGTGTGTGTGTGTGTGTGTGTGTGTGTGTGTGTGTGTGTGACTGATAAGCAATTTGGAAGGTGCTGTTTGTGCTGTCAAGCCAAAAGCACGTAGTTCGAATCCACCCTGCTCTGAGGAAGGTGGACAGCCACCTCTCATGCAATTTAGAGCCTCTGAAAATCTGCTGGAGGGTCTGCTGTGAGTTGACTTCAACTCAATGGCAGTGAGTTGAGTTCTGAAGAAGGCTTTTGAGTTCTGTTCTCGTGTGGTGGATGTAATCACAGCAGACATTGTCATGTTGGAATAGGAAATCAGGTGAAGAGTAAAGCTATTGAGGCACCTTGTCTCAAGACAGGACTGTCTAGGCCTATGGCAAGCACTTTATAGGTCTAATTCTCTGTTGTTGGCAAATACACATTTGCCTAAAGTTGATATATTGTAAAACTCTGCTTGTTTAAAATGGAAAACCTACTGAAATATATATTTGTTAACCCCTCCAAGCTCACAGCTAGCAAATTGATGCCAGCTCCTGGTTACCCTTTGTTGGGTTTCTGAGGTTTTAAACCTTCCCTGGATGAGACTGCTATCATTCTTCCATGGAGCAGCACAAGGATTCAACCACTGACCCTTCATGTAACAACCCAGTGGGTTACACACTACACCACAAAATTTCCTTGAAGTATGGTTAATGGTGCCATCGTTGAAATCAATGCACTCTGTATATTGAGGGCTTGTGGGGGGCGGGAATAGAAATGAACTATTATTTTGTTTTCCAGCTAGTAGAATTAAAGGTCTAGCAATCTCAGAATTAAAATACATTGCTGGCTTTCCACCTGTATATTATGTAAAATTTTCTTTATTTCAGAGCGTCACTCTGACTTTTCTTTTATTCTTTTTTTTTTTTTTTTATTTTACTCACCCCTGGGAGAAATTAGTAGAAAAGACCTTCCTATGTTGACGAGGAATAAATGTCTTTGAAGACTTTTCAAGGAAAAAAAAATGAAGATGTAGATAGGCCTCTTAAATCAAAAGACTCCGTCCATAGATTGTTGTGGTACAGTTGTAACATTTATGTGAGATGAGAACTGTAAACAGAAATGTTTCTTCTACAGTAAGAGAACTACATGTTGAAGGCAAATAGGAAAGGATAGGAAGGAGATGGTGAGGAAATGGAAATGAGAAAAATCAGAATAAATGTTAAGTGCCTGGAGAATTGATAAATTTAAAAAAAATGTGAGGGTTTACTGAGTTCTGAAAAGGGAGCTCAGGTGGCCTACTGGGTAAGGTGTTGTGCTGTCAACACAAGGGCAGGTAATTTGAATCCACCAGCTGCTCCATGGGAGAAAGATGGGCAGTCTTCTTTGTGATTTACAGCCCCAGAAAATTTACAGAAGAGTCAGCTATGGATTTGATTGTGACTCAGTGGCAATGAGTTTGAGAATTTTGAATTCTGATGCATGTTAGGACCACAGTGGGGTCCACAGGGGAAGAGAGCAGCTGTAACTAAAATCTGGCATGGAATCGGGCATTGGTAAATTGAGTTTAATCTGAATCCTTCCACACATCCATTAAAGGTGATGGAAAGTCACCAAGGACAAAGAGGCTCTGGAATGAAGTTGCCATTGACCCCAGCTTCCTGGGTTTTGTAGGATGAGGTGATCTCCATCTCTACGAGTCCTCTGATCCCTCTGTGTTCTCTGTTCCAGGAGCGGCAGCGCCTGGAGACCATCCTCAGTCTTTGTGCTGAATATACCAAACCTGACAGCCGCTTGTCCACTGGTACCACCGTGGCAGATGTGCAGAAAATCAACAAGGAGCTTGAGAAACTGCAGATCTCTGATGAGGAGTCTGTGTTTGAGGAAGCCCTGATGCCCCCTGATATGCGATATAGATGCCACCAGAAAGGCTCTCTCCTTGATGCGGACTTGACCGGCTTCGGGAGCCTCAGCCAGAGCTCAGCCAACTTCCTCACCCCACGGAACATCAGAAACGATGAACTGTTCTCTGACCTCGCCAAGACTCCCCCTCTGCCTTCTTCTGCCTTTCTGAAAGCATCCGGAGAGTCTGCTTATTTAAGTATCGTACCAAAGGTAATGCTGTCGGAGTAAAGAGATTGGGGTTAAAGACCTAAGTCTGTGAATATATGTTGGTCTAGAAATTACAAGTTTTATTATGTTAGTTTCCCAGGGTGTTTTTGAGTGAAGCACAATTTAACAAGCTCAGTAAATATGTGTTTACCATAAATAACAAATTGCTCCTCAAAAAAATAAAGATAACGGTATAAAAAGTGTCTTAGTTTTTTAGTGCTGCTATAACAGAAGTACTCTACCTAGGTGGATGGTTCTTAAAAGCAGAAATTTATTCTTTCACAGATTAGGAGAGACTAGACGTCTAAATTCAGAATGCTGTTTCTAGGGGAATTTTTCCCCCCCTGTTAGCCCTAGGTAGTAATGGTCCTTAACATCCTTTTAACAGCTTGTGAACCCAGCATGTGTTGCAGATCTCTGAGAGATCTGGGAGTCTTCCCTGGACCTAGGAGGTTCTCAGTTCTTCCCAGGGGATCACCAAGTCCATCTGATCTTTGCATGCTTATTTAATCTTTCATATATCATATAACCCATATCAAAATGGGTTGATTCAAAATAAAGTCTAATCCTGTAGATTGTGGTTTGCCACAGTAAGGTAACTGACCCTTTAGAATCGTAGAGGTTAGGATTTACAATACACAGGACAATTATATCAGATCATAAAATGGAGAATAATTATGTGAAGTCTGGTGACCTAGGAAGTTGTAAACGTAACTCAAATTGCACACCTTTTTTGTGGTTTTGAATTCACCAGTGACTCTGAGAAAGAAAGATAGTCAGTCACTTCCTGTGCGATTTACAGCGTCAGAAACCCAGTAGAGGATCAGCTATGAATTGATTCTGACTCAGTGCAACAAGTGAAAGTAGAGACTGGGAAACAGGTTGACACATATTTGGGGGTACAAGCATTTGGAGGTTGATACATATTTGAGGGCACAATTGATTTGTATTTGTCAAGTTGATATCTATGTGGGGGTACAATTCAATCCATAACAGGAGGGTGATGGTTGTTTTTAGGGGCTGTCAAATTGACCACAATCCATAGTGACCCTCTGAACAACAGATCTGAACCTTGTTACTGTCACTGTGTCAATCTTATTTATGGCAAGTAAGCGTTTCTCTTTTGGTAAGCTTGAGAGATAAGCATGAGAGAGAAAGAAATAAATTTATCCGTGATATTTCCTATGACTCTATGGCCACATATTATAGGCACGTTAATTAAAAAAAAAACAGCAAAACCCAACTTTTATTATTGAATCAGTTCTAGTGAACTGGCATTTTCCAATGAACCCAAGCATGTCAAGATAGAACTGTGTTCCATAGAATTTTCAACTGCTGACATTTTGAAAGAAGATTGCCAGATCTTTTTTTTGTTTCCTCAAGGCCCCTCTAAGAGCATTAAAACATGCCAACTTTTGGCTAGCAGTGAGCATGTTAATTAACTGTTTGCCCTACCCAGAGACACACATACATAAACATAAAGTGTTCTGATCTTTGTATGAGTTCCCACCTCCTCAACATTTATTATTTGATTCCCTAATAAAATTTTCCTACTGCTACTGGGGGAAAAAAAGTGTTCTGATCTTTTATCTTCACTAAATGTCTTGGTAATCTTTTAATATTAATTAACATAGCAGTACCTCTTTTTTAAAGGCTAGCTAAACTTTCTGTTATTTCGGGATATCATTTGTTTACAGGGTTTTTTTGCTAAAGCTTTATGTAGCAAATATTATAGGACCTAGGAAGAAATATATATGAATAACTGGGCAAATACATCTATGGGTCAGTTACTATGAGTGAAATTACTGGGCCAAAGGGTTTATACATTTTTATTTTCACTCAAGATTTTCAAATTGCACTGTAATACCTGGTGACTCATTCACTAGCAATTCATTAACAGACCTTGTTCTTTTTATACTTACCGACACTGAATATTGTAAATGTTTAATGTGTCAAATTGATAAGTGTTTTAATTTGCTTTTTTTGGTATACAGTTAGGAATTTATAAATATTTTATTAGTATTTTTGACCCACTTATTCATGTTCTTTACTAATTTTTTAAAATCACTGTATATGCATTGTTTTTACTTTGTGTGAAGGGCTATTTAAGGAACTATGGTGGTGAGACCTGAAATTGCATCAGAGGTGATTGCCCATCTTGGTTCCATGGAGCAGCTGAAGAACTCGAACCTGCTGCCTTTGGGTTGGCAGTTCACCTCTTTCCTGCTAACCCACCAGAGCTCCATAGTAGTTTGTTGGGCTTTCTTTTGACTTTTTATTTTTTTTAAGAAAGGGTATGGTGGTTATAAGCATTCGACTGCTAGTAGAAAGGTAAGTAGTTCAGACTCACCAGCAGCTTCGCGGGAGACTGATGTGGCGGTCTGCTTCCACAAAGATTACACCTTTGGAAACTTTCTAGGACAGTCCCATTCTGTCCAGTAGGGCCACTGTGAATCGGAATTGACAGTGATGGGATGAAAAGAAATGTTGATGTCTTTTAGCACAAGCGGCCTTCCATTAACTTTATTTGTAGTGTTTTTTTTTTATTTCAAGAAGATTTAAATTTATAAAAAAAAAACAACAAACCAGCTAACAGAAAGCTGGACAATGACTAGGGATGAGAGAAGGAAAATTGATGCCTTTAAGCTGTCATCTTGGAGAAGAGTATTGAATATACCATGGACTGCCAGGAGAATAAACAAGTTTGTCCTGGAGAAGGTGAAGCCAGGCTGCTCCTTGGAGGCAAGAATTCTGAAGCTTTGTCTGACATACTTTGGGCATGTTGCAAAGAGGGACTGGTCCTTGGAGAGGGACGTCATGTTTGGGTGGGTGGAGGGGACAGTGCAGGAGAGGAAGACTCTCGATGAGATGGATTGATTCAGTGACTGGGGTGATAGGGGTAGGTGTATCAGAGGCAGTAAGATTGGCACAGGCTATAGCAGGGTTTAGGGCTGTTGTATATAAGGTCGCTATGAGTCTCAGGCGACTTGACAGCACATAACAACAACAAGAGTCAAGTCAATCACTATTCCTCGTGATCCCAGTTGTGTTAGAGTAGAGGTATTCTCCATATAGGATTTTGCTGGCTGATTTTGATAAAGATTTCCAGGACCTTCTTGTGAGGAATTTTTGGGTGGAATCAACTTCCAAACATTCATTTTCATCCCATCATGTTACTACCCACGATCTCCTTAAGATTTACATGTTGTTATATGCCATCACATCAGAACTAACTCAAAGCTAACACAGTGGGTTTCAGAAGCTATAAATCACACTAGAAGAGACTGACTGGCCATCTTTCTCCCACAGAGAAGCTGGTGGATTTGAACCTCTTATCTTTGGATTGGCAGCGCAACTCCTTACCCAACAGGCTACCAGAGCTTTGGAACTCAGAGATAAGTGGTTCAAGTCAACTGGTGGCTCCTCAAGAAGAAGATGGGCAGTCTCTTCCCATGTGATTTACAACCTCTGAAACGCCATTGAAGGATCAGCTATGTGGCAGTTTCCACTTGATGGAAATAAGTAGTTATTTGTTAGTTGCTATATACCTTCCACTCAGAGCTCACACATAGCTGACCCTCTAGCACGTTTTCAGAAGTAGTAAATCGCACAGGAGATTTCTCATCCTCTCTTGCATAGCAGCTAGTTTCAGACTTTTATGCTTTTGAGTCAGCAGCGCAACCCCTTTCCATTAAGCCACCAGACCTCCCCCATGAGTTGTATTGTTGTTGTTGTTGTGTACCATTGAGTAGGAATCAACTCGTTCATAGCTGACCCTCCAGTGTGTTTTCAGAGACAGTAAATCACGTAGGAATAGATTGCCCATCTTGCTCCCACAGAACCATGGGTGAAGTTGAAACACGTGCTTTTGGGTTGACAACGCAGCTCCTTACCACTAGTCCACCAGAGCTCCCTTCAAAGAGTAGTCATAATTTCTATTTGTTGAGTTCTCTCATTATATCCCCTAAGAACTCCAGGCTGTTAATCCATATTTAAATATCTAAACCTTTCCTTCTCCTAATGACCATATTTACCTAGAAATACCCCCAGTGTTTGCCTGTTTTATTTATAGCGATCCCATGTTTCTTGGATGCAAACTGTGTTGATGGCGTTTTCATTGACTGTTTTTCTAAACTTGCCCACCAGAACTTTCTTTTGCGGCACCTCTGAGTAAATTGAAACCTTCCACCTTTCATTTAGCAGCCATGCACCTTAACCATTTGTACCACCTAGAGACTGTGGGCAGTAATTTCAAACAAGATGTCTCTTTTTATTGCCAGAAAATCGTGATTGTTAGAAACGGAAATCTGGGTAGAAAAAAATTAAAAGCTTGCTGGTGTTCAGGCAGAATAAATGAAGCATCATTTGAAATTTTGAGCTGTTGTCATCAGCAACAAGACTACCTCAAAATTCCCTCCCTTCCTTTTCAGCTGAAATATTTTCACCTTTCTTTGAATTTTACTTTTTGTTGTTGAGAATTCACATAGCAAAACAAGCAGCCATTGAATAGTTTCACCACAGATCATTCGATAACATTGATTACATTCTCCGACTTGTGCAACCATTCTCAACCTCCTTTTCTGCTCCTTAAGATTCCTTAGTCTAAACTTTCAAGTTGCTGACATCAATGTGATCCCTGCAGATAGCTCTTGGAAGAACGCAGCAGTACGCAGGGTCTCATATCTTCCTTCCTGGGGGTCTGTCAGACTTTTGTGAGCTGTGAGTTCTCTCTGAGGACTGTCTTTTGAGAACTAGGCTTCCTCAGGAGAAGGCTGTAACAAGAAAGCTGTTGGGGTGTAAATGAGCAGATCCCAGCAGATGGTTTTAATTGCTCAGATAGGCTGCAGTGGGTTAGGAGGCCTCTGATGTTGAGAGTAGAGGCTGTTGTCACAGAGATGTAAGGCTGTGTGTGCTTTAAAGACAGCAAACATCAAAGGCTCCTCTGGTTACCACAGAGCAGCCTCCACAGAACACTGCTGAGAGCTGAAGGGTCCCAGGGAGTGAGCTGTTTATTAATTTTCCGAAGGCAGACGCAATGTGTGTTACCTCAAGATGTGAGATACAACTTTCATATAAGTAAAAAAAAGTCTTGCCATTTGGTTTGGATACCCTTCCTCTTGGAGTAATCTGAACGTGGGATTATTTGCTTAACAAAGGAGCATGTTTATAATTAATGAGCTTAGTGATAAATGGAGTTGAGAGGAATGTGAAAAGCACTCCAGGCTGATTTAATGAAGCAAAGATTTTAATGGTGTTTAGAGACCTGGGATTTATGAGTCTGCAAATTGCTGCTTTACCTGCCAATAAAATGAGCTTGGACATTTGCTGATTTTCACAATTCTTTCTGAACTTAACCACTAAGGTCAAAACTGACTTTTGAGCAGTTCACATTTCTCATTTTGAGGAGTTATTTTCTCTGTAGTGGAAAGTCCTCTGGCTCCTTTGGATGCATAAGATCTGTAAGAAGAGATCTGCCATAAGCCAGTCAGGTGGAAAGTGTTTCTCTCCCCTTTCTCTGTGTGACTCATGTTACCTCAATAATGGCATATTTGAGGATGCACATGGAGGTGTAAAGTCTTATTAAAACATGTCACTATGCCAACAGAATCTTTTCAATTCCTGTGAGAAACAGCTGTTTTCAAGTCTGTTCCAACTCATCAAGACTCTCTGTGTGTTAGAGTAGAGCTGTGTTTGTAGGGTTTTCAGTGACAATCTTTAAAGAAGTAGATCACCAGGATTTTCTTCCTGAGTGCAGCAGATGTTAGTGAATGCAGGAGAGTTGTTCTTACAGGTCATTCACCTGTAAGGTACATGGATTGCAGTACTGAAAGCACTTTATTGCAGATCTGGGAGAGCAGAGAGAATCCACTAAAAAACTGCCTCCCTGGTTAAAGATGATTATTTTTATACTTGAGTTAGGTGTTAACCTTAACATATCACATGTTCAGAGCTATAGGATTTTTTTACACTCAAAAGAACAGTTGTAAACAAACAAGCAACTTATGATATAGTTTACATGTGATGGAGAAAAATAGTTTCAAAAAGTGGTAATTCAGGAAAGATGCATTTCTTCTCCTAGTAAACAGGCAGCTTAACAGTTCACATATGATTGAGAAAAGTACAACTTTAAGATCCTTACAGTTTCTAGTTACATATGACAAAGAAAAGACAAATGCTAATTCAATGAAGGATGCATTCATGATAAACAGCTTAGGGAACTCTGCATGGCTACAGAGAAGTTACAACAGAGTTTGAGGACCAAGTAAATTAATCAGACAGGTTGACCAGTTTTGCAGGCTAAAGGTGCATGATGTCAATTTTACAACTATATCATATGTTTGAATAATTTAGAGCTTATTAATACAACCCAATCACAGGGTGGAGTCAAACCTACAGCCTTTCCATTAGCAGTCTAGTGCATTAATGATTTGTATCATCCAGGGATTCTGTCAGTAAGTCCTGGTTAAATGAAGGGAATATGAAAAACAGTGTATATGAACTTTGTAAATAAACCAGTATTTTATTTTTTTTTTTTAAAAATCCAACCAAACTGTCAAGCTTCTACAAAATGAGTAAATTAAAAGTAAGCCTAAACTCTTCTAAACAGGTTTATGGATTTAGTGGATAATAATACACCTTTGGAAAAGATAGCCACAGTTTCTGAAGAGTAAAAATGTCAAATTCAATTGTTAGAGAGTCTTGCCTTTGTTGTGTTCCTGCACTGCATCCTCTTAACTAGAAGGACATGCAGGAAAGTGATGGCTGTTCTCTCCTGGGGCTTCCTATGTAAAGGCAGCATTTCAAAGCATGATGTAAATTCAAATGTGTGTACTTCTGCCTCTGGTTACACAGGGACAATTTAAATCTATAATTTGTTGTTGTTGTTATGTGCCATTAAGTTGCCTGCACTCATAGCCACCAAATGTACGACTAACCTTGCTCTATCCATTGCCAGTCTTGTTATCTCTGACACACTTATCCCCATTACCCCAGTCATTGAATCAATCCATCTCATCGAGGGTCTTCTTCTCCTGTGCTGTCCCTCCACCGACCCAAGCATGACATCCCTCTCCAAGGACTGGTCCCTCCTTGCAACGTGTCCAAAGTATGTCAGACGAAACTTCAAAGTTCTTGCCTCCAAGGAGCAATCTGATATTACCCTCTCTAGGATGAACTTGCTTGTTCTTTTAGCAGTCCGTGGTATATTCAACACTCTTCTCCAGCACCACACTCAAAGGCATCAATTCTCCCTCTATCATCCCTAGTCATTGTCTAGTTTTCCAATGCATATCAAGTAATTGCAAAGACCATGGCCTGGATCAGGCCACCTTAGTCTCCAGACTGCCATTGTTGCTCTTCAGTACTTTGGAGAGGTCTCTGACAGCAAACTTTCCCGATGCAATTTGTCTTTTTATTTTCTGGCTGCTGGTGCCAAGAGTGTTAATTGTAGAGCCACGAAACTAAAGTTGTTTATAATCTCAATCTCTTCACCATCCATTAAGATGCTGCCAATCTGCCCAGTGGTGAGAATTTCTTTATTTTTTTGATATTGAGCTTCAATCCATTTTGAAGGCTGCAGTCCTTGACCTTCTGCAGCAAGCACTTCAGATCCTCCTCAGTTTCAGCAAGCAGGGTTGTGGCATCTGCTTAATGCAGGTTGTTGATAAGTCTACATCCAATCCTGATGCCACATTTCTCCTCGTATAGCCCAGCCTCCCGGATAATCTGTTCCACATATAGATGGGAAAGGTATGGAGATAGGACACATCCCTAGCATACACCCTTCCCAATTTTGACCCCTGCAGTGTTTCCTTGCTCTGTTCTGACGACTGCCTCCTGGTCTAAGCATAGATTTCTCATAAGCACAATGAAGTGTTCTGGGATTCCCATTCTTCTCAGAGTTAGCCACAGTTTATTGTGATCCACTCAGTCAAATGCCTTTGCATAATCAATGAAACACAGATAGACATTCCTCTGGTACTCTCTATTTTTCAGCCAAGATCAATTTAGCTATAACATCCCTAGTACCATGGCCTCTTCTAAACCCAGCCTGCACTTCAGGCAGTTCTCTGTTTTTGGTGATCTTCAGCAGAATCTTGCTTGCATGTTATATCAATGATATTATAATTTAGAAAAGAAGGGGGAAAGTTCTATTTCCAGAAGAATTCATAGCCAAACTCCTTCATTTCAAAGTTGAGGTGCCAAGATGCATAAAAAATTTGTGTAATTTCCATACATTTTAATTTTTAAACACAAACTGAATTAACTGTGTTAATGGGAACCCAAGCAGTTGCAGTAACTCTTGGCTTGATCCATATTTAACATGTATTGATAGACTGGTCTTATTAGTAGGAAGGCAATGATCTATCACACATCATTTGCTGCAATTAATTGACCCTAATTTAATTCAAATTACAAATTCACAGTACTGAGTTATAAAAAGTTTTATTAACATGGACTCAGAGTGAAAAAAATAAAAATGAAGGGAATATATTTTAAATTTCAACTTTCTGTGTTACCATAAAATGAAAGCTTATTCAATGAATAATGTTCATTGCTGAATGAACATTAATGATCATTGCTGTCTTATGTGATTTCCTTCTTGGATAATACATGAAATTACAATATCCTTACCCTAGTTATTACAAGCCAGAGATTTAGACTGCCTCTTGGTTACTTTATGTTTGATAAAGAACTTGGAAGACATAGTAATTTCCTGGATGGCATTTATTGCTAAAAATGGCCTTGTAGGCTAATATCAAATAAATACACCTGTTGTGATACATGCAAATACTTATTTCATTCTTGGTTCCAATTTATAGTAGCAACAACATTCTATTTACAATAGAACAAAACTCTGACCAGTCTTACACCATCCTTACATTTGCTACCATGTTTAACACCATTTGTGCAGCTGTTGTAGCATTTATTTTTCATTAAAAACATGTCTTTTTTTTTCTTTAGCTTTTTATTGTGATTTGGGTGAAAGTTTGCAGAATGAATTGATTTTGCTTGTAATTCAAACACATTTTGATTCATTGCTTTGTTTGCAGTTCCCACAATATAACCTGTGTTCTTCCATTGGCCTTTTGCTCTTCTGTTCCTCCTTGCCTTCTGAGCTTTTTCTCTGGGCAAATGCTTCTCATTGATTTGATGTAATTGATTGCTGGAAGTTGTCCATGTAGCATCAGGATGGATGATGAAGAGATTGAGATTGTTCACAGCTTCAGTTTGCTCGGCTCCACGGTCAACACTCTTGGCACCAGCAGCTAGGAAATAAAAAAACGTATTGCGATGGGAAAGTCTGCTGTTAGGGACCTCTCTAAAGTACTCAAGAGCAGTGGTGTCTCTCTGGAGACTAAGGTGTGCCTGATACAGACCATGGTCTTTGCAATCACTTGTTATGCATCAGAAAGTTGGACAATGACTAGGGAGGATAGAAGGAGAATTGATGCCTTTGAGCTGTGGTGCTGGAGAAGAGTATTGAATGTTCCATGGACTGCCAAGAAAACAAACAGATCCATCCTAGAGAGGGTTAAACCAGGCTACTCCTTGGAGTCAAGGATTCTGGGGCTTCTTCTGACATACTTTGGACATGTTGTAAGGAGAGACAGGTCCTTGGAGAGGGACATCATGCTTGGTAGGGTAGAGGGACAGCGCAGGCGAGGAAGACCCTCTATGAAGTGGATTGATTTAATGACTGGGGTAATCGGTATGGGTGTGTCAGAGGCAGTGCAATTGGCACAGGACAGAGCAGAGTTTAGGGCTGTTGTACATAGGGTCGTTATGAGTCACAAACGACTAGACGGCACATAACAACAACAGAGTCAGAACCATCCCTCAGCTGACCTTCCAGTGGATTTGGAGAGGCAGTTAATCTCATTGGAGGGGATTACCCATCCTTCACCAGTGGAGCAACTGGTGGATTCAAACCGTGTGCCTTTGGAATTACAGTACAGTTTATTACCAATACCTTATAGGCTTGTCATTTGGTTGAAAGTTGAGCCAAACAAGGTGTAAAGGGTGAGGAAATGACATCATCTTGGGGGATCCACTAGTCTCTAACAGACCAATAAATAGTCTTTTTTTTTTCTGTATGTATATCCTTGTTTAGCTCTAATCTTTGAAGAAGCAGATTGGGAGGTCTGGGTTTTCCTTGGTGCTTTCAGGTAGCTTTGGGCCACCAATCTTGCCAAGCACAGACCATCTGCAGCACCCAAGGCACCTTAAACTTGGTCTTAATTATTAATTCCCCCACTTTCTTCCCACATCCCATCTACAAGACTGCCTACTGTGATCTATTTCAGAGTGGTCTGTAATGGTAGCCAGCTGTCGCTGAGTTCTTCTGTTCTCAGGGTTGTGGAAGCTGCTGCTTAGTTGGTCTGTTGGCCTTTTGGACAAATTATTTTCGTTTATCTTTGCTTTTATTCCTTCTTCTTTGCTTCAGATGGGGAGAGACTCATAGTTGTGCCACTTGCACATCTTCCTCCTTTTTTCCCGGATTGTTTTCTTTGTTGTTCATTGTTGTGTACCATCAAGTCAGAACCAACCCATAATTGACCCTCTGGTGGGTTTTCAGAGGCAGTAAGTGCATGGAAGGAGATTGCCAATCCTTCTCCCATGGAGCAGCTGGTAGATTCGAACCACATGCCTCTGGGATTGCAAAAGCTGCTTTTTGCCACAAGGCTTCCAGTGCTCCCTACCAAGCATTATTTCTTTGTCTACAGACTGATCTTAAAAAAAAAAAAAATTACACTGGTTTACCTACAAAGTTTGAATACATTGACCCTCACATCAGATCTCCCCCACCTCCCCAACCCATCCCTCCACCACCCGTCAAACCGTGCAACCACACGACAACCCTCACCCCTCCTCCCCGCTCCTCTCCTTAGATCCTCTTACATGTTTTACTACTGATCTTCTTGATTAAATGTCCAAGGTATATGAGTTGAAGACTTGCCATCTTTTGTTTTTAAGGATCATTCTGCATGTACGTCTTCCAGTCAGATCTGTTTGTTCTTCTACCAGTCAGTGATGTATTCAGTACTCTTTGCCAACACTAATTTAAATACAGTCATTTTTCTTCAGTCTTCCTTGTTCATGGTCCGGTAATAACGATCTTGGGTTAGGCACAGTTTCATCCTTACATTTCTTCTTTTTAATACTCTAAAAGAGTATACTCTTTTGGTCCAAAGCAATATGCTGTTCGATTTCTTGACAACTGCTTCTCTGGGCATTAATTGTGGATCTAAGTAAAATGAAATATGTTATAATGTCAGTCTTTTCTCCATTTACCATATTGTTGCTTATTAGTCTAGTTGTGAAGATTTTGGGGTTTTTCTTATGCTGCTATGTAGTGAAGGCTGTAGTTATTGTTGCTATTATTCATCAGAACTGGTAAAGTACTTTGAGACCTCTTTACTATATCAGCAAGCAAAGTTGTATCATCTGTGTATCTCGATTGTTGATAAAGTATCCTCCAACCTGATGCTGCATTCTTCTACAGTCTGCTTTCTTTGATATTTTGCTCAACCTACAGATTGAGTAAATCACTCCTGATTGATACAGACTTTTCCTGATTTTACGACTGTTTGCGACCTCTTGACCTAAGCACGATTAAATGTCCTGGATTGCTCATTCTTTGCAGTGTCATAGTTTTTATGATGTCATTGCATAGTCAGTAAAATACAGGTAGACATCTTCTTGTTATTCTCTGTACTTAGCCAAGATCTGCCTGACATCAGCCATGATGCCACTTACTCCACAACCTCTTCTGTATCCTGCTTTAATTTCTTGCATTTCCCTTGCTGCATCCATATTTAAATTATCTCTAGCAAAATCTTATTCATATGTGATAATAATGATCTAGTGTGATGATTTTCACAATCTATGAAATAACATTTCTTTGGAGTGGGCACAAATATCTGTTCCAGTTGGTGCAGAGTTGAGAATTTCCACTATGACCTATCTTCACCCTCCATACTTATAAAGAGTATAGCTTTCCAGATTGTTCAGTTGTTGTTTTTTACATACTCTGCTTCCACCCATAGGGGATATATTTTTAAACTACATTGGAAAAGGACACCCAGTATGTAATGTCACCC
The DNA here is from genome assembly GCF_000299155.1 of Elephantulus edwardii. NCBI lineage: Eukaryota > Metazoa > Chordata > Mammalia > Macroscelidea > Macroscelididae > Elephantulus > Elephantulus edwardii. Next base: position 5,924,622 of record NW_006399915.1, read on the forward strand.
ATCAGGATACTGGCCTTGGTGAGCTTTCCTGCTAGGATCACTCAGCAGTGATTTTGGAATGTCATTCACTGGTACAGGCATTCTTCATGGCCTACGTCAGGCATCTCAGTGTTAGGACAATGAGACTCATTGTCTGTGAGAAAAAGGTCAGTAGATATTTTATTAGCTAACAAGATATTGAACTTAAAGTGACAAAAAAGGTAAATGTCAAAACTTGTGGGACCGCAATACCCCTAATCTTACAAATTCGAGATACTTCTCAGTCATTCCATTTTCTTAGGAGTAGCAAAGTAAGGTAAAAAGAAAATATATAATGCGACCAATATCTTAAAATGACCAGGATTATTAAATTTAATTAGTTTAATGGAGTACACTTAATTTTAGTGAGTGTTGTGTGGAATTTGAATATATTTTTCAGTAAAGTGGATCTTCTTTAAAAATTTACCTACTTGCATTGTTATGTTTGATTTCTAGTAGAGAAATGGTACAATTATTGCATGCAGATAAAAAAAAAGAATAATTCCATCAAGACAAAAATTAAATAAACAGTATACCTGTAACAGCATTTCTTAGAGAGCTCTGGGTGGCTTAAGAGTTACACTGCCAACTCAAAGGCATATGGTTTGAATCCTATTGCTCCACAGGAGAAAGATGGATAATCTCCTTCTGTCTCTGAAAATCCACTGAAGGGTCAGCTCTCAGTCAGTTCTGACTTGACAGTACATAACAATAACGGTGGCAGTGGAGGCAGGTGTGTCAGAGACAGTGAGACTGGCTCAGCATAGGGCAGGGTTCTAAGCTTTTTTGTTCATAGAGTTGCTGTGTGTCGTGAATGATTCAGTGGCACATAACAACAACAGCAACACCACCAGAGCAGCATTTCTTGCATTTTAAGCACCTGGTGTATAGAAACACAGGTTCTGTCAGATGATATCAGAGATAAGTACACTGGAATTCTTGAAAGAGAAGACTTTTCCAATCATCATGTTGTTGTTGTTATGTGCCGTGGAGTCGCCTGTGACTCATAGTGACCCGATGTACAGCAACCCTCAACCCTGCTCTATCCTGTGCCAATCATATTGTCTCTGACACACCAACTCCCATTACCCCAGTCACTGAATCAATCCACCTCATTGAGGGTCTTTCCCCTTCTGCGCTGTCCCTCCACCCTCCCAAGCAAGATGTCCCTCTCTAAGGACTGGTCCCTCTTTGCAACATGTCCAAAGTATGTCAGACGAAGCTTCAGAATCTTTGTCTCCAAGAAGCAGCATGGTTTCACCCTCTCCTGGACAAACCTGTTCATTCTCTTAGCTGTCCAATTATCTTACTATCTTTTAATCAATAAAGCTAGTTGCTAGCAAGTCAGTTTCAACTCAGAGTAAACCCATGGAGCTTAAAGAGGGACTGCTAAACAGTATGCAGTCCAGTTTGGACATTGGATTTGAGCAACACTATTATTTGCTTCCCTGGACACTTGTCTTCCTCTGATTTTGGGATGTTAAGAATGCTCTTGTTCATTTATTTCTTGTTAAAGCCTAGGAGCTCAACTATTACATGAGATCATTTTGCAAATGGTGACTGGTATCCTGTTTCATATCACATATGTCCATTGTATCTATGTCTTAAACATTTCATAAGAACAAGGTCTTTTAGGGTAAAGACAGCTGGGTACTAGGAAAGAGTGAAATGTGAGTTAAGTGTGTAGTTGTTAAATACTTTTGAGAATCTCTAAAGTGATGGAGCCTGTACTTTTCTGGTTGTTAACTGTGTAGAACGTTTCTGTGACATCGAGCCAAGTGCCTTGTGTCCTTACTGGCCAACCTTGTGTTGAGAAAAAATAGTAAGCCTGAGTGCACATTTGCAGATAATCCTAGCAGTGAGACCCAATGCTATGACTAGATATTTGAAAGACTTTGCAAAGGGGTTTACTCATTTGGAAATGGAAGACAGTTTGGGACTTGTAATGAAGGTAGCCCTTCTGTCTACATCATCCCTGTCTAAGTTTTTGTTCTACACTGCTGAACTTTGGAGAAATCAATCTCTGTAGACCACAGTTCCCTCATCTGTATAACACAAATACAAATCTGTGAATGAAGTTGGAGCTAACCCTGAGGACATAACTACAGAGCATGGAATTTTCTCTATGGGGAGTTCATTCAGAGTTCCAACTGAACAGTTGCAGGAATGTTTGTAGAATCCAGATGGACATGGAGGCTGTGAAATACAGGACCCAAATCCCGTTTATAAATTGAGAACTGTTGCAATGGAAGTGTGAATAATCCTTCACTGTGTTGATTAATCACAGACCCCAGAGGGTGTAAGTGAAGAACAGAGGACCCAGGAGCTGGCCGCGATGGAAGAGACCCGGATTGTCATTCTAAACAACCTGGAGGAACTTGAACAGAAAATCAAAGATATAAATGACCAGATGGATGAATCTTCCAGGGAGGTATCAACAAGTTTACTTTTCACTTTTTCTGTTTTCTTTCTTCCCTTTAATTTAAAAATATTGGCTCTCTATGAGGATACAAGGCTGAGTATGTAGCTATCAACAAGAGAAACCATTTTTAAAAATAGAAACCATGTGTAAGGTACAAGTGCCATTTTTTCGTTTTACATTTCTTTCTTAAATTGTGGTTGAATGAGATAAACTTATTAGGCCATTTTTTAAAAATTGTGGTAAATATTAATATCCTAAAATATTTGTCATTTTAGCATTCTTGACATGTACATTTTAGCGACACTAATTTTATTCATTATATTGTGCTAAGTTACTGTTTCTCACTTCTGACTTTTTCCTCTATCCTAACAGTAGCCCAGTATTTCATATAGAGAAAATCTCCTTCCCCTCCCCCCAGATCTATGTGCATCTGCCTCTTAGAGATAATTTATATAAATAGAATTGTAGGATATCTACCCCTTTGTGACTGACTTCTTTTATTCAACATGATGTTTTCCAGGCCTATTCATGTTGTTGTTTGCATCAGAACATTTTGGGACATGGAATGTACATAGTTGTTTTTCTCTTTTCCTTGAGGAAAATCTCTTTGTACCTATGTACTACATTTTCTTTTTCCATTCATTTATCAATGAATATTTAGGCCACTTTAATCTTTTGGCTATTGTCTGTAGTACTGCAGTGAGCATTGATATGCCTCTGTCTGTTTTCCTTTTTTTTTTCTTTTCTGCTCTCAGTGGATACCTCATGAGAGTAAGCTCGCTGGATCATATGGTAATTCTATGTTTAACTATTTGAGTAACCCCAAGACTGTTTTCCACAGCAGCTGTACCATTCTACAATCCTATCAGCAGTAGATGAGGTTTCCTATTTCTCTACATCCTCACCGACACCTGTTGTTTTTGTTTTGGTTTTAATCATGGCTGTCTATGTGAGTGTGAAGTGATAGCTTGTTTTGGTTTTGATTTGTGTTACTCGAATGACTAGTGATGTTCAGCATCTTTTTAGAGGTTTGCTGACCATTAGTATGTCTTCATGTCATTTGCTCATATTTTTTACCTGGTTCACTGTCTTTTTACTATTGAGTTGTGTGGTAAGCCATTGTTAATGTGCTTTATGTATTCTTGGATTTCTCTTCACCATTATATGCATATTGGTTTGTCCCAGGAACTCTGACAGCTGAAAGACCCCTGAAAGCTTGAGTGTTTGAGTTCAAACGCAATGTTTTCTGAGCCTGTTAGCTATCAGACAATCATCTCACTAACACTGGAGAAATCCGTACATGAATCACATGTAGGCTCCACTTTCTGTGAGTTTGCAAACTAGAAAGAAGGACATTTGAGAATGATTATAGGATGACAGTGACTGTTTTTTTATTGCTTCCATGGAATGAGAAGGTGCAAAGAATTAATTCTGTCTGTGGAAGTTAAGTTGGGATGTTTTATGACAGATGATGCAGGAGTAAGGGGAGGCTCACCTGTCATCATATACACAGACCTTGGAAGCCCCTCCTTCAGGCATTGCTAGGAATGTGAGCTTTCTGTGCTGAACCATGTGTGACTCTTACTTCTCTTGCTCTAGGGACAAAGAAAGACATGATTGATCCCTGCGTGGTCTATGCTCAAGCCTAAGTCCAAGGAAAGGGACAAAATGTCATTGAGAAATAACCAGAAAAGGGGGTCAGAGAAGACAATTTAGTGACAACCAACTTTATTTTTTAATTTTATTTTATTATTTCTTTCTTTTCTCTCCAACTTTCATTCCTAAGTCAAATCTAACATGACTCTGGGTTGTTCTCTAGGCTGTAACATACTTACTGATAAGGTATTATTGTTATTTTTTTTTTTAAATTGTAGCTGCCAAGCAGTGCATCTCTATAGTGGATGAGTGAGAATTTCTTGGAAGGATATTTCTGAACCCTGTTTTGTGTTCTCAGTTGGATATGGAATGTGCGCTTTTGGATGGAGAACAGAAATCTGAAACAACTGAACTCATGAAGGAGAAGGAGATTTTGGATCATCTAAACCAGAAAATAGCAGAACTGGAGAAAAACATTGTTGGCGAAAAGACCAAGGTAAAGAAATTAGTATATGAATGCAACTTTTATGTCAGCATAGTGGCACTGTTTGATAGAATGGAAGAGCTGAGTGGAATGTGAATTTGGGTTTGTTTGTCATGTTCCTGAAAATAGTCACTTTTGAGGAAAGCAACAAGATCAGGTAAGCTGTCACAAGGGAAGCACACTGAGGTACTGAGTAGCAAATGCTGAGAGAGCTGAGTATGTGGAATTTGTGAGCTGATTTTCATGGCAGCTTATCATACTCAAGTGAATGAATTACTTTTTCCACTAGCTTTTCTGTCTATACTATTGGGGTCTTGTGGGAATGGCTTAAGCATATTCAAATATGGTGGTCTCATTTCTTTTCATTTTTCTGTTTATCAAGAAGATGAATGGGGGCCATTCATCTCTGTCCTGCCTTGCCATTGTCTTCGATGCAAGTGCACCGCTCTTTGGAAACTGCATTGCTGTTTTGGGAGGAACTTCACACTGCCAAGTGCAAACTGCCTGTGAAACTCATCTGACACCTAGCTTGGAGAGTCAAGCCACAACTTGGTTAAATTTTTAGGGAGAATATGAACTATTATTTGCAATTCTTAGAATTCAGGGTGATAGTTGAGTATTTAATCTGTTTATTAAATTTTTTTCTCTCTCTCTTAAATGCTACACATTGTTCTGGTTTACCATTTGGAGTTAGTTTGAGCTGAATTAAGCCTGGGAAGGGAAAGTAAAATAAAATACTGGTTTAGGAAAGATAAAACTAAGTAGCTTTGCCACATTCTTTCCTGTTCACCATGCTTTTTACTAAGCTGAGAAAAGGAAAAAAAAAAAAGAAAGCCCACTTGAGTAAATTCTAGTGATAATATATGTAAAGAATTTCTGCTGGATGTGGCTTCCTTTATTAGGCTCGTCTTTGTTCGAGACCTATAAATAAGGGCATTTGATCTTGGTGCCAGAGAATGAGCTCAAAATACTGTCGGAAATGGAAGTCAAGTGAAAAGCCACATCATGATTTGTTGGGTGCTGACTTCTGACCCTTAAACTGTGTGACCTTTTCTTTATTAAATTCTTTGAGTGCTCCAGACTTCAAAAGAGTAAGGAATTCATTTGGATAGTAACTGTACTTCTCTTTAAAATCCAAAACCAAGACTTTCTAACTCTTCTGTGTAGAAGGAAACAGTTAATGAGCTATGTTTTTCAAAGCTTCTGTCAGCACAAGACAGGAAGAGCCTTGAAAAGATGGATTGACACAGTGACTGTAGCAATGAGGTCAGGTATGATAAAGATAGGTAAGGTTGGCTCAGGATAGCACCAGGTTCACAGCTATTCATAGGGTCACTATGAGTTGTAGATGACTCAACAGCACATAAGAACAACAACTCAATGATCCAGCAAGCAGCTTTTTGTTGGATGGGTCAGAGAGAAAAAAACCCTCAACAAGATGGATTGCCACAGTGATGGGCTTGTAATGGTAACTAATTGGTGGTAACAGTGGTCTTGAGCATATCAGATCAGGAGGATGGGCAGGATAGGATAAAGGTCACTATGAGTTGTCATCAACTCGTTGGCATCTGACAACGATACAATTTTGTCATTCTGGAAAACTTATGGGACAGATGGATCTGAGTCCTTCTGCCTTCCTCACCTTTATTTATATTTGGGTGGGACACACATTTCATAGCCTGTATGTACTTTTTGCCTGTAATTAGCATGGCACTCTCAAAAGTGAAGTAAGCAAGTCAATGCTAAATTTCACTTAGCACAGAAAGTTGTCTTATCTCTCTGGGCCCAAGATGGAGGCAGACATCTAGAAACACAGAAGAGCCAAGCAGGGAGGTTGCCTCCATCCTTCCTGTTATTGTTTTGGTGGTGGATGGAGCTCTCGGGAAACAGGGACTGCTGGCAGTTTGAATTCTAGAACCAGCTCATTCAGCTGTTAGAGGATTACTTAGTCTTGGAAGATAGGATTATAGCCTGTCATCATAGGGTATGAAGAATGGCAGAAGCCAGCTTTGACTGCAGGACTCCAGAGGAGAATAAGGAAGGGTAGAAACAGAACTAGGATTTGAGTGGCTTCAGTGTGTATCCTTGACATTCAAACTCAAGTAGAGAACCAGCACTGCTGGACAATATGATGTTTCTCAAATAAGCTGGTTATTACCTACAGGCATACCAATAATGTTATCAAAATAATCTATTATTTTAAAATAAGTACATAAACATCCTTCTCACTGCTTCCTTATTGCTCTTCTCTTGAGCATAGCTAAACAGTTAAAATCATTTTCTTAGTGTACTATGTCTATTGTTCCTCATATCCTAGAGAGTTACCCATTCCTCCTATTTCAACTGACTCTGAAGCCTACTTACTACTTGAGTCTTCTATGTTGTTTACTTAGTGGATGCTTTCAGTCTTGTGGCCTTGCTTCTGTTCCCACAGTAAGCGGTATAGGGGATAACTCTTCTTAATTCTGACCCAAATGTGCCTGTGGCTTCTGGGCACCACTTTTTTTGTGTATTCTCTTTTCCTTTCTTTGATTTTCCATCTCTATTTCCTTTACTTTTTCCTCGGCTTCTATCCATTCACTTGAATTTGCCTTCCAGCAGTGTGCACATCTTTTCTGTCTTCTCATTCTTTGCTAATCCTGACTTGAAATAATTTCTGGTGACTATCAAAATGCACCTTTCAAGTCTATAATTCTTTTCTGAACTTCTGACTCATATCCTGTGATTTACCTGACTTCTCCACTTAGAGGTTTCACAGGTATCTACAGCTGAACTCAGATAACAGAACTCTTGATTTTTATCCTTACTCTGGCCACAGCACCTCCACTGCATTTCCCGTATAGGAAAATTGAGCACCCAGCTGCTCGAATAAGAAACCTGGAAGTCATTCTTGACCCTTCTGTTTTCATCCTCCATATATCCAGATTAAAATATTCCTCAATTATGCAACTTCTCTGCATCTCCGATAATGACACTCTTCCTCAAAATCACCTTAGCCAGCAGTTCCCCACATCATTTAGCTCATTTTCTATGTCAATCCATTCTCTTTTTTTCACAACAGCCAGCGTAATTTAAAATTCCTAGCAGCCAGTCTGATTTTTAAAAAATGAATACACACACACAAAGCTGCTTTAGCAGTTTGAATCCACCAGTGGTACCACAAGAGAAAGATAAGTCTACTCCCATTTGCTTTACAGCCTTCAAAAACCTGCTAGAGGGTCAGGCATGAGTCAGTTCTAAATCAGTAGAAATGAAGGCTTTTGCTTTGTTTTTTAGTTTATATACACACATTAAACCACATCACTCTGGTTTATTGTGCTCCACTATAAAGGAGGGAGTTTGGGTGGTTTAGTGATAAAGGATTGTATTCCTAACCTGGAGGACCTTGGCTTGAGTTTCTCAGCTGCTGTGTGGGAGAAATATGGGAATTCTTCTGTGCAATTTATTGCCTCTGAAAACCCACTGGAGGGTCAGCTATGTGTAGGTTCCAGCTTGATGTTATGTACAATAGCATATTTTAAAGGAAGTCTGGTGATGTAAGCCGTAGGGAGTTACATTGCTTACTCAAAGCTGCCACGTCTCCAGTGGTGCAAATCCCCCATCAGGTCCATGAAAAACGAACAGTCTCCTCCAAAGCAATTTACAGGCTCTCAAGAACGTGCTGGAGGATCAGCTTTGAATCGGTTTTCATTCTTACATTAGTGACTGATGGACTAATGTGATAATCTGTTACGTGCTTATTCGTCCAGCCTCTGTCATCTCTCTCCCCATTTCCATACCACTCTCTCATTGCCTTTCTTCACATCACTCACAAATGTGGCCAATCTCTATGTCCCCTTCCTCAGATTCCATGTTTGCCAGGTCTGTTTTTCTGGACTCTGATTTGTTCAGTGCCTTCCCTCAGAAAAGCCCTTCCAGGCCTTTCCAGGTTAGAGCATATTTTCCCTCTTGTTCTTTTTCTCTCTTACACAGCATTTTTAAAAAATGTGTATTTGTTTGGGTGCTTACCAGATATTTATCTCCATTTCTAGTCTGTGAAATATAGGGGAAACTACTGTCTAGGGAGCTCTGGTGACCTAGTAGTAAGAATCTGTACTGCAATCAAAATAACTATGTTACCCCTGTACGAATAGCAAAATTCAACACAGCAACAAACAACAAACGCTGATGAGATTGTGGAGGAACTGGAACCCTTATTCACTGTTGGTGGGAGTATAAAATGGTGCCACCACTATGGAAGGCAGTATGAGGCTTTCTCAAAAAGTTGGAAATAGAAATACCATTTGTCCCAGCAATTCCACTACTGGAAATATACCCCAAAGAAACCATAACTTCCACCCAAGCAGATATATGCATACCCATGTTTATTGCTGCTTTGTTCACAATAGCAAAGAGTTGGAGCCAACCCAAGTACCTATCAACAAACGAATGGATAGAGAAGCTGTGGTATATTCACACAATGGAATACTTGCAACACTGAAAAACAAAGAACTTATGAAATATTATACTAAATGTGTGACTATGGAGGACATCATTCTGAGTGAAATATCTCAGTCACAAAAAGACAAGTATTGCATAGTGCCGCTGTTATAGAACAGGACTGATAGGGGGTTGGGGGAAAACGAAGAAAAGAGGGAATAAATAATGTGCATGGTCTTGAAACATATGAGGAGGAGAACATTATGAAAGGAATATATAATTAGGTATTATTGGCATGACAAAAGTCCAGAATAAGAGTTGCATAGTAAAGTGGTGTGGGGGTGTGGACTGTACAACAATGAAAGAACTTTTTTCCCCAAAGAAAAAAGTGAACTGGGAGGGAAGGAGACAGGGAGAAAAATGTGCAGCAATGAATGAATGGAAACGCAAGTTCTTTATAAACTTTCATTAAAATCTAAAAAAGAAAAAGAAGAAGCTGCCCTGCAATCCCAAAGGCACTTGGTTCAAATCCACCAGCTACTCCAAGGGTGAAGGATGCCTGTCTCCTCCTGTGTGATTTACTGCTTCTGAAAACCCGCTGGCTGGTTATCTGTGGGTTAGTTCCGACTCCACAGCACATAGCAACTGTCCACCGTTAGCCAGTCTAGTAGGTGCCAGAACACTGCCTGGTAAAATAGTACCCTTGGATCTCCTGCTAGCAGCTAGTTCAGGCTGGGCCTCTGCAGAAACATTGAGCCAAACACCTGCTAATGAGCCCCATATGGCCAAGCCTCAGAACAGCTGTGAGAGTCAGCCTGCATGCACATGCCAGCAGGTCGCTGGGTGAGCCAGGGTGTAAAGCAGGAGGAGGAAGTGGCCTCTGCCCTCTTGGGTTGCCTTTCCCTTTCCACACACCTGTTGCTGTTATCATATACAGAGCCTGGAGTGGAAAAAAATAAAAACCTGAAAAGATATCCTTGCTAGGCCAGTGCAGATTCAGATGTCAGCAGTACATCCTGTAAACCTTGCTCTGGATTTTTGGAGACAAGACTTGAAACTGGAGTGAAGAAGGCTCAGTAACACCTCGGAGATCTTGTCTTACTATGAAGTTGTTGATGTAGTTTTCCCTTCTTACCCATACTAGCTTTTGTTGTAGTTGTGTACCATCAAGTCAGAACCGACCCATAGCTGGCCCTCCAGCAGGTGTCCAGAGCCAGTAAATCACCGGTGAGGAGACTGCCCATCCTTCTCCTATGTATCACTTTGTGGAGTCGAACCATGTACCTTTGTGTCGGCAGTGCAATTCCTTACCCCTAAGCCACCAGTGCTCCCTGGCCAGCCTTTAGTATTGATTGGGTATTTTTATAACTATGACAGTTTTTAATATTTAGTGTAATTAGTTCTACTCTATAACACTTGGAAGCAGTAGTGACATCCACTTCCTAAGCAACATGCCTCTGGAAAATCTATAAACTTTGATAAATGATGATAGTTATAGAAAGGCTTCTGGCCTTTTGTTGATAGGGTCGTTATGAGCCGTACTCGACTCAACGGCAATCAACAACAACAACAACTCTATAACACAAGGGTTTCCCATCAGTTATAATCCATTTGGCAGTACAAGAAGATAACAGCTATCTATATGTTATATATATACATGTATATATACACACACACATATACATATATACACACTTTTAAATTAATTTATTTATACATATACATATACATCTAGTTATAGTTATAGTTTAGTTAGTTATAGTTATTAGGTGTCAGTAACTCAGCTCTGACTCACAGGAACACTGGTATAGCAGAAGAAAACCCTGCCCAATCCTGAGCCGTCTTCACAGCCTCTTCTGTCTTTAAGCCTATAGAGTACGTGTGTATGTTTCTATCCTCCCGTTGCTGTTGAGCTGATTCTAAGTCAGAACAGTTGCATGTGCATCAGGACTACACTCCACGTGGTTCTCAGTTGTGGTTCTCTTGGAAGTAACTCTCAAGACCTTTCTTCCAAGATGCCACTGGCTTCTGAGCATTTTCAAACTACCAGCCTTTCGGTTAACAACTAGTCCATTAACTGTTGCACCACACTCAGACACAGACTCTCTCACCTTATTCATCTATAGCTATTTGTAGGAAGTTCATATTATAGATTGGTTACATTCCTAAGTCTGTCTTTAAGTCAAAACTGTTCATTGTTGTTGTTATGTGCTGTTCAGTCAAAACTGTATGTAAGTACAAACTGGTATTGTTCATATGTGACATGTTGTTGTGATTGTGTATACTGTGGAGTCAGAACCAACCCATAGCTGGCCTATGACAGTTAATCACACAGGAGTAGACTGCCCATCCTTCTCCTGCAGAACAGCTAGTGAACAAATGTTTATATTGGTACATAGTATAAAGTCGCGACACTTATGCATACATTAGAACATCTCTAACATAGAACATCTTTATAATAATGTTTTGAAATGCACAGTAAAGTAGCATCTCTTTATTTGTGTAAACCATTTTATGTACCTTGAATTTTTAATATAATCAATTTTACTGGATGGTTTATATATATGTTCAGGGTTCATATCCCACCAAACCTGGAGACTACCTGTGATATACATAAAGAATAAGTAACTTTGGTGTTTATTTTTATAGAAAATAGAAGCAATATAAATAGCTAAGCATACCTGAAGATTATCTATTCCGTGTTATATTTATTGAACGTAATAAATGTTCAATTTTCGACGTAATGAGCTGTGCTGGCCTCTCATTGCCCTTAGGGTTACCATTAAGTGTATCGCTAAGCCTGTTCCCAGGTGGCTCTGAGCTAAATGTGCCTCCTAGATACACAGAGTCAGTGTGAACATAAGGCCCCCTGAACAAATGGAATGGCTTAACTTTAATACAAGCACACAGGGGTTGTTTATTTGGTAAAACATTGAACAAAGAGGCTGTCATGTTTTGTAGTAAAGAAGGGAGAGAGAATTGGTCCATAGAGGCAGAATTTCTCTGACACTTCAAGTCCACCAACAGCTCAAAGGGAAAAAGATGAGGAGTCTCCTCCCATGCGATTTGCAGCCTTGGAAAACCACTAGAGGGTCATCTGTGAGCTGGTTCCAACTCAAGGGCGATGAGAGTTAGTAATTTTGAGCTAATTTAATGGACGTGGTGACACAGAGTGGGAAGCTATTGGGCAAAGGCCTGGTTGTGGAATTACCTCCCCATCCATTTCTGCTACGGCCGCCACATGGCCAGAGCATGCATCAGGCAGCTGCTAAAAAGAGGTGTATGTTTAGAGGTGTGCATCTGTTCATGTCAGTTTTCTTCCCATTTTCTTCTATTTCTGACTGCATTAAATTTTCTCCCAGTTTTCTCTATTTTTGGATTATTTGTGTCTCATCTCTGCAAGGTGGCAGACAAAACTCAGTTTCTCATATTGAAACTTAGTAAAATGTTCTTGCTGCAGAGTCTTTCCATTCCTCAGAAGCTAATTGGAAAGCTCAGGGCATTCTTTTTCCTGAGGACAGAGAGGTTGTGATACATCAGACAGGCAGTCATTTTGTAGCCATATTGGCCCTTGATAAACATTTTTAAAGGTGTGAACTAAAGCTTAAGTCACCCTATGCTTGCAACATGCTACTGAGTGAAATCTTTAGAGTTATTTTGATTTTCTGATTTCTCTATTAAAACACTAATAAATGCAGTGGCTAAATTTTATCCCCCATCATTGTCTTGCCAAAGTACCTGTTAGTTCCTCCCCATCCTTCCTTCTCCCGAGAGCCAGGAGAAGACAGCACGCCATCCAGGCATTCCACAGCAAGCTGCTAATGCCTCTTCATGAGGAGCTTTTGCCAAACCACGTGCACTGTCCACAGGGACCTGCCTTTCCCCTGCATCTTTCTTACATTTCAAAGCAGCTCACCAGTTAGAGGAAGTAGAAATGTAACATGGGATTTGGAGACTAAAGCAATAAGATTCCAAATTAGAGTTATTTGTTCTGGTGGTTATTTGATCATATAAATCTTTATTCATCATTTCCTAATTTTTTTCTACATTACATATCCCTCAATTGTATCAAATGTCAGAGCCATCAGAGAAAAAAAAATTCTATAAGGAAAAAAAAAATTGAAAGATACAAGCTAGGTAGAGAACGGGGTCTCAGCAGTCTCCAGCTGTTGACACATGCCCATAACCTTGTGCAATTCCAAAATCCAAAAGTTATGGAAAATGCAAATTAATTTTTCTGAAACTGCAAATTGTTTAAAAACAAAATAGTGAGGGGGGGTAAATTTCTTGGCTAGTTTGGCATCAAAGTAAAATAGATTGAAAATCCTCACTTGAACTGATTGTAAATGGAGCACGGGTTAAGTGGGTATAGCCATATCTGATATCTACCTAACTCCACTAGGGGGAACTACCCCCATCAACAATATCCACAACACAAAACCAGTTCCCATGAGGTCAGACATGTCTTGACATTCTCTCACCTCTTTCTATTAATTCTTACACCAATCTTTTGCTTTACTGGATCTGCACTCCATTGCAATATATCACTGAGAATACAGAAATATACTCATCATTATGGGGTGTATTAGGGAAGTCAAAAGGCTATAATGCAGGTTAGTTGTTCTTGTTGTTGCTAGGTAGAGTTGAGTACAGCTGACATTGTGAATAATAAGTCTGAACCCTGTGCTATCCTGTGCCATTCCCACAATAGCGGGATACACTCAGCTAGGATAGCTAGCCACTGAAATGTGCTCTCAAGCACCTCAGCCTCAGCTTTTGCAGCTTTAGGTGAGTGTTACAAAGCTGTTAGTCCTGACAGTTATGGTTCCCCACTCATCCTCCTGCAAGCTTAGTTGGAGGCTCTTACTTCTGGTTCCATGGGGTAGCAGCCCCTGGTCAGCTCAGTCTCATGTTAGACCTCTTGTTCTCTGCTGTGGTAGCTATTGCTGCTCCTCTAGGTCTGGCTGGTTCAAGAATCCCTGGCCCCAAAGAGTGCACACTCCATTCCTGCATTTTCTTTGCTGCTGGTGAGATTCTCAAACTCTTGCTGTTGAATCTGCTCATTTTGTGGTGAAACTAGCCAATCCCTTTGTGGATAGGCTAACACTGCCTTTTCACATATGCCCACACATTGACATGGCAATGTCAAAGTCAGTGGTGAGAAAAGGTATTTTGAACAGTATACCCTTGTTGTTGTTACTGTAGAATCGGTACTGACCCATAGCTGACCTCCAGCAGGTTTTCAGAGGCAGGAAATCACACAGGAGGACTGCCCATCCTTCACCTGCAGAGCAGCTGGTGGATTTTAACCACATACCTTTAGGATTGCACTGCAGCTTCTTTCCACTAGGCCACCAGAGTTCCCTATAAACCCTTAAAGACTGATATTCACATTTAGATGAATAGCTTCAGAAGGAGTATGTATTGATTACAGAGTACAGTCTCGGACTACAGTGGAAATATATAATATCTGACATATGAACAGAATATTGTGATAAAGGATTTTGGGCCTAAAATAGTAGTTTAACCTGTGACCCTGGAAGAGGTCTGCTTCCACGCAACTCCCCGGGGTTTAGGAACAAAAAGGAAAGAAGTTCTCAGGGTTAGTGGAGAGAGCTTGAAGAGTTGCTGTTTGGTGTTAGCAAGTCTACTATGATTCAGCAGCCCCTTGAACAATAGAATGAAATTTTTTCCTATCCTCTGTCATCATCTCATTTCCCCCATGCTCAGGGCCATGGCTGAAGTTACCTCCTTAAAAGTCATCTTCTCTCTTGCTGACTCTTGACTTTTCTTGGCATGGGATCTTTTTCTAAGGACTGATACCTCTTAACAACAAGCCCAGAGTATGCAAGATATCAGTTTCACCATCCTTGCCTCTAAGAAGCACCCTACTTGCGCTTTCTCAAAGACAGATTTATTTGTTCTTTTGGCAGCCCATTCACTACTCTTACTCAGTATCTCAATTCAAAGACATCAGTTCTTCTTTGGTCTTCCTTAGCCATCATCTAACTTTGGATGGCACTCCCTTAGAAACAGTGTTTCATGGACAATGACCTTGAACACATCACTGCAACAATTCCAAACCTTTTATGAAACACACCTGATTGGTTCTGTGCTAAGCTGTTTGGAAATAACAAAGGCTTGATTATTAAAGCAAATAGTGAACTAAAAAGGCTTAGCAGATTTAACAAAAATTCTGGACATTTAGAGAAATTTTTGTAGATCAGCGATGAAATTTATTTTCCAGCTTAACTATTTCCCAACGGTGTCTCTCTGGAGACTAAGGTGCACCTGATACAGGCCATGGTTTTTTCAGTCACTTGTTATGCATCAGAGAGTTGGACAATGACTAGGGAGGATGGAGAATTGACGCCTTTGAGCTGTGGTGCTGGAGAAGAGTATTGAATGTACCATGGACTGCCAAGAAAACAAACAGATTCATCCTGGAGAGGGTTAAACCAGGCTGCTCCTTGGAGGCAAGGATTCTGGGGCTTCGTCTGACATACTTTGGACATGTTGTAAGGAGAGACAGGTCTTTAGAGAGGGGCATCATACTGGGTAGAGTAGAGGGACAGCGCAGGAGGGGAAGACCCTCTATGAGATGGATTGATTTCAGTGACTGGGGTAATCGGGATGGGTGTGTCAGAGGCAATGAGATTGGCACAGGATAGAGCAGGGTTTAGGGCTGTTGTACATAGGGTCGCTATGAGTCGCAAACGACTCGATGGCAATAACAACAACATCAGTGACCTAGTGTTAAGAAGCTGCATTGTAATCCTGAAGGCACACGTTTTGAATCCACCAGCTACTCCACAAGGAGAAAAATAGACAATCTCCTCCTGTGTGACTAACTGCTTCTGAAGACCTGCAGGAGATGTCTGTTATGGGTTGATTCTACCTTGATTGTTTAAAACAACAACATCCAACATTTGGGACGTATTTAGACTGAAATTATTTTCTCAGACAATCCCACAAGCAAATAAACGAAACATCTTTTAAAACTGATGTTGAACATCTGCCTACAATAGTAGTATACACTTAAATTTGGTAAAGTGTTTTGTTGTTGATACTCAAAGATTTTCTATGTTGTATGGCTGCTCCTTGGAGGCAAAGGACATCATGCTTGGAAAACTGAAGAGACAGTGCAGGAGAGGAAGACCCTTTCTGAGCTGGATTGACTCAGAGACTAGGGCAATGGAGGTAGGTGTGTCACAGACAATGAGATTGGCTCAGGATAGAGAAGGGTTCAGAGCTGTTGTACACAGGGTCACTATAAGTTGCAAGCGACTCCACAACATGATATTGTGCTCATACTGTGTAGTATGATATGGAGTATGATAGGTAGCCTAGTTGATAGAAAATTGCTCTGCCAACCCCAAGTCACATGATTCAAATCTACCAGCTTCTCTGAGGGAGGAAAATGGGCAGTCTCCTCTGTCATGATTTATGGCTTCAAAAACCTGCTGGAGGGTCAGCTATCAGTTGATTCAGTTTTGATAGCAATGAGGTTTTTAATTTAATTTTGAAATGATATGGAGAAGACTAATAATTGGGAAAGCAGAACAGTGGAGATGTGGTGAAATCCATGAAATTCAAGGAGAGCCAGCGAGTTTAATTTTAATTTTTTAGGAACACAGTGTAGAAGAGAGAGAACTTGTGTTTCTAACAATGAAATCTGGCAAAATAAATGGTTCCATAAAAACCCTTGGATTGTTAAGTTCATTTAGGATTATTGACAACACTTCATGGATGAGTTTCAGGGTATTTAAGGTAGATTTGTTGCCATTCCTGATCATTCTTATGATTAAAAAGTGTCATTTTGCTTTTGCACTTGAAATGTATCATCTTTCTGAATTGATAATAGATATTGAAATCTATCTTGATTTATTTTCCACTAGATATTTTATCTGAATGGTAATATTTTGTAATTGAGATGTTACTTGAAAATTGTTGTTATGCGCTGTCAAGTCAGACGATCAGGGCATTTGGTAGTGGAGGCTGCACACCACCTAGTTCTTTTTCAGGGTGGAGGAGGCTGTGACTCAGGGGACAGTAGCCCGGTTCCATCTCTCATTCACAGATTTCTTTATTTCTCTTTTGCTCCAGACAAGCATTTACAGATTTAGAGTGACTGTTAAAATGATAGATTCCTAGGTTTTATAACCTAAACTGTTGTTGTTTTGTTTCCTCCAGTTAGAACTGCCTGATAGCTGAGCGCCCAGCAGGTTTTCAGAAGCTGTCAGTCTTACAGGATGAGATGGCTCTTCGTTCTCCTGCAGAGTCGCTGGCACATTTGAGCTAGTTGTCTTTCTGTTGACAGCACAACTCCTTACCCACTAGGCCACCAGAGCTCCCTCTGACTAAACTAGAGCCTGAGAAATAATATACTTAAAAGCTCTCTTATTGTTCTAGTGTGCAGTCAGGGTTAAAGGATACAGAGTTGAGTGAATCAAGCTGTTAAGGCATCAACAGAATCTTTTTTTCTACCTTTGGGGCTGTGAGCTGCCCCTCACCCATGGCAACCGCATGCATATAGAGTGAGTATTGTTCTGTCTTGCTGTATACCCGTGAGTGGTTTGGAGTTGTACCATTTTGATCCATAGGGGTTTTATTGTCTAATTTTGGGAAGTAGATTTCCAAGCCTTAATTTCTAGTCTATCTCAATCTGTAAACTTCATTTTAACCTGTTCAGCATCAGAGCAATACATGGGCTTGTCAGTCAGGAAGATGGCTGTGTATGGGGTTCCCTAACTGGCGAATGAGCCTGAGTCTCTTACGTGCAAGGCCAGAATTCTACAGAATAGCCATTACATTGTCTCTACCTTTAATACCTTTATATTTATTGAATTGGTGAATGAAGAG
Organism: Elephantulus edwardii; assembly: GCF_000299155.1. Classification (NCBI taxonomy): domain Eukaryota; kingdom Metazoa; phylum Chordata; class Mammalia; order Macroscelidea; family Macroscelididae; genus Elephantulus; species Elephantulus edwardii. The sequence goes on from NW_006399915.1 coordinate 5,942,423, forward strand.
TTCATGATGGATACAAATATAGACCTAACTTTATATACTGATTTCTATTTAGCCATGAATAATTTCTCATGGCTATAGTTACACCTTGGAAGGAGGAGTGGCATCTACTTCCATAATAGCTTGCCTCCGGAAACCCTATGAACCTGGAGAGAGGATGAAAGGCACCCAAGCGTTGAGGACTCTCCTTCATAGGGTCGCTATGAGTCGCCTGCGACTCGACGGCACTTAACAACAATAACAACAGCAGTTACACCCGATAAGAAGTAGGTCTGATAATCAATTTGTGGCTTGACTTGATCGGTTATTACGGTAAACAAGTTAAGGCAAGAACAGTTTTAACAGAAAGAAGTAGTCATATTCCATTCCTTTTTTCAAAAAATGTTTCCTTACAACTCCTGACTTTTTCTGAAGTAGTTCCATTCTTAATAGTCTAATTTTTTTAACAAAATGATATTTGTTAGGTTTGTAAAACATACCTTTTATTTTGCCGAGGAGAAATCTTTAAAAAGAAAAGAAAAAGTTGTGTCTAGTTAGAGGTTTGGGAAAAGTCATTATGCGTGTAGTGATTATGCTTCATGAGTTTACCAATTTAAATCTTCAAGGGAAAGATTGACCCAGTTTTATTTAGTGTTTTACAGGGGGGAAAAAACCAAGAATCATTAAGTTCTAGAATCCTATAAATTTTGTCCACCCTATTTTTACTGTAGAAGGGGATACTTTGACCTCAGTTAACTGCTTGCCTACAGTCCGTTTTCCTCTGAAGACTTCCGGGGCAATAAATAGAAGAGAGGAATATCCATTTCCTTCTGGCTCAGAGTTGGTCTCCTGGCTGCTCCCAGGCGTGACATCACCTGTGTGGCCTGCTGTGATTTAGGATCGGGTCCACCTGTCATGAGCCCTTTCATCCTTCCCTACTTACTTCCTTTGCCTGAGCTTTGGCCCCCCTGAGCCTCTGTTCTGAAACACAGGTTGTGGTCACACTGGTGCTGATACACCACAGAGAAGTTGCAGAAGGCTCCAATGGTGCCAGCTTGCATAATTCTTCTCACTGCCCCCCTATATGGAATTGCCAAACGGTTTGAGCATCTCAGAAGAAAGGCACTATGTAAACACAAGGTATATTTGTTTTTTATTAGTTGTTTAGCTGTGCTTGTTATTAGCAGTTTTTTTAAAAAATGAGAGCACCTAAGGAAGATTTTGGTGACTATTTTCAGATGTAAAACCTTCATTTCAGACTAGTTCCTTTCAACTACTGTATCAAATATTTTGAGAAAATGTAAATTTTAGGGCTTTGCATTTGTGGTGTTTAACTAGGATGAATAGTTTCTTTTTAAAAAAAATCTCTTTTGAATAGAATGGGTGCTAAATTTCTCAGTATCTAGAAATAGAACTTTTGAAAGAGAAATTTATTTTACTGTGTGAGTAGCACACAGAGGAAATAAAATTATGTTGGTGTGTGAATCCACAGACAGAGGAAATGACACATTTTCTGAGCCAAAGACTTTTTTGCTGATTTTATTGAGGGAAGAAACATTAAGACTAAAGACAGAGTATCCTTAATATTAAATTTCTATAAATTAAAGACTAAATTTTACCTGAGTTTGTACATTGGGTTTTTTTTTCCCTGTAGATTAACTCTTTGGAGTCCCTTTTTCTGTGAATGATGCTGTTGCTTTCTCTGACTCCTGTACATATAAATAGACATCAAACGAGTCATAAAAGATGAAGGAAATTTCTGTATTGTCCACTGGACTTTAAACTGTGATAGAGTAATTTTCAGTTGAAATATGAAGTAGGAATGTGGTTTTTACTCCTTTGTTTCCTGAAATAAAAGCTATTAAAGTCATACCTCTATCCTGCATTTAGTTCTGCTCTTTTTCAACCAGAATTGTTAAAACATCAGATCATTAAAAAAAGATTTTTAAAAACTTCACCACTTCTACTTTTTAAGAAATCATTGAGATGAGGTAAAAGGACCTAGTTGTGGATGACGTGGAAAGCAAAGGAGATCTTGAGTGCTAACCCTGAGATAACTAAGGATAGATGTCCATGTGAGATTGAGTAGAGCAAAGGAGATCTTGAGTGCTAACCCTGAGATAACTAAGGATAGATGTCCACGTGAGATTGAGTAGACATAGGAAAAGAGAGATGTTAGTGCTAGAACTGCTATCTCTTCAGCCTTTAGAAAGACTTGACAATCAATGTCTGATGTATGAAGCCTATTTGAAGGTGTTTTGGGATCTGGTGGAGTTTTAGAATTAAATCTGCAAAACTCCTCTGGGGCCAGGAAAAAGAAACTGGCAGGCAAGTCATTTATGTTAGCACCTTAGTTCTCAGTTTTCCAAGGAGCTCCGGTGGCATAGTTCATTACATACTATGCTTCAAACCATCAAGTCAGTAGTTTTATAGGAGGAAGATGGGCAGTATCCTCCTGCAAAGACTGACAGCCTCCAAAAGCCTTTCAACAGCCCAGTACAGTATTACTGTGACTTGAAATTAACTCAGCAGTGGTGGGTTCTTGGCTTGTTTTTGTGGGGTATTTTTTTTCCATTATCAGTTTTGTAACTTCTGTACTTAAAATATTTTAAGAAAAAAATGTATGTAAACATATTTTTGTGTGTGTTTTTTAGAGTTGTTTAATGTATTTATTTTTTAAAAGAAAGGGAATAAATTTTTATTTTATACTGGTTTGCTTACAAAGTTCATCCACATTGTGTTTCACAGTTCATAATGTTTTATTATCTAAGTCAAAACCAGATTTACGTGAACTGATGTAGTTATTAATGCCATATCGTTTTGAATTTGAACCATAATTTCCTTCAGGAAAAAATCTAAATACATATCTTTACATAAGAAATCATGACTATTTGAAAGAATAAACTACTGTTGATAGTTGTTGTATGCCAGATACTCAGTTCTGACTCAGTGACCCTGTAAGACAGAGCTCAACTATTTCGTAGGGTCTCCAGGCTGTAATCTTTATGAACTACTTCTTTCTTCTGTAAAATTGGCTAGTTGTTTTAAATTGCATTCTTTCAAAGAATATCCTCTTGTGATATGCTTTTTGTTATGTGCTGTCAAGTCACCTGCAACTCACAGCTCATAGCTCTGAAGCCTTCCCTGTTCTGAGTCAGTCTCACTAATTCCAACATACCAACTTCCGTTGCCCAAGTTACTATATCAATCCATCTGACCCAGGGTCTTCCTCTCCTGCACTGTCTCTCCACATTTCTGAGCTTAATGTCCTTCCCCAAGGACTGGTCCCGCCTGGCCACGTGCCCAAAGTATGTGAGACAGAGCTTCAAAATCCTAGCCTCCGAGGAGAAACTTGTTTTCACCTTCTCCAAGACAGACCTATTTGTTTTCTTGGCAGTCCATGGTATGTTTAAGGCTCTCTCCAGCACCAAATTTCAAAGGCATCAGTTCTTCTTGTCATCCTTAATCATTGTCCAGCTCTCTGATATATAACAAGTAATTGCAAAGACCATGACCTGTATCAAGTGCACCTTAGTCTTTAGACTGATATTGCTGCTTCTCAGTACTCTGGAGAGGTCCCTGACTGCAGATTCTCCCAGTGCAATTCTTTTGATTTCCTGACTGCTGGTCCAAAGTGTTGATATGCTTAGATGTAAATTTTATTTCTACTAGTTTACAGCGTGAACAATAGAGTCAGGTGTTGTTCATTTCACTTGTCATTAGTACAATCATAATGACGCCATGACCAACAGATCTGCACCCTCTCATATCTTGTGCCATCCTCACAGTTTCTGACATACTCAAGCCCATAACAACAGTCACTGTGTCAATGCATTAGGTTGAGGGTCTTCCTCTCTTTCCTTGACCCTCCACGTTTCAAAGCATGATGTCCCTCTCCAAGGAATAGCCTCTTTTAGCAACATGCCTAAAGAATGTTAGAGGAAGTCTTATTATCTTTATCTCCAAGGAGCACTGTGGTGTAGACCTTACCTTATTTAGAGAGGGTCAAATGAAGATAGTGGTTTATAAATTGCATATGTTTAGGGTAAAGGTATATTTGAGGAAAAGATAAAGTTTAAAATTTACTCTGATGGCTCAGAGCATCATAAAGGGAACACAGGTTGGGAAGACTTGTCCTAAACAGATTGAGGTTTTGTTCCTTAGTAGAAGAAGTGAAATTTTTGAGGCCCTGAAATCACTGCATTGCCGTTTTTGCCCACTATGTCCTGGAGAACGTCCAGGGTCACTTTGGCATGTGTGACATGGGAGTGTAGCGGTCTTTAGTGTTTTCTTCTTGTTTTCCTTCTCTGACTCCTAAGCATTTTCATCTTCTTTCCCTTAGACCATATTTCACCTTTTTCTTTCTTTCTTTTTTTTTTATTAGTCCTATGGGGCCATTTATATCTCCTCAGCAAGTATCGTAACTTTTGTGTACTTAAGCCACCTAATACGGCTTCTCCTTGCTTCTCTGCCAGTCTCACAGAACTCACTCCAACAATAACCAATGCAGTAATATTTTTACTTGTGTTCTCAGCCTCTGAATTTGACTGTCTCCCTGGAATCGTACCTTATTATTACTGAAGCTCGGAAATTTGCCAAGTAGCTACTACAACCGTTTCATGTGGCTTGGTTATGTGGTAGCTCAGTGGATAGGGAATTGTGCTGCCAGTCCAAAGCCAGGCCATTTGAACCCATGAGTTGCTCCAAGAGAGAAAGATGGGCAATCTTTTCCTGTGTTTTTCGCAGCCTCTGAAAAACCACTGGTGGGTCAGCTCTGAGTCACTTTGACACAAAATCAGTGAGTGAGTGACGTACCAACCAGTAGACCTATTAGCTCCCCTCACCTGAGAAGAAATTTTCTTTTAGTTTCCAAAATGTACTTAATAATTGGTCTATAACAGTGTCTGGGTTGAAACACCCATTTCCTTTGTCTGGGCCTCTGACGAATCAGTGTTTACTTGGCTGACTTACAGATTTCATTTACTTTTCTTTTTTTCTTCGTTTACCATTGACGAATATTGTTATTGCTCCTCCTGCATTTTTACCATGGTGGCAGGAAGGAAGAGAAGAAGGGAAGTGGGATGGTCATCCCCAACCATTGACAGAGTGGCAGTGCAGAAATGGGGCTACCTTGTCTTTATTTCCATCTGTATGGAAATCTGTTTATTTCCATTTTCCCTTTTCCTAGTCACTAACAAAGAATATTTCTCTAAGTTTCATAGGCTATCTAGAATGTGTGTATATTTGTTTGCGTTACCCTTGGAAAATGTTCACTAACGTTTGCTTGGGGTGTGAAGGTAATTTCTATTCTTCTATTTTCTGATTTCTGAACCTCAGGAGAAGGTAAAGCTTGATGCTGAAAGGGAAAAACTAGAGAGGCTTCAGGAGCTTTACTCCGAGCAGAAGACCCAGCTGGACAATTGTCCTGAGTCCATGAGGGAACAGTTGCAGCAACAACTGAAGAGGGTCAGTAGCCACAGGAATGCACCAGCTTTTTGCTTTTTTTTTTTTTTCTATTAAGGTCCGCCAGTCCCAGTTGTACTCACATAGCCTACAATTTGCATAAATTCTGGTCTTTAGATACTTTAAAAATGAAAATGTGCATGCTGCCAGTATGTGTAATTGTGTGCTAATCAATGTAAACATTTCTTGTTAAAATCCATCACTGAATTTATAATGGAAAAATAATCCTGGAGTTACTCTTTTTAACAAGAGGGCTGTTCCTGGCTTTTAATCTATACCTACATTGTAACATTGAAATCAATAGACATCTTTCCCTTGATTCTTGTGATTATTGTTTATCCTTATGTGGGTTCCCCCCCCCTTCTTTTTCCTGGCTTGGTTTGTACTCATTCAGAAGATCATCCCATTCTCTGGTTTACTTTCCTTCCCTACCCCACTGTTTGACCTTTTCTTTTCCTTTCAACTTCTTACTACTAGCCTTGAACTCATTAGCAATAAACACTGCAATCTAATACAGGTTCCAAATATGCAAAGCATTGCTATTACCCTCAGAACTTTCTCATACACTCGCCACTTTTTTCAGAAATGAAATGCAGTATAGACTTTCTAATTTAACCTTATCAGCAGTGTTTGCACATCTATGTTGATGGTCTTCAGAAAACTAGAATTCCTCAGAAAATTGTTTCACAAACACTGCATTATCACTCAACTTCTTCACAACTCGATTACTTGCTGTAAACTCAGGTCTTGAGGAAACATCATTACCAGTCTTGAACTTTTAAAAGAGTTGCATAATTGTGATTGGTTCTATATGAATAACAATTTAGACAGATAAGAAGGAAGACTAATTTAATGTTTTTCTATCTGTAGCTTCTTGAGAATGGGCAAATTGAAATAACAGCTAAGATGACACACATTTGAAAAGTCTTAAAATAACTTCTTGTTGTTGTTGTTGTTAGGTGCCGTCGAGTCGCCTGCGACTCATAGCGACCATAAAAAAATATTTCATTTCTTTGAGAACATCACCATTGTTGTTGTTAGATGCCAAGTGCTCCTTGGAGAACATCACTAGGTAAATTAGAGGTAAAATCTTTCAGTGTGTTCCAGAGATTGAAACTTCTTAATAAAAATTATCGAATGTAGCCAGGTTAAACTTCAGCACTGCAGTTTTTATTATTTCTTATATTTTACATTGTTGGATCAAATACTATTTCTGAAATGTTTCTGCTTCTTTGCTCATTTTATTCATAACATGAAAAGTTATATGAAAAGAGAAAAATTCATTGTCCACTAGTGCCACAATGGCCTGGAAATCCCATGATTAAAATGATTGGAGGAAAAAATATTTGTAGAATGATTTTAGTTTTTTGAAATTTGTCTACATTTAAGCATTTATAGAATATTCTAATCTCACAAAAGAGATTAGGAAACTGTTTTATTTGTGTAATGTTTTTCAGCTCTCCCAGGGCTAAAGGTTTTCCATAGATTCATCTGTCATTGTTTAGTCAGGGTCAGCAGCATGGTTAGATGTGGTGTTTTGCCCTTTCTCTGACTAGCCAATCATTGTAGTCTTTGTAAACATTACTTTAAAGTATCTAGAGTTTATGAATAACCTTTAAACAGTTGATATAAATGATTATTGTTTCTTTAATCTAGATTCCACAGGATAAGATATATATATATTTGTAATTTCTAAGAATATTTACTACACGCAAGTAACAACACAGGGTCCTACTTCTCCTTCCACTTGAAGTGGAATGTTAGGTTCTGATCACAGGACCCTTTCTTTAGGAGAGAGAACTGGTTTATGGCAGGTACCTAATGGCTTATACCTCTTATTTTTATAGGGTTCACTAACTCTCTTCTTGGAATAATATCTTAGTAATCTTCACCAGTCCTCTTGAAATATAAACAAACAAAAACCGAGACTCACTGCCAGTGAGTCTACTCATTCAACTCATTGTTAATTCCAGCAATCCTCTAGAACTGAATGAACTTGCCTCCATCATTTCTAAGATTATAGTCTTTATGGAAGCAGGCTACCACGTCTGTGTCCCTCAGAGCAGCTGAAGGTTTAGATTTGCCAACTTCTAAAATGGAAGTAGAATGCTTAACAATTCCACCACCCAGAGTCCCTTTAATCAATGTAAAGATACTTTGGAGATTGGGTTGATATAAGAAGTATAGCATAAATCCATATTTTATGTGTAAAATCCTCCCCAAATTTCATCTTAAGTATTTAAAGCAACATGTAGTTAAGGAATTCATTTACTTATGTTTTGTGTGAATTGCCACCTATTAAAGTTTACCATAATAAACTTTAATAAGTCAATGTTTTTCCCTAAGAGAACTCCAGTCATAGTAGTAACTTTCCTATGTTACCATAATTTCTCTTCTGATCTTGAATAATTTTGAATACCACTTCATTTCAAAGGTTCCCCAAATCATTTAAACGACATTTAAAAAAAGCCAAATTATTTAAAAAAATTAGATAGCAACTAATGCAAAATAAAAAAAAATTGAAAGAAAGTTTTCTTAAACTATGTGTTGTTTCAGATACTTTAGGTAAACTCTCACAGTGGTTTTGCCTGTAAAATATGGGTTTATGACTGGGCTTCTTAAATCCGAATCATTGCTTTATTAGTCAGAATGTAACATTCACTGATGGGGATTTAATGGACATGGTTGAAATGTAGATGATATGCGCCCACCTGTGGAATCATATCCTGAATATGAGTAATGCAGCAAAGAAGGCTCATTACTGGTCAATGCAGGATGAGATCCACTATTAAATGGAGTCTCATGGCTGCCATAGTTTTCGTGTGTTTCCCTAACTGAATTGATGATTTTTACCTTCTAATTGATTTTCCTTTTTAAAAATCTGTTAAATGGCACCTATAATTGTTGTTGCTAGGTGCTTGCTGTAGAGTTGGAACCAGCTCTTTGCTGGCTCTCCAGCAGGTTTTCAGAGGCTGCAAATCACATGGAATGAGATTGTCCATCTTTCTCCGGCTGAGTAGCTAGTGGATTCAGACAGCCTGCCTTCAGGTTGGGCAGTGTAACTCCTTACCACAGCTCCCTTATCTATCATTAGAAAAATCTTTTTTTTTCTACTGTTGATTCTACAAACCTGTTTATCCTTTAATAATTAACAACTCATTCAACCTCTGTGGTCCTCAGTGTCTTCATGTAACAATGATGATTTTAGGCGCTTTTCATGTGTCCCACAGTTAAAAAGTTGTGGGCTCAAGAGTATAAGGAACCCTGGTGGTTCAGTGGTTAAGTGCTTGGCTGCTAACTGATAGGGAAAAAAGAAAGGCCTTGAACCTGCCAGCTACTCCGTGGGAGATGGATGAGGCACTCTGCTCCCATAAACATTAAAACCTGGAAGCTGTATGGGCATTTCTGTGCTTATGCAGCATAATCCACTCAACGGCTGTGACTTTGATTGGTTTTATAGAGTGTAACACATTTCAGTTTGATTTCTAGAGTTGGCATTGAGTTGTCCTGGGCTATTAGTGTAGTCTTTCTTGGCCATCTCAAATCAGTTCTCCTCTTTACACAAACACACTGCCCTCCACGCCACTAAGCAAAAGAAAGCATCTGTCTATAAACTACTGCCATATAAATTCTCAGTTTAAGTTATTGGAAAGGAAAACAGAAATGGATTGCATTTTCTTTAGTGCTGCTGATGTATTTTCTTTCATGTCTGACCTGTGAACTTGCTAAGCAGCAGAGCTTTGTAATATTCTTTTAATAATAAAATTTAGTTAAAATATTTATTCACCCAGTCAATGAGGAGCCCTAGTGACCTCATGGGTAGGAATTGTGCTGCCATCCGAAAGGTGGAGAGTTTGAATCCACTAGCTGCTCCTTGAGAGAATAATAGGCAGTCTCCTCTCAGGTGATTGGCAGCCTCTGAAAAGCACGAAAAGGTCAGTTATAGTTTGTGTCCTGCCCAATGTCAGTGAGTGCGTGTAGTGAGTTACTCTGTTGTACACTGCACTCTGAACTTCCTTTTGTATGTTATTCTGTCTTTAACTAAGTAAGAGCTGCATTAAGACTGTGGTTAAGGCATTAACCTATTAACCAAAAGGTCCGAAGTGTCAGCTCACCTCTGTGTTCCTTGGGACAAAGTTAGTCTGCATTCTGCTCTCATAAAAATTTACACGAAGTTTTGAACTACCCTTTGGGGTAATTCTCTCCCATTCTATAGGGTTACTATGAGTTGTAATTGGCTCAGCAGCAGTCAATGAGTGAATTAGATCACTACTACCCTAATTCCCTCCATCTTATAGTTTTTACTTCAGCATGTAAGTGTTCTAATGGTTTGGTAGCTTGATTGAATAATTATATCAATGAAATTTGAGTATGGAGTTTAATTTTTTTTTCAACTTTCTTGCCTAGTGTGCTGTTAATGTTTTTATTCAGTGACTCACATATTCACTGAAAATATGTTCATGACTGTATGGCCTTCATTAAAAGAAAGTTAAAATTGTATTGAATTGAAATGAAATATGCTATTTATTAACTAGACGTACAGAAAGGTGTCCTTAGCCATATTCTCACTTTGAAACTTTTTTTAAGCCAAGGTTAAATTTAAAAACTTATTAATTTTAGTTATATCTAGCCACAACCTTAATTGAAATATCTTCCAAAAAATTTGAGTTCATATATCTGTTTTGTTTCAGAAATTCAGATCAAAAATTTTGTTTCAAGACATAAGTTTAAGCTGTGTCTTAATTCCTTAAGTAGTGTCCAGACTTGAGTAAAATTCATGAATCCCTTTACAAATTACTGGAGAACTAACAAGTAAACGTGGAATGTCGCTCTATGAAATTGAAACCAAAGCCACATTCTATGTGACCACATAATACATAAAGAAGTGCTAAGAAAGTTTTTTCAGCTTGTATTTTTCTTGCTCTTAAACTTTGAATCAACATACTGAGTTGGCAGAGTAACCTTGTTGTTATAGTGTTAGTTAAGCTCTGATAGCCTAGTGGGGAGAAGCTGTGCGGCAATTCCGAAAGCACAGAGTTCAAGGCCACTAGCTGCTCTGTGGGAGGTGGATGGGCACTCTCCTCCAGTGCAAAAAAGTGCCTCTGAAAACCTACCAGAGGGTCAGTTAAGAATCGATTACAACTTGATGGCACACAATAACAACAATAGTTTTAGTGGTAATAACAAATAGGCAATAGACCTTTTGTGATTCCTCCCCAGAAGACTTGTTCCAGAAAATACAAATATATTCTATTTAATGGAAAACTTAATTTATCATTTGTACAGAAACTGAGTGTTGGAGTGATAGAAAGGATTTAAATAATGATCTGGAGCTAGTTTTTCCATTTCTTTCTAAAAAAATTTTTTTAGAAAAAAATACATTTTTCAATTGAAAAAGAACAAGAAACTTCTATTTTACCTGTGCATCAAGGCTCTGATAGCATCGTCCATTGCTAACTAAAAGGCTGCTAACCAGATATCTCTGGCTCAAGAACCTCCTCCACCAAGTGACACTTTGGAAGAAAGATGGGCACTCTCCTCCAATTATTATTTCCAGCCTCGGAAACCTGATAGAGAGTAGTTATGAGCCATGTTCAACTGGATACCAAAGAGGTTTTTGTTTTGAGTTTGAGATTTAACCTACGTAGTTCTTTGACCAAAATAGTACAACTACCTTTCCTTTGGCCAGATTATGTAAAAATTATGTTTTATTTTGTTTTGTTTTTTTAAATCTTCTACACATGCCACATTACAGTTCTGTATCATGTTACAACGTGTACTCTTCTCTACACAAATAAGAACACGTGGATGTGGTGATTCAGAGCCTTATGCACCTCAGCTTGGAAAATCCCTGTGCTCGACTACCTGGTTTTCCTTATACGTCCTCATGATTCTCTCCAGACTGTGATGCTTAGCTTTTGAATCACCTTTTGTGACTGATGGATACTGTGATTTCACTCATTCCAGTAAAAAGCTTATGTGTTGTTAAAGGTTTAGAAATGGCTTGGAAGTGTTCAGGAGGCCTAGTTTAAGAACCACAGTCTCTAGAATCACTTGATCACCCTCAATGAAGCTCTTGGAACACACAGGATAACATGCCATATTTAAACACATACAACAAAAAGTCTCCAATTTTAGGGAACCCTAGTGGCATAGTACATAAGGATGCATACAATACCCACAACTCTCCTAGGAAACACCCTAGGGAATGGGTGAAATCCAACCCATCCCAACCCAATCCTCTGCCATCAGGACCATTGCAACTTGAAGGGATCCTGCATTGGATTTTCAAGGCAGTAAGTCTTGATGAGAGGAGACTTTCCATCTTCCTCCTGTGGAGCTGCTGGTGGATTCAAGCCTTTGTTATTTTAGTTAACAGCCCAGCTTGTTACACAGGGAATTACACAGTTTTAAGAAGGAAAACATTTAAGGGAAAAATACTGAATGTGTGTGTGTGTGTGTGTGTGTGTGTGTGTGTGTATTTGGAGCACTGGTGGTGAAGTGCTCTATGTAGCTAACTCAAAGGTCAATACTTTGGATCCACCAACCTTGTGTGGAAGAAAGATGGGCAACCTTAGAAACCCTGTAGAGGGTTGCTTCAAGCCATACAAGACTTGACGGCAGTGGGTTTAATTTTGGTTTCTGTGTGTGTGTGTGTGTGTGTGTGTGTGTTTCCCTATCAATATGGTCATTAGAAAATATTTAACAAGAAATTGAAAAGGAAAAGAAAAAACTTTTTCTCACACTTTTAAATATAAAGAGTGTGTAATACTTTCTTTCACATTCCTGTGGATTGTGTTTTGTGCCATTAAGTGTGTATTCCTAGAAACAGTCTGTATATATGATCTGTATGAATCTTTTTTTTTAAATGTAATGTCTATGTTAACAAACTTTTTATTTGAAATAGTATGCAAAAGAGTTTTTTCAGGAGCTCTTGTGGTCTAGTGGTAAGGAGTTGCACTGTAAACTCAAAGGCACTTGGTTTGAATCCACTAGCTTCTCTCTGTGAGAGGATGGGTAGTCTCCTCCCTTGTGACCGCCTGCCTCTGGAAACCTGCTGGAGGGTCAGCTATGAGTCAATTCTTAATCAACGGCCCATAACAAGAACGTCATATCATAGTCTACAGATAAATTTAGGCCATAATAATCTAGACCATATTATTTTCATTAAATACTCCACAGAGATCATACAAGGTTCAGATCTATGAGTGAGTCATAGTCGACTTGATGGCACTTAACAACAAATACATATAAAGCCAATGGTCCCTATGTTCAGAGAGCAGTGGAAAACAGATGGGAGGTGAAAAAAGTCCTCCTCTTGAAGCTCCAAAAGAGATTGTTACCGTATTCTAACTCTGGTCAGTGTTGTAATGGGGAAGATGTTTTGAACTGTCTTCTTTTAATAGTTGCTTCTCCACATTGAGAAGCCTGCAGCCATTCTGTTGTGTCTTGTTCTCATTCCCTTTTCCTCAAAGGATGCTGACCTGTTGGACGTTGAGAGCAAACACTTTGAAGACCTAGAATTCCAGCAGCTTGAGCATGAGAGCCGTCTGGATGAGGAAAAAGAGAACCTGACCCAACAACTCCTGCGTGACGTGGCGGAGTATCAACGGAATATTGTTACCAGAAAGGTAGTATTGCCCAGGTTGTTAAATGTAAAAAGAATAATAATTAAAAACATGTTCCCTGTGTGTGATGAAAAGGGTGGTTAGTAGAGATTTAATTTGTGTCTGCCTACCTGTGTTTGTATCTGATACTACACTTGATCTTAGCCAGAAGGCCGAGAAGCGATCTGTGTTTGTATCTGAATATCTCAATGTATTTAATCATGAGCATCGTATTTGGGGAATTATGAGTGCCACCATATACTGCTTATGGGCAATGGTGCCCCAAACAAGATACATTGATTTAATATAATCATCATTGTTACATAATGCATTTAAGAATAATATTCTTTTTTTATTTAGTGTGGAAACCAAGGCATAGAAAATCAGAAATTTAGAAATTTGTTTTAAATAACTTCCTTTTGCAGCCATAGTAACTGGATTCAGACTAATTTTATGAAAATGTTATGTCTGGTCTAGAATTTCCTCTTTTTATTACTCAGTGACTGTCAAAGCTGTCTAATGCCTGATTGCCATTAGAAATAACTCAGAGAATTCTAGGTCAATTCTCACCCCACCTGCTCTCAAGAATCCAGAGACTCAACCTAGAATTTAGCACTTGCTGCAGAATTTAGAATCACACTACCCAAGCTCTGCACTAAGCTGATAAAATTAGGGAACTAAAAGGAAAAAGTATCTCTTTAACGCTCAGATAAAAAAGGAAATTCCATTGTTTTCCCCCACGAGTATCTCCCAAGATGATGTTTTTTTTAAAAAAAAAAAATCATGTTCTAAACCAAGATTTCCTGTTTATTTCCAGGCACTTCAAAATAAATTTTTAAACCACTGGAATAGCATTGGCCTTAAGTAAATAAAAAATTTTGAGCTTAGCAGGTAAAAGAAAGTGTCACAGTTTTGTGTAATATCACTGCTTATGTACTTTTTAAAAAATACTGATTTACATACAAAGTTCATAAAGTTCGTGTGCATTATTTTTCACACCAGGTCTCTCCCCTTTCCTTTACCCACCTCTCCTCCCTCCCTCCACCCATCAAATTGTGTGACCCTATGACTAAGCCTCCCCTCTTGGATCCTCGTACTGGTTCTACAGAAATGGTCTTATACTGTATTTGTCCTTATGAGACTGAGGTAGTTGACTTCATTATGCTGGTGCCTACGTACTTTGAGTATGTTATCAGGAGGGCTTGGTCCCTGCAGAAAAGCATCATTTTTGGTGAGATAGAGGGTCAGTGAAAAAGAAGAAGGCCTGCAGTGAGCTAGATCGACGTGGTAGCTGAAGGGTGGGCTGACGCACAGCAGTGATTGTGAGAATAGTGCAGGACCAAGCAGGGGTTTCTTCTGTTGTCACTGTGAGTTGGAGTTGACTGGACGGCATTTAACACTAACTCCAGAATGGTTGTTCTAAGGCACTATTTGGTACAATAGTTATAATTTGGCTACTCACTGAAAGATCAGTGATCCAAACCCTTTCTCTGAGGGAGAAAGATGAGACCATCTTCCTGTGCCATTCTTGAAGGCTCTCTGTCCTCTTAGGGTTGCTGAGAGTTGAAATTAGTGGCAGTGCGCCATCAATTCACCTTGATTAGAAACAACCAGATAGCAACCAGCAAAAATAACAACTAATCAGCTAAAAGAACTTGCTCTTATGTGTCATGGAGTCACTACAACTCATAGAGACCCTATGAGCAATAGCTGAGTCCTGCTCTATCCTGAGCCAATCTCAATGTCTCTGACACACTTGCTCCTATTACCCCAGTCACTGTGTCAATCCATCTCATCCAGGGTCTTCCTCTCCTGCGCTGACTCTCCACCCTTCCAAACACTATGTACTTTTCCAAGGTTTAGTGCCTACTGGCAACATGCCCCAAAACCGTGTGTTAGGCAAACTTTCAGAATCCTTGCCTCCTATTCTAAAGGCAAATGGTTTAAACAATCTCTAACTGAAACATGATCACAGTTACTCTTTCTCCCCACCCCTTGTTGTGTACCATTGAGTCTGATCTGACTGGCACACAGGAAGAGATTGCCCCTCTTTCTCCAGGAGAGAATCTGGTAAATTCGAACTTCACACTTTCAGGATTGCAAAGTAGCTTCTTGCCACTAGGCCACTAGAGCTCCTTGATCACTGTTATTATTCTAAGGACCTTATCTCTTTTCCAGAACAAGTTGGCAGACGTCTGAATATCTAATGTACTTTTGTCCATTACCTGTGATAATCTCTTTTCTTCCAGGAAAAAATTTCTGCATTGAAAAAGCAGGCCAGTCACATTGTCCAGCAGGCTCAACGGGAACAAGATCACTTTGTGAAAGAAAAGAATAATTTAATAATGATGCTGCAAAGGGTAAGTGTCTTCTCATGTGCACAGGCTGCAATAATACACAGGTTGCAATTAGGAAGAGTTGTCTTCTTCAAAATAAGTGCCCTTTAATTATTGATATCTTAATAAGCTAACGAAGTCTTTTCTATAAATTTTTATATAATGGTGAATGTCTTTAATTTAGGAAAAATTTTAATATATTTTCATTTATTCATCCACATTAATAAAATGATTATCTGTGAATTAATAACGATAATTCAGAAAATAAGCAGAAGCATTTTCTTCTTCATGACATTTTTCTCATTGTGTGAAAATTGAGATTATCAAGAGTCTACACTTTTTAAAAATTTTCTTCCTCTAGAAAAGCATACTTTTCTTCCAAAGGGTAAATTACATTTGAATATCAGTGGAAAGAAGGCTTCAGGAAAATGTCTCACTTTATTCCTGCCTAACTTTTTGGCTCAGTTGCTCTGGGGTTTTGAACTCCTGTTATTGGCGTGGACTTGTTCCTGGAAAGTGTCCCACTAAATTAAGCTTGACTCAACAGCATGGGTAGACACCCTCATCCAGGGTGGTTAGAGAAGTTGCAGGGCTGATTCTAAACACGAGATTGTGTCCCTATTTACCCAAGAACCAGGAATAACAATATGCAAAGCGAATCTTTTGTCCAACCATTTACTGTCAAGTTAATGCTGACTTATGCCAGCCTCATATGTGGCAGAGTTTTACTCTGCTCAGCAGTTTTTAGTGGCTGACCTTTTAAAAGTAAACCTCCTTTCACTTAGCAACTGAACACATTAAAAGTGCATTAAATGCTTATGCCATCTAGAACTTCTCTTTCCCCAAAGACAATAAAAAGAAACCTGGAGCCTGTTTTCTTAGCATGGACCCTTATCTGAGAATGCACCAGAACAATGGCTTATAAGACAAGGCTATTCCCTGGCTCCAAATAGAAGAAATGTCATGGCTGGAATATAGCCTTTTTATACATTGAGAAAACAGAGAAAATTTGTTATTCACATGGAATTTTTAGTCTACTTCAGGTCCCTCTGCAACCCATTCAAATCTCTGTTGACCTCCTTCTTCCTTCAGTTCTTGGCAATCAAAGAATGGAGTTGAAAATCAAAATGAAGTAGAAAAATCAAAGAATTTTCTATCTCTGCTCCAAGGGTTAGTTCTGACTCCATTAACTTCTCTCACTTTTAATATTCAAAAGCATAGTTTAAATCCAACACAAAAGAACTCAACTCATTGCTGTTGAGTTGGAACCGACTCATTGCTGACTCTCCAGCAGATTTTTGATGCTGTATAGTTTATGGGAAGAGATTGCCCATCTTTCTCTCAAGGAGCCACTAGTGGATTCAAACTGGCAGGAAGACTTAGATTAGCAGTGGAACTCCACAGGGCCTATGCACCCAGAACCCCCTGGTTTCTGAAAATTTAGCAAAGGGAAAAAATATCTTAGTAATGGATTTATACAAATAAGTAAGCACAATTATAGGTACACCATTTCCTGATTAAAAATTAAAAAAAAAACATTTCTAGAAAAATGTTAGGATAGTACAGGATAGAGCAATGTCCAGATCTGTTGTTTATAGGGTCTCCACATGTAGTCAACCCGAGGGCACCTAGCAACAACAAAATAGTACAAATTGTTGCCTATATCACTAACAGTTTTATTTTTTCAAGTTGACTTGTAGATTCATCTCAATCCTAATCATTATCTAAACAAACTATTTTTGGAGAAACTGTCAACTGATGCTAAAGCTTATATGAAAATGCAAAGTGTCTGTGATCCTCATTAAGACTGATTGCTGTAGAGTTGATTCAGATTTATAATTCACCTTCCATTGAGCTATAAAACAACTGATTTCAAGGCTTAGTATAAAACTATAGCAGTTAAGACTGTGTGGTGCTGGCATACAAATAGGGATAGATGATAGATAGATAGATAGATAGATAGATAGATAGATAGATAGATAGATAGATAAAACTGATTAGTCTAGAAATAGACTCAAACATGTATGTTGATTTCTGACAGAGCCTCCAAGACAATTCAACAGGGGAAAAAAGAAAGTTAACACCATCTTTACCCTACCCATAGAAATTCATCAGAAACAGGAAACAAACCTCATTGTGAAAACATCAATGGTAACAGCCTCCAGAAGAAAGGAGCACCAATGTATCTTCCAGGTTTTGGGGAAAGGAAAGAGTATTGAAAGAACTTCTAACAAAGAACTTGTATTCAGGAAATTGAGAAAACTTCTGCAGTTCACTAATAAAAAAGTACCCAGTAATCAAAATAAATCAAAACTTGATCAAGCAGTTCACAAAAAGAGTGATAAATAAGTGCCCTGTCATGAAAAAATAATCATTAGTTTTTAGATAAATACAAATCAATCTGATACTAGCCAACTTTAAGAAAACAATATTTGGGCTATGTTTTTTAATTAACTTATATAATGTTAAATCACAGATTTTAAGCACAAAATTAGATGACCTATAGAAAGATCAAGACTACTTCTTGATCCCAGAAAGTCTTAAGCATAGTGTTTTGAAACCCATCTATGGTACTACATTTACCAGTGAATAGGTTATTCCTTTCTATTTTGAAGTTGTAGTCTATAAGTCTATAAACAGATCGCAATTTTTAAAATTTCTTTTTTCTCTGTTATCCTGATGATTGAATTTGAGGTAATCTCTAGTTTCTGGGCTATTTTGAATAAAAATGCTTTATATAGTCTTACACAACTTTTTTTTGCAAAGACATGTTTTTGTATTTATCTTATAAATGTTCACTAGTGGAATTACCAAGTCAAAGGATAGGTGTATGTTTAACATCATAAAAACAAAGCAAAACTGCCAAACAGCTCCTTGAAGCAGTTGTACCATTTTCATTAACAATATATGACAGTGCCACTTGCTCCCTATCCTTAACAACTATATGGAACTTTTACCTTATAACTTTAGTCATTTTAGTTGGTAATGATGTTTAGTACTTTTTATATGCTGTACCAATCATTTTCCAGAAGAAAATCTATCACTGCTGTATATGACCAAAAGGTACTTGATTATTTGTTGCTTATTTGGGAGGGATAGAAAATACTGGCTTTAGAAAATATGCCCACAAATAAGGGCTGCAAAGGACTCCAAAGGTCTCCATTCCATTCTAAATTCAACCAAAGCAGCCTCTCTCTTGCCTTTGTTCTTTTTTAAACATACTGAGATTCTATAAATGTCTCCAGACTTTATTTGAAAGCAGTCGTGCATCACATCACCTCGCAGGTGAGATCTTGGATGCACAATTTGAGATTTTTATAGAGTAAAAATAGAGTGAGGAAAATGTCTGGGATATTGGGTACTACTGTTCCTGTGGCACTTACTGGACTTCTAAGGTTGGCTCTCAGCTTAATAGAGGTTATGTTCTTTCAGGAAAAGGAGAATCTTTGTAATCTGGAAAAGAAATATTCCAGCCTCTCAGGTGGGAAAGGGTTTCCTGTCAACTCCAATACACTAAAAGAGGTAAGTTAGGACTTTGTATGTCCACCCATAAGACCTTATAAGTTTTACGTGATTAACTGAATAGTTAAAACATTGTGACAAATACAAGCCCCTAGAGCTTTTATGGCTTTTCTTTCAATATGTATGTTTTTAAGCTTTCAGGCATCATCTTGGAAAATAATAATGACCAACTCTGTGTTTGTGTGCATGTGTACGTGTTTGTGTGATTGTATGTGAAAATGTGTACTTTCCTTAGCAATGAAACTATGAATTAACTTGAAGTTTCAAAAATGTTAATAGCCAGACCAAAAATAATCTTAATTTCTCTTCCAATTTTTTTTCTTACTTCTTCCTTACTTTTCTTTCCCTGGAGTCATAAAGAAAATGTCATAATAAAGATACAACAAACATCAGGAAATGGTCTGGTTTCTTTCTTTTTTTTCAAAAAGCAAAGTTGTTTCTCTTTTTTTCTTTCTGTTTACACTTACCCTTATACATCCTTTCTCCTATATAGTCGTCTTTTCCCAAGCCCCGTGGCCACTCTTTCCCACATATTTTCTTATACAGCTGTACTAGTACCCTGGCATGTTGTTGTTGTTTTGTTGTGTGCCATCAAATCAGAAGGAACTCATAGCTGTTGGTCACTTCTGACTCAATGGTATGTAACAACAACTAGTACTAATAGAACAGTTACCATCAAGTCCATATTGGGTCAGATGTGACAAATAGCTTCCTCAGAAGCATTTGGTGAAAGAACTTTTACAAAAGCTTCATTAGATCATACAATTTCTTAGATTCTCTCCATTAATAAAAAAAACACTATGCTATAGTACTTTTTTCCATAATAGCAACAATTCCTTGATTTTGAATTTATTTTTTTTATTTCTGTTTTCTTTATGAAGATGCTTACTTACCACTAACCATTTTGAAGAGGACTGAAAATTTATTAGTATTTATAACCTTTTTCTTAAAAAAATTCTTTCGTTTAATATCTAAATTTTGTGTAAAACATTAACAGATTATTTTACTGTCTGTTTTATGAGAAGTTACCATGGTCTACTTAAAAGCATTCTAATGGAAGGTACATATTTTTATAATTTTTATATACTTGGTATTCTAGGTCATTAAGCAAAATGCATGAAAATAATTCCACAAAGCTTTATCACTAGTCAGTTTCACTGGAAAATTATTTTTTTTCAATTAAGGGTCAATTTAAAAATTATAAATATGTAATTGTGTGTTTGTTTAATTAGCTCCATCCTCTCTCCTGCATATACCTCTTGGGGGCATAAAATAATTCATCACAACAATTTTGTGGTCTGTACTAGGAAGCTTTGGTGTCATGGCTGCTGACTCACAAATAGTTGGTCAAATCCACCAATAGCTCCAAGTAAGAAAGAGAGGCACTCCCCTCTTAGGCGATTTATGGCCTCTGAAAGCCTGCTGAAGGGTAGTAGAGTAGGTTCTGACTCAATGGCAATGACTTTGAGCTTTGATCCTCTATACTGGATCCTATGTGCAGTTAAGCTCATCCAGTTTTTGTTCACCTAGAAAGTGATTCTCATCAAGCAAAGCTGGAAAAGTAGAAGTTCCTGCCAAACTAGTAGGATTCAACTCATAGCTGACCCTCTAGTGGGTTTTCAGAGGCAGTAAATCACATGAGAGAAGAGTGCCCTTCTTCTCCCCAAGAAGAACCTGCTGGATCCAAACCATATGTCTTTAGGATGGCAGCGCTACTCCTTACCACTAAGCCACCAGGGCTCCCTGTTCCTGCTTCAAAGACTAGAAATCCAAATCCGTATGGACTCTAGGGAAGGATTCTTCCTTGTTGAGTATTCCTCAACATTTCTCAATCTGTAGACAGTTCCTCACACAGATCTCTTCCTTCTGTGTGATGTGTTGTCTGTGTCTGTTCTCCCTATTTTTTACCTGGACCACCAATAAAACACAGCCCAGAAAGAATTAGGTTTAGGACCCACCCTACTCCAATCTAAGCTCATTAAGTAAGAATTAGAGAAAAGCCCTGTTTCCAAGTAGGGACATATGCAAAACAAAATTAAAAAAAAAAAAAACAACAAACAACTAATGATGGAACCCATTACTATGAATATTAGAACTGTCCCATAGAATTTCCATGGTTATAATCTTCATGGAAGCAAACTGCTCATCGTCCCCCTGAAGAGCAGCTGGTAGTTTCAAGTGCTGACTTTTGGTTAGCCACTAAGCACTTTAACCTACTTCTATGCTTGACATTAGGTGTCAAGTCATGTCTGACGTACAGTGAGCCTGTGCATAGCAAAACAAGACCTTGCTTGATGCTGTGCCATCCTCTCACTCTCTGCCACACGTAAGCCCTATTGTTGGCACTCATGGCATCAATCCATCTTGTTAAGGGCTTTCCTCTTTCTCACTGACTTTTGACTTTTCCGAACATGATCTGCTTCTCCAGGTACTGGGCCAAGCATGTGAGAGAACATCTCACCATCCTTACCTTTGGGGAGCACTCTACACTTCTTCCAAGGCAAATTTGTTAGTTCTTTTGGCAATCAATCAGTACTCTTCCTCAGTACCACATTTCAAAGGCATTCATTCTTTGAGCTTCCTCATTCGTGGTCCAACTTTCACATGCATATGAAACAATTGCAAATACCATGGCTTGTTTAAGTCATACCTTAGTTGTTCAACTGACACCCTGGCTCTTTAACACTTTAAGGAGATGTTTAGCCTCAAATTTTCCCAATTCAATACAGTCTTAGATTTCCTGATGAGATTTGTTGTTAGATTTGACAACTCTTGCTAGTCTCATTGATGGAGAAGGGTGGTGAATGCTGAGATAGGGAAGATTAGGAAAGGATGGGTTTTAAAGGGAAAATTTAGAATTTTATTCTGAATATACAAACTTGAAGGTAGTATACAAAACCGATATCAGTCTGGAGACTAAAATGTGCCTGATCCCGGCCATAGTCTTCGTATTTGTGTGCTATGAATCAGAGCTGGACAATGACTAAGGATGATAGAAAGAGAATTGATGCCTTTGAGCTGTGGTGCTACAGAAGAGTGTTGAATACACCACGGACTGCCAGGTGAACAAACAGATTTGTACTAGAGAGGGTGAAATCAGGCTGCTCCTTGGAGGCTAGGATTCTTTTTTTATTATTATTTTATTGTGATTTATTTACAGTTTGAATACATTGTTTTTCACAAAAGATCCTTCCCATTTCCTTCACTCCACCCATCTATCAAATTGTGTGACCCTATGATTAACACCCTAACCCCCACCCATTCACATCTCTCTGTTTTCACCCTCCCCCTCACCTTAGATTCTCATACTCATTCTACAATAATAGTTTTATACAGCATTTGTCCTTGTGGGTTCACTTCGCATAATGCTTTTCAGTCCATCCCAAGTTAGGTAGTAATTTACAAATTCATTGCTCCTGCGTGCTGCATAGTATTCCATTGTATGAATGTACCACAACTTCTCAAACCATTCATTTGTGGTTGGACATGTGGGCTGTTTCCATTTTCTTGAAATGATGAAGAATGTTGCTATGAACATTGGTGTACAAGTATCCGTTTGAGCCTCAGTCCTCATTTTCTTGGGGTATATTCCAAGCAATGGAATAGCTGGGTCAGGTAGAATTTCTATGTTCAGCTTTTTGACGAAGCACCAAACTGCCTAGAGTTGTTGTGCCATTGTACAGTTCCACCAACAATGTAAGAGTTCTTGTCTCACCACATCTGCTACAAAATGTATTACTAACTGTCCTGTTAAACTTGGAGGCGAGGATTTTGAAGCTTCCTCTGACATACTTCGGGCAAGTTGCAAGGAGGGATCATTCCTTGGAGAAGGACATCATGCTTACAAAGGTGGAGGGACAGAAAAAGAGAGGAAGACCCTCAATGAGAGGGATTGATTCAGTGAGTGGGGTATTGAGGTTAGGTGTGTCAGAGACAGTAAAGTTGGCACAGGATAAAGCAGGTTTCAGGGCTAATGTATATAGGGTTCACTGTGAGTTGTAAACAACCCATTGGCACCTAACAACAACAACATACAAAACCTACGTGTATTCTAAGTCTTTAATTTCCTAATAGAAGAATAAAATCTTTCTTATTCTACTTCCTCCCAGTTCTTCTCCTGTATAGACTTTTTGAGATCAAAAGCGTGTTTGTTTTGCTTGTGGTATTCTTTCTGTAAGTCTATAGTTCTCATGTTTTTTGAGTAACTATGTGTTTGTTCTCTTTCCTGTCTCACACAGCCTTGACTCACATCTTATCAAAGATGTTTTTGTGACTGACTTTCTTTCCTTCTCTCTTTTTATTAAGGAATGATTACTCTTTTAAACCATTGTGCTTTGACAAACAGTACATGTTTTTGAAGCAATTAATTGGCCTGTGGTCTGTGTACAGTCTATGATCCATATAAGGAATCAAAATTTAGTTTTACAGAAAACTTTCTCCTGTCAATTAAGCAAAAGAATGATATAGTCTTGTTACTTTTCATTCTGACTCATTACCACAAAAAAAAAAGTAAATTCTGACAGCTTCATTTGATGACTCCCTATTTTCAGTTTAGCCTTATAAAGCTTTACATGCCATCTATTGCCTCCCTCTGGAATGCAAGACTATATTTAGGAGTGTTTTTTGTGCTTCCAGTCTATAAACAGTCAAGTCTAGGTTTCTTTAGTTTTCCATAACGAGAAATCTCATTATGAATTTTCATTTCCAGGCCAGATTTCTCATCTTCACTGGAGCTCCTTTGGGGAGGGATTGATGGACGGGTACAAGAAGCCATGTGTCAAATTTAATTGATTTTTTTATATTTCATAAAATAATTTTTTTAAAAGTGGTATTACTTTATCCCTTGTTTAATGCTGGTTTATTGGAGTCATGGAAATAAAAATTTGTCTGTACATTTATATGTCATAGAGATTTACTAATGCCAAAAAAATATTTACTAGTGCCTTTTGCACAACTGTAGACTTCGGAATTTTTATTTTAGTGTATTTTATTTATAGATATTTTCACCAAACTGAATTGCAATTATTGTACTCAAAAATTATCGAAAACTACCTGTTGTAAATTTGAAAGTGGGGCTGTGGAAGCTGCTTTGAATGTTCCAGTTGAAACATCCTGGGATTGCTATCCACTCTTGGGGGTGTGCGTTTGTATGTGTGTATGTAAGAGAGAGACTGTGCATGTGTTTTTATTTTCCTAGAAAAAGACTGTTTGACTAAGAAGGTTGCGTTCTTTTTATTATTTGGTTGAAGTGCTCAAAAACCAAATTTTATCACAAATAAATTACTGGTGCAGAAATGTCATATTGCAAAATTCAGCGTGCTTTAATCCAGTACTTTGTATACTGTAATTTGTTAAGAAGCAGAAAAATAATCTATACCTGAAGATTTACCAAAAAGACTCATGTATTAGAGAATGAGTGGTTATGTTGTAAATGCTACATTTTAGAATGATTATGTGTATTTGATCACTTTAAGAACGTGTGTAATAATAACCTCACTCATTGAACGTTTTAAATGCTGATACCATAAGTATTTTCAACTCAAAGGTGTGAGTTGTTTATAATGTAGTTATAGTGATTTCCTCAGGAAAAAAATTAATATTTGTATTACCAATTTTTCAGGTTAAGCACTTTAAATCCATTTTAATTGCTGATTATTCCTCTAATGAAACATTTGATAATATAGTTTTCTGGCTGTGCTGCTCTAAGCTAACTCCATTGTGCTGGGAGCATTAATACTCTCGCATGCCTCAGCTCTTGGCTTTCTTTGTGTCTAACTTATGAATTCCTCCTTTTAGGGCTATATCAGTGTAAATGAAATTAATGAGCCATGTGGCAATTCCACGAATCTATCCCCTTCCACTCAGTTCCCTGCTGATGCTGATGCTGTTGTCACTGAGCCTGCCACAGCTGTGCTGGGGAGCCAGCCACTGAATAAAGAGGTGTGTTAGCATGCCATTTCATTCATTCACTGCTTTATCTCATGTCAAAAATTAACCCACAAGGAGCAAAAAATGAGAATGTGTGTGATATTCTCTCTTATGTCTGTTTGACCAGAGAGAAGAGAGATGGAAAACGAGAATGTGTGTGATATTCTCTCTTATATGTCTGTTTGACCAGAGAGAAGAGAGATGGAACTTGTAAAATATACCAGTTTGGGAACACTGCTATATCAAAACTGAAATGCTAGAATGTATGACGTGTCTGGTGCAGAGTGAAGATGAGGCTAAGAATACAAGGAGGCTTAAATCCAAAGAAATAAAGTTGTCTAAGCACTCCTAACCTGACCTATGATTTCTGAGCCATGTCAAAAGCCTTTTTAAAATTGTTGATTTGAGTCATCTTTTCAGTTTAAAATTGTTGATTTGAATCATATATCCCACTTGATTTGGTTTTTTCTACTTTGATTTGCAGTGGATATTTTTGTTTTAATGCTACCTTAAAAAAAAAATTGGAGGGCATTGCCCATATTATTAATTAAAATCCTTCATGCAACCATTTGCATGTAGTTTGACATTTTAATCAGAGGCTGAATTGAAATACATCATTGTTCATCATTTGTGACTTCTGGGTAAAAATATAGCCAAAAACAACCATTTAGGTGATTAGGTAACTGCTTTAATTTCTGTATTGGTTTTACTTTTTTTGTTTCATATGGACACATCTATATTTTTTCTTTCTCCTACAAAGCAAAGATCATCTGTCTGTTCTGGATTTGTATTTCCTTCCACACTTTCTTCTCATCCTATCACTCAAACTTCATCAATCTCTTGGCCAGAAGTCATGGCTTCATCTGTCGATCCTTTTCCTTTAAATGATACACCTCCTCCTCTACCAGCCAAGAAACACAGAAGGCAGCAGCAGCCAGAGCAGCAGGTAATCAGGAACTGGTGCTTGGAGCTTGGGAATTTTACTTTAACAACCAGATTATTTATGTGGAGTCTTTTCTTTAAACACAAATGTGTTTGGGTTTCAGGCTTTTGTTTCTTTTGGGAATTTTTTAAGGCAAGCTGCATACTCCTTTCCTTTTTTTTAAAGGACATTTAGCATGTTATAAGGATACATGTTATTGTTGTGTGTCATCGAATTGAAAACAACCAATAGCGGACCTTCCAGTGGGTCTTGGAAGGCTGCAAATTGCATGGGAGAAGATTTCCACCCTTCAGCTGCAGAGTATCTCATGGATTCAAACCGCATGCCTTGGGATTGCAGTGCAGCTTCTTACCACTAGGACAATTTCAAGTCCTTCCTTGATTGTCCCTCCCTGGATTTTGGTATATTTGAGCAAGTTTTATATCCTCAGGTTTCAATTCCTATTCAACCACAATATTTCAAATGACCCCAGGTGTTCTTCAGAATAGTCATTGTTATTTCCATAAAAGCCAGGATATAAGAAGTTGCCTTGTTTGTGCAAAAGAAAAATAGTAACTTTTAAGACATTGTTTTCTTGATGTTTTGAAACTTTGGTGTCAAAATTTGCTAAATATTTCACAAATTTCTCATTTCATCCTTAGAAGAGTATCCTGAAATAAGATTTATGTCCACTTTGACATCTGGGGAGCTGAGACTCTGCCCAGTAAATCTAAGCCTGGAGTCCAAGATTAAATTACAAGTAGTGCATTTAGTTCATAGACCAATAGTTGTTGTAACTTATTATTTTATTGTGGTTATATAACGAAAGTGAGACCTGGTGGCCTAGTGGGTAAAGAGTTGTATTGCCAACCCAAAGGCAAATAGTTTGACTCCTCCAGCTGCTTCATTGGAGAAAGGAAGAAAGGTGCACAATCTCTTTTTCATGTGATTTGCAGCCTCTGAAAATTGGCTGAGTGGGTCAGCTATGGATCACTTTGACTTGATAGCACATAACAACAAGAATAATGTAATCAAATACCAGTTAAACCATTTTTTAAATAAATTTTTTATTTATACTGGTTTTCTTACAAAGTTCCTATACATTGTTTTCCACATTGGATCTTTCCCATTTCCTTTACCCACCCCTCCCTCCACCCATCAAATGGTGTGACCTTATGATTACCCCACCCCACACCCACCCATTCTTACCCCTCTGATTTTACCCTCTCCCCCTTGAATCTTCATACATATTTTACTAGTTATCTTTCTATTTCTACAATAATGGTCTTAAACAGCATTTGTTCTTATGGGACTGAGTTCACTTAGCATAATACTCTCCACACCCTCCCAAGTTAGGTAGTAATTTTCGAAATCAGTGCTTCTACCTGTTCCATAGTATTCCATCATCTGAAGGTACCACACTTTCTCAATCCATATGATTGTGGTTGGACATTTGGGCTGTTTCCATGTTCCAGTTCAACATTTTTACTTGTGGAGTTGAGTGATTCTAGTTATGTTCACCATATTATACAACCACCATCATTATCCATTTCCAATTTTTTCCTTCATTCTTAACAGAAATGCTTTGCCCCTTAAATAATACTGCCTCATTTTTCCTCCCACCCACCCTTGGCAACTATTAGTAAATGTCATTTTCTATGCATTTACTTACTCTATATAATTCTTTTTAGTAGGATCATGCACTGTGTGTCCCTCTTTCAATACTTCCTTTCAGTTACTATGTGTATATGATTCTGGTGTCAGAAGGCCCTAAGGCCACTAGATTCCAACAACCTTTACTACCCTTTACCTTCTGTTAAAGGAATTCTATTTTCCCCACAACTTTCAGATACCTAATGAGTTTATTGAAATAAAAAAAGGAATTGGTGAAAAGCGGTTCCAACAAGTGTTATAAGGAAGTAACAAGGAGAATAAAGTAACTAATTCCATTTTTGTGCTATGTTTGTCTCTCTAATTGCTACATTTGGGGTAAAAGATAACTCTAATATCAAAATTGTTTTCAAATCTGGGTTTTCTCTTCTGCATTTTTTTTTTACTAAATTATTATTTACCCTGAGTTTTCAATGTGATCACTTTTCTATTGCATTACGCTACCTATTTTGGAAAACTAGAAAGTTTTGAATTCTGAAAATTTGTGACATTTAGTCATAATGAGAACACAGTTGAAAATTTCTGATACACTTTTTAAAATAAAATTATAACAATCCTAACAACAGTATGTTAGTGTTTATTATAATAAATTGAACTACATGAGTTTGAATTACTGCTCTGCAGCTTTCTAGTTATATGATCTTTGGTGAATTTTTTTGTTGGTTTTTTTTTTTTTAAGTTGGGCAAGTTTTTATGATATCTCTCTGCCCCATATTATTCAAATAAAAAGCAAGACTAAAAATTACCTCTGTCTTAGTTTGAGAATTACATCAAATAATGTACGTAAAGCAGCTAATATAACATATGGCATATAGTTGAGTTCTTAATTATTAATACGGTTATCAGTATTTGTACTATTTATTAACTCATATGTATTATATGGTATAAATATTGATTTTGTAAGAATAGATGATCATAACCATGCGATTAAAATGAAAATTTTTTTGTGATAGGCAAGTTTAATATTTGTACATTTGCTAATTTATATTTGCATTGATTTTTAAATACACATACACACATTTTTTTAAAAAAATCAAATTTAGTATGAAAGTGGTCAAACCTGAAGACTTTTACTAGGAAATCACCTGACCATTGAAGGCAATTTTTTTTTCTTTTGAGTTATGGGTGAAGCCAAGAAAACTGGATAAATTTAAGTCAACAATATCTGGGAAGGTGGTGGGGAAATAACAATATTCCATAGGTAGATTTTTAAATGTGAGGGATTAACATAGGAGCTCTTTGTTTATGATCTGTTTAAATAAAATAATAACTTGGAAAGATGTCTCACGAAGCTGCACTGCAATTCCAGAGGCATGCAGTTCAAATCCACCAGATGCTCTGCTGGAGAAGGAAGGGCAATCTCCTCCTTTACCAGTCAGATCCAATTTGACGGTATACACACACACACACAAAAAAAGAAAGATGTCTCACATAGGAATCTTATGTGTGTTTATGTGACTGAAATATTACAACTGTAAAGCAACTCCCCTGTTTACTCCCTTTTCTCTCTTCCTCTCCTTTCTCCCTTTCTTGTTCTCCTCACCCTGGGATCTGTGGCATCACACAAAACTGTCCAGACAGACAAGGGGAGAAACTGCTTTCTTACTTTGTCCACTGGCTGTCCGCCATCCACATGGCGACCATCATAATCATTTGTAAGTTGTCCTGAGGCCCCAAGGCCCCAGGCACTATGGAAGTCAAAGGGAGATTTATTTATTTATTTATTTATTTTATTCCCCAAGTTCAGTAATAAACTCTACTAGAATCTATGTCTCTTATCAAATGCATACCAAGTCCATTAGAGGTCACAGATATAAGGTTAATAATAATTAAAAATTAAAATTTTAAAACTTCTTTGTAAATGCATTATTATTCTGATTTCCTAAATAGTCTCCTTCATTTAGTCAAGTCTGTTATCTTGCTTTACATTTGTATTTAAAGCACTTTAGAAGTCTGGAAGAAAGGAAAAAACAGCACAGAGAAGGCCTCTACCTGAGTGACACTTTGCCTCGAAAGAAAACCACGCCTTCCGTATCACCACATTTCAGCAGTTCTACTATGGGGAGAAGCACCGCCCCAAAGGTAGGATGTGGGGAGAGTCACCAGATCAGCGTCCCCAAGTCTCCTTGTCATTAGGTGGACTGACGCAGATGGCCTAGGGGTCTGACAACACTACCTGATCGCTCATTATATTCGCCTGCTGTGAAGCAGTTACTACTCAGCTGTATTTTTTATCCTGTCCAGGGGACATTTCAAATCTTACACTCCCCTGTCAAAGAACTTGGTCCAGGGATTTTCTTACCATCACAGCACAGAAGGTGAATGGCATTCCATGTATATGTCAGACTCCCATAACTGCATCTCAGATATGAAAATAAGACAAGAGATAGGCTGTGGGCTCCAGGGATAGTAGCAGCAAATGCTTCCTGAGTCTTGTGCATGGACCTGGCATTAAGGACTAAGACCTTTATGTGGATTGGCATCACTGTGAAGCACAGGCACTGACTATTATCCCTAGTGATAAACTGCTATGTGAAGCAGCTAAGTGACTAGCCCAGTGGCTCTCAGATGTTAAGTAGTGCATCTGGAACATGACAGTGCACAGTCTGAGGCCTGAGTCCTCATTCATCTAGTGGTTACATGTCTAAGAGGGGAGAGGACAATAGGAAGATTCTAAATCAGATAGATTTTGGAGTACTTCATCTACCTTTCTTCCAGGTAACTTTGATTTAATCTTCTAAATGTGTGCTTCATTTATATGTTTATGTACATAGAGAGCCAGCCTATCTACAGAGACCACTAACGCCACTGGACTAGTTAATAGGTTTCTGCAATTTTGTGGTTCACTAGATAAATGGATGTAGATAGAGAATGGAGAATTTATGATGAGTGTAGACTTTTCTTTCTTTTGGCATGATGTGCATGCATTCCCGTCACTGCATCTGCCCTCTGCTTCTTATGCATGGTGAATATTCATTCATTTGTCCTTGAAGGTGACTTTAAACAGTGTTCCACCTGACTTGCTTCCCGCTTGGAATCATTGCCCCGGCAGAATGGCTGTGATGTTTAGATTTCGTGAAGTGCCTAGGGAGATACAACAAAAGGCCTTTACCAGGAAATATCAACCAAACAGAATGGCTTCTCAGCTCTCTGCAATTAAACAGGAGCAGTGGATACAGGGATGTGGCCATTTGGCCTGTGATGTGCCTGACGTTTTCTCTTCTTCTTCTCCCAGGCTCACCTGCCCCTTGGACAAAGCAACAGCTGTGGCAGTGTGCTGCCTCACTCGCTGGCCACCATGACCAAAGACTCTGAGTCCCGGAGGATGCTCAGAGGTACGTACCTTTTAAGTCACAAGCCAAAGTATGCTGTTAAACTTTTCAAGTTTCTCATGGATAGTACATTTGGGAAGGAGGGGTGCTTAGAAACGGAACCAATCCAGCTCTTAGATTCTGTTTTTAATGGGTCTCCTTTGGGGAAAAAGAAAAAAGAGGGAGAGAAAGATCCTCGTTGTATTAAGGTAACTTTTCCTATGTATGCATTCAGTTAGCGCGTTTAAAGCACATTGCTTGCTCATGATAAATCTCATGGAACTTTTAAACCAGAAGACCCTAGATAATTGGTAACATTCTCATGTGATGGAAAGAAAGAAAAGAGAAACTTCTGAGCACCAGTGAGATTACCAGATTTAAGAGAGTATACTTGTTTTGTGGATGAGTCGCAGTGTTACACACAATGAGCTCAGACTGCTGTGACTCCTAGGGTTTTTTGTCAGGTAACTTTTTTTTGAAAGTAGACTACCAAGCCTTTTTTCTTTGTCTTAGTCTGTAAACGGAAAGTTGTTTTATTAACATAAAAACACACAGACCTCCGCTGTGTTGATCCTGGTGCTAAATAGTCCCTGAATTGATAGGGTAACTAGAGCACTTGAAGTTGTTGTGTGCTGTTAAGTCGGAAGTGACCCACAGCTGACCCTCCAGAAGGTTTTCAGAGGCAGTAAATTGCACAACAGGAGATTGCCTGTCTTTTCCCCACAGAGTAGCTGGTGGATTCGAACCAAGTGCCTTCAGGTTGACAGCGCAACTCCTAACCACTAAGCCACCAAAGCTCCATAAATAGAGCACACTAGTGGCTCAGGGTTCACTTAGGCCTTTTAATTCGGGTTTGAGCATTATACTATGTGCTTATTAGGCTCAAATGGAGTTTAGTTTTTTTGTATATTTTATGTCTCTGCAATAATATGTTGCATTTATAATAGAGTTCTAAAATAGTTTTTGTGGGGCTGGAAAAAAGTATGATAATACAGGAATTTATAGAGGTAAACTGTCTAGTTCCCTTGAGTGGGTTAGATTTACTGTGCTAACATAGTACTTTAGTAATTCTTATTGGCCTTAACATTTAGGGAGGCCTTAACATTCTTGGCTACTTGCCAAGAATGCAAATGAACTCATGATCTTTCCCTTGAAATTACCTCGGCCCAGCAAGGAAGAAAGGTACTTAAGCAGGTGATTTTCATAAAATACGCTCAGTGCCATGATGGGAATATGCCCAGATTATAATGGGACACTTAGCATCAGATGCATTCACACATTGATAGCACTGAGACCATTCCCTCTCCAGGCACAGTGGAATTCCGCTCTGACTGCCTGGCCTCTGCTGCTGGTGCCAGGGTAAACACTAGTTTCCCATGGTGGGTGGGTGTTTACATAGAATTTTTAATATATTGTTGTGTGCCATCAAGTTGATACTGAATCATGATAAGATGAAATAGAACTGCCCTTTATAGTTTCCCAGGCTGTAACCTTTATAGGGGAGGATTATCAAATCTTTTTTCTGCAGAATGTCTGAAGGGCTTGAACTGTCACCTTATGGTTAGAAGCCAAGTGCTCAAGCACAGTATCACCATGGCTCCATTTGTGTGAGTGTCTGTGTAATTATTTGCACATATGCTTTCATAGAGATGGTGGCCTAGAAAACCCATTGGAGCAATTCGGCTCTCTTTTGGAGCCCTTCTCATACATGAGGGTCCCATGTATTTGGGCCAATTGATTAGCAGTTAACAAAACAAAAGACTCTGTGTGTGTGTGTGCGTGTGTGTGAATTTATACACACACACATGCAATAATATACGCACATGTCATTGAAATAAACTTTTAAAATTATTCTTAAAAGTGATTTGAGAGTTAGAGACTATAGTATTTATAAGAGAGCTTTACAACATTTGAATCAAGTGCATTTATTTGAAATTCTCTCTTCTTTTCTTTATCCTAAATTCTTAACATGCTAAAAATACCTCTGTGTTTTTGAGCTTTTCATGATGCATAAACTGTGAGGAGAAATGAGTTTATATTTTGCCCCTCATTTGTCAATGTTCACTTGTGGGTCAAATATGTTTTCTGTTGAAAGCATTTTTCCTTAATATTAATAGATTTCTTTTTAAATCTGTTTCTGTCACAAGCTAAAGATAGCAAAGCTTTGATTGGCCACTACAACAACAAAGGCCATTCAGCATGTTCATGGATTTTGTGTAACTGTAGTTTAAGAAAAAAAGATCAAGCCCTCCAGAAATGGAATGTGATCTCAGATTATTACATTCTATGTTGAAAGATGTGGCAGTCTGTCTTATAGACAGATTTACAGCCTTGGAATCTCTGTGGGGCTGTTCTACTCTACCCTGTAGGGTTGCTGTGAATTGCTATAGATTTATTAGCATTGATAACTAACAGATGTTGAAAACAGTTTCTTAAAAATAAAGAGTTGTTAATAACTATGTAAGAGGATTCTTGTCAGAGTAGTTAAAGTGGAAGGGATGTTTGATCTCCATTATTCTGGTTTCTGTTCTCCTCTGAAATCATGGAATCTCCTGCTAGACCCAGATTGGTAAATGGAGCCAGTTCCCTTAGGTCACTTCAGAAAGTACCCTCTGCAAAACAGCCTGTCTTTGATCTGCTGTTTTATGGTCTTGTTCTTTACGGACATGTCTTCTCCACACAAAAGGCTGCAACTTCAGTCTTTCTCTGACACAGCCCTTGAGAGCTTCATGTGGTGCTGATGAAGACATGTGAAGAAACAGAAACATATGTGTACTGATCCAAGCAGATGTGGGGCAAGTGTGAGGCCAGCCTGCCTTCCTGGGCTCCTCCACTCAGAAAAAGACTGGGGACTATAGTGCTTAGAGCCATGCAGACGGTAACATCAGCAGGGGTTTCTGCTAAGCCCATACAGGTGGCCAACAAGGGCCAGATGGAATGAGTCATACTTTCATTTAGAATTATTTCAATAGTATTTGTTGGGTTCACTGAAATAACAAATGCAAGCTAAAACCTCATTTTTTAAAAAAAAATTTGAGCATCGCACATTTTCATTAAATCAGAGTATACTTTATCAATTTTTTAAAACTTACACAATTAACTGAAATAAACTGCTGTTATTTTTTCTGCAATACATAATGGAAACCTCAAGGACGATGGTGTAAGTATAAGTCTTCTTCAGCCTGCACTGTTTAAATAGAACAGACAAGGTGAACGAACTATGCTTACAAAGATCTTTAAAAGGAGAGTTTAAAGCAGAAAGCCCAGGAAATCCACTCCTAAGGTTGTGTAATAGTTATTGGCTTTTGTACAACTTGTGACCTAATTCTTTATAAGCTTTAGAGTGAATGAAATCTTTGTCCTTTTATTTTTTTGTTAAAATGCAGGAAAGTCCAAGAAAGGTATGACAACCTCTCTGTGTGGTGTTTTTTGTTTCCAGCAAATAGTGAAAGGTCAATTTCAAGAATGATCAGATTTAAAGCTGGACAATGGTGGATTTTAAGTCCAATTATTATTATTTTTACAGAATAGAGGAGAGAGTTGTTGCACATTCATTAGAAACAAAATGCTGGGTGCAGCTGCTGTTCACTCACTGGCAGCTGTGTGACCCTCTTTGTTTTTGTGTTTTATTACAAGGGTAGACCTTACAGGAAACCCAAGTGCTACAGAAGCACTGTTTTATAAGACTCAGGATCTGTATTAAGAAAGGACATTCTGATGTATATTACCAAAGTGTAAAATGTGATGAATTTTTAATAATTTGTGAAGGCCAGGTATTAAAAGAAAAAAAACCAAAGGCAGGCTATAGAGTCAGAAAGTGGAAAGAACAAAGGACATTCTTACTCATTCATTCCATCTAAGCCTATTTTATAAGAAAGATTTAGTGGAGACAGTGAAGAACAGTTTCAATGACTAACTAGAATAAGGAAGACGGTTGGTATTGTAGCTAGAGGGCACAGATGTAGGATGTCAGACGGCTTCTTGCATAGTTTGGTGTGCTGTGCTTCAAAGAATTGAATGGCATTTTACAAACTTTAGCTCTTTAAACATATTTGTTACTGTCTGTTTGGAAAAAGAATTGTTCTTGTGATGAAATTTTATTTATATTCCTGTTTTTTTTTTTGGTGGATAGATTATTTGTGAAAGGTGTTTTGAGTGGTTCCCCCCTCATTTGTATGCATGTATTATCAATTCATTTTTTTAACTTCGTAAACTTTCCTCTGTAATTTCAGATTTAATTAAAAATGTGAATATTATGCCTTATTAACCTGCTGTGTTATTATGGGCTAGCATGATTGCATGTTGAAAGCAGTGTATATTTTTCTTGTCCCTTTGTCATCTTTTTTGATCTTTTATCTTTTTTCCTTTCCTCTGTCATTCTCTTCCTTCGTTCCTGACTTGCCTTATACCTTCATCTTCTGGCTGGGGCCTATCTTTAGGAAGAATGAATTTCTCAGCAGGTGAGTCTTAATAGGGTGAATTGTCAGAACTACTGGTGAGTTTTGTCCTCTTAAATTAGGTTATATTTTTAAGCCATCTCATTGTCTAGATTAAGCCCCAGGTAAGCTTAAAAGATATATATGTATATAGCACAAATATGGAAAGGGTTGGCAAGATCTGCTAGATCAGAAAGAAAATTTTAGGCCAATTAGAATTCATAAGCACTGAAAATAAAAATGAGTGAATGAATGGGCCTTGCGCACCCAATCTGTTGATACAAACTCACTGCTGTTGAGTTAGACTGACTCATTGCAAATCTCCAACGGTTTGCTAAGGCTATAAATAAACCTAAGAGGAGTCTGGCCACCTTTCTCCCAAGGAGCCCTTGGTAGATTCGAACCACCAGAGAGAGGTGCACCGTTTGGGTTATCAGTACATCTCCCTATAGACCATCCCTCTCGAGCTCCCTTTTAACTCTCCAGGAGCTCCCACTTCAGCAGAGAGCAGAGAGCTGAAGAGGTTGGGGTTTTCTGTGTGTACTGTGCTTAGTTACAAGCATCAGATATCATCGGTCACACTTTAAGTACCTTATCAGCTGCCCTTTCACATAGCCATTTCTATATTCAGAGCATCCATGACGTCCTTTATTGCTCCTTAAGTGCTTTCTACCTGTTGAATGCTATTCTCACTTAATTTTTATTGAGATAAAAACATGTGTCCTCCTGGGTTGAGTAATTTTCATTTTTATCACGACTTGCTCTTTGCCCCACTTCACTTCTTCATTATTTAGTCATTCATTTAGCATTTATAGAAGATGTTCATTCATCCAGCCGCTCCGTAGCATGACTTTGATGGGCTAAATAACGTACATACTGTGTTTATAGGAAGAACCTGGCTCCTTCGCTCATAAACTTTATACTTGAGTAGAGGCAAAAACCCCAGTTTACCATGATTTTGTTTATTCACTTGCACTAGAGTATACATCTTGGACTTCTTTATGTTCAACTCATTGCATGACAAGTTGGAAGTAACTCACAGCGGACACTCCAGCAGGTTTTCTGGTAGTTGTAAATTGCACAGGTGGATATTGCCCGTTCCTTCTCCTGTGACAATGCTGTTGATTTGAACCACCAGAGAGGTGCTGCCTTTGAGTTAGCCTCAAAACTCCCTACAGACTTTGCCACCAGAGCTTCCTTCTCATGATCACAGTGGAGTAAACCCAGGATCTCAGAGAAGCCTGCCTGTATTTATGATTGCAGAGACAGCCCATTTCACGGAATTGTTCAGCAGAAATGAGGATAACAAGGTGGCAGTGGGGTTCTTTTTGACCAGGTGAAATTGTCAGTTGCATTAAGAGATGAAATTGCTGCATAAGGAGTACGTTCCCCCATTGCACTGTGTCCAGAGGAAATTAATATCCTGTTTGGGAAAGATGTGTTCATTAGCAGTAGACTTTTTCACTTAACTTGCCTGGGAAAATGGAAGGCCCTATCAACTGTAGGGTCAGACCTTAACAAATGGTAAATTAGTTTGGTGAATTTTATATTCACGGTTCATAGTGCACATTGTAACGTAGGAGTCTCTTCTACTCCCACCTGAAAAGCTCGAGTTGTTCTCGTTTACTGCCCACCTCACCTGAAAGTTCTATATTTATTTCTAATTTTGTGAGATTTTGGGGGGAAATATGATTGAAATTATTCTTCCTATGTTAGGAGTTGAGCATACAGGTACTTTTTATAAAGAGAATTATATTCCTACACTTTTCTATTTTCAAAGGAAGTTGCCTTATACTGCTGCTGCTACCACCACCCATTGCGGTTGAGTCAGAACCAACTCAGCTGACCTTCCAGTGGGTTTTCAGAGGCTATAAACTGCACTGGAGCTGATTGCTCATTGTTCAGTCACGGAGTAGCTAGTAGCTAGTAGCTTGGAACCACTTGCATTTATATTGATAGCACAACTCCTTATCCACTATGTCACTAGACCTCTAGTTGCTTTATTTTTTGCTGTTGTTAAGTGCCATCTGGCTGAGTATGACTCATACTGACCCTGTGAACAGCAGATCTGAACCTGTCCTATCCTGCGCCATCCTCACCTCTGACACACCTGAACCCATTACTACAGTTACTGTGTCAGTCCATCTCATGGATGGTTTTCCTTTCTTTGGCTTACACCCACTTTTCCAAGCATAATGATCTTCTCCAAGAAATAAGCTTTCCTAACACCAAATGTGTGAGAGGAGAAGCTCACAACTTTGACTCCAAAGAGTATTCCAGCTGTTCCCTCTCCAAGACATAACTGTTTGCTCTTTAGACAGTCCATGAAGTAGTCACTTCATGGGATGCTCTCTTCCAACACCACAGCTCAAAGGCATTCTTCTGTCATCCTTATTCATTGTCCAGCTTTAGGACGCATAGAAAGTGATTGAAAAGATCATGGCCTGAATCAGGTGTACCTCAGTCTTCAAACTGAAATCATTGCCCTTCTGTAATTTGGAGAGGTCCCCGACAGTAGGCTTGCCCAATGCAATATGTATCCTGATCTCCTGACTGCTGGTACCAAGGGTGTTCCTTGTAGATCCAAGTAAGATGAAATAATTGACAACTTCAATCCTTTCTCCACCTATCATGAGATTGCTTATCAGTCTAGTGGTGGGGATTTTTGTCTTCTTGATGCTGAAATGCTGTCCATATTAAAGGTTGTAGTCCTTGATTTTCTGCAGCAAACAGGTGCTTTATAGGAATTGCTTTTTCCTTGTTTCAGAAAACAGAAAGGGAGAATGTGGGAACATGTGCAGTTGCCAGAGATTTCATTATTATCTGTTGATCTAAGTTCCTGGACTGTCTTGTACAGATTTATTTTTCGTACTAACATAAGGAGATGTCTTTCATACAGTTATTGCCACTTTGGAAGTTTCTTGTGTCACCTACCTTTGTGTAATGAGTAAGGTGAACTTTTCAAATAGTTTCTGTTTGTCTTTTCTACCTCCCCTTTCTTAATAAGTAACTGGAAACAGTATCATTCCAAAAGTTCAAGTTGCAAAGGTAAATATTTGAATAAAGAATTACTTTGCCTTGATAAAGAAAGAAATGACACAACTGATTTGTGAATGTGCTGGTTTCTTTTTTATGCACTGATACTGACTCAAGGTATCAAGTCAGGGTCTTAGGGAGCTCTGGTAGTCCAGTGGTCCGAGCTGCATTGCCAACCAACGGGCATGTGATTCAAAGCTGCTCCACTAGAGAAAGATGGAAAGTTTCCTCCTGTGTAAATTAATGCCTCTGAAAACCTGCTGAAGGACCAGTTGCGAGACGGTTCCAACTGGATGGTATTTAACAACAAAAACAGTCGTATCAGTCCAAGATCTTAGGGAGCTCTAGTGGTGTGGTCCATGGAGAGTTTTCCTGCTAGCCCAAAGGCCATGCCTGTTTGGCAGACCTAATCCACTAGCAGTTCCTCTGGAGAAAGATAGACAGTCTCCTCCCGTGTGGTACAGCCTCAGAAAATGCAATGGAGAGTCAGCTATGAATCAGTTCTGACTCAATAGCAATGACAAAGAGTTGGTGTGCCTTTATGTTTTATGCCATTCCTTAGCTAAGCTAAAGCTTTAAGCAAATATGTATGTTCTTGTTATTTCTATTAATAGCTTATATTAAGGAAATGGATGTTACCCCAAAGAGCTTAAATAAAAAGTAAGGATTTAACACATTCTTACTTGGATGTCTAAAACCATTTTGAATACTAATGGCCTATAAATACTGCCAAGAACTGAAATAATTTTACAGAAAGTTTTGGAATGTACTGCTTTGTTAAAGCATCATTCAGGTGACATCGATTTTTAAATGGAAATGTTCAATGAACAGCGGAGAAAGCTGTTTGGAATCACTCCACTTCCTCTTGCCTGCTTTCTGGCCATTGCTTTATTAATTATCAACCTTATTGAAAAATAAGTGGAGCACAGGAAAAACGAATTCAGATGGTCCAATTGTAAATTCTTAGTAGCTTGATCAGTAACATTGATCAGAATGGTAAGAGAATGTAAACTGTAGCACTGGCTAGAGGAGGATTTTCTCCCCTCCCCCATTTTATAATGAAGTCAGGGAATTATTAATCAGTATAGTCCTTAATTTTTGAGTATATGGTAAATACAGGATTGAAAAGAAGCAAAATTCCCAGATCAGCTACCAGAGAAAAAGCAATAGCAATAGAAGTACAAGAAGTCCTGGGATGAGGACATATTTGGGTTACAGTGAACCACATTTATGATCATCTGGTTTTCCGGGGTTTTGATTTTTATGCATCATATCATTATTGATATGTACTAAATATAGTGCTGTAGAGTATAATTTGCACGTCACATCATATGTGTAAGTTTATAAGTAATGCTCCAAGTCTCCAAAGACAAAAAAATGAGTTTTTATAAATATCAATTTTTAAAAAGCAATATAATGAAAACTATTTTTTAAAATTATCTAGTTTATATTAAAACCAACTTACATCCACCAGATGCTCCACTGGAGAAGGAGGGGCAGTCTCCTCCTGCGTCAGCTGGATCCAATTTTGTGGTACACAAGAAGGAAAAAACAAAAAACAAACAGAAAGAAACACACCAATTTGCAATGCCATCAGTGGCAAGGAAGCCTATTCCAAGTTGGGAGTATACTGGTACAAGGTAGAGCCAGTGATATAATGTGTTTGCTGACTGCATACCAGTGTAGAGGAAAACCTCTTATTTACTGAGTGCTGGGATCCGTTGATACTGACATTTCTGTGATCAATAATTTTCATGTGGCCACTATTGTCAAGTAGCTCATGGCTGGTTGTTAAAGTTTGTTGTTGTTGTTGTGTGCCCGTCAAGTCGCTTGTGACTCATAAGGACCCTTTGTACAATAGCCCTAAACCCTGCTCTATCCTGTGCCAATCGCACTGCCTCTGACACACCCATCCCGATTACCCCAGTCACTGAATCAATCCACCTCATAGAGGGTCTTCCCCTCCTGCGCCGTCCCTCCACCCTCCCAAGCATGATGTCCCTCTCCAAGGACCTGTCCCTCCTTACAACATGTCCAAAGTATGTCAGACGAAGCCCCAGAATCCTTGCCTCCAAGGAGCAGCCTGGTTTAACGCTCTCCAGGATGAATCTGTTTGTTTTCTTGGCAGTCCATGGTACATTCAATACTCTTCTCCAGCACCACAGCTCAAAGGCATCAATTCTCCTTCTATCCTCCCTAGTCATTGTCCAACTCTCTGATGCATAACAAATGATTGCAAAGACCATAGCCTGTATCAGATGCACCTTAGTCTCCAGAGTGACACCATTGCTCTTCAGTACCCTGGAAAGGTCCCTAACAGCAGACTTTCCCATCGCAATATGTTTTTTATTTCCTGGCCACTGCTTTAGCCAAGCAGACTAAAGTTATTAACAATCTCAATCTCTTCACCATCCATCCTGATGCTACCAATTGGTCCAGTGGTGAGAATCTTTGTCTTCTTGTTAAAGCAGACTTACTTATTAGTAGGACTGCAATCACTGGAGATATTATTGACTGTTTAAAATAAATAATTAGAAAGCAATGCAAACTGGAAGATAAAATGAGAAAAATGTGCCGTTTGTATCTTGATTAGACTAAAAATGTTAACATAAGATACAAGATTCTGAAATCCTACATTTGAAAGATTTGCCTGTTGCTTTAGTAAACAGTACATTCCTGTTCCTTAAACTGAAAGAATGACAACTCTCAAACCCTGCTGTTGCTTGTCACTAGAATCATGCTGACTTCACATGAGCACCTGAGCCTAGTTATATTTAAAGGATTAAGGCATTGAGTTCTTCTTGCAATATATAATTCTCGGTTGTCTTGAGATGTAAGAATGATATAGGAAAGTGAGTTGAGCCCTTGACTACAAAAGATCGCTCACAAGACCATTCTTTTGCATCTCTTGCTTGCAGTTTTGCTTACACTGATGCTTACACTTTGACCTCATCAGCTTCATATTCAAATTGATCAGTAAATGTTGGTCTCTATTCATGTGGAACAACAGGAAGGAGAATCAGGAAGAGGGGGCTATGAAACGGTGGCTAAACGTATTTTTAAACAACAGTTTCTTTGCCAAAGAAGATTCCATAGAAGAGTCTTGGTCAAAAGAGGGGGAAATCGAGAACAGAGCTTCAAAAACTCATGGACTGAAAACTATCTATCTGGAACCTAGGCGGGTGCATAATACAATATTTAACTCTGAGATAACATTGAAACCTTAAACAAAAAAAATAGACCTCAACATCATCTTAAACCAGAACTAATTTAATGAGAGAGAGGGAAAAAATGTTTACCTTTAGCATTTTACTCTTTTAAGACTTATCTGTCATATTGACATCAATTTAAAAGATAAAATAGGAAACCTTAGGTACAGTGAGTTTGTTAATAGAGAAGGAATAACTTAAGAGAGTGATGATAGTTACATAGTCCAAGATGTAATCAGTGTCACTAAATTGTATGCATGTGAACATGTGAGCTGGTGTAAGTTTTTTAGTGTGTGATTTCAACAGTATTCACAAAATAAATACAGTTTAGGGGGGAAATAGACTAAGCTTACTCTTGGGCTTCTATGAGGAAATTTTTGCTTTCTGGTTTGAATCTATAGATGTGAAAGCTTCTAAGACTGAAAAGTGAGACCCACTAACATATTTATGTCTCTTAGGTTATAATCACCAACAGATGAATGAAGGACAAAGACAAAAATCTTCTGAATTCTACAACCGCACTGCATCAGAATCCAATGTCTACTTGAATAGTTTCCGTTATCCAGATCACAGCTACAAGGACCAGGCCTTTGATACGTTGAGCCTGGACAGCTCTGACAGCATGGAGACCAGCATCTCTGCCTGCTCCCCTGACAATATCTCTAGGTAAGAGATAGTCATCAGTAAGTTTTCTGATTTAGAAAAGAAAGCATTTCTTGATTATAAATATTAAAGTCATCAAATTGAAGTAGTATATGTTCACAAGTCCAAATTGCTCAAACCCAAAGATTTTAAAATATTTTACAAGAATTACAAATTTTACTTTGAGGAAAGAAAGATAGTTATAGAGAAAAGACAATCTAATATCATACGGCCTTTGTAAGTAATTTTATATTCCATGTAACCTTGCCAGTCAGACATTACATTGCCCTTTCTCTTCCTTTGCCTATATCTGTACACTTGAGCTTATATTTAGACTGTATTTCAAAATGGATTTCCCTCTGTGGTGCAGTTTTTATTAACAGTGGATTTGACGGAGAAAAGAAATAATTTTTAAAAATTAGATGTCACAACCTTAAAGGATTTTTATTTTTTTACATCCTTATGTTTCAATGGCCATAAGGCCTGTTTTAAATTGTTGCTGGTCAAACATTCTTCTAGGTCGTATAGCCCTGGTGTGTCCACTTGCCATACAGAGGTAACTTGTGGTTGCTGTAAAGCTGAACACTGTGACACTGATGTGTCAAATGTGGTAACAGTTACCCATGGTGGACAGTGCTTGGTGTTGCTCCCTGGCTAC
This sequence comes from Elephantulus edwardii, assembly GCF_000299155.1. Lineage (NCBI taxonomy): Eukaryota > Metazoa > Chordata > Mammalia > Macroscelidea > Macroscelididae > Elephantulus > Elephantulus edwardii. Next base: position 5,985,140 of record NW_006399915.1, read on the forward strand.
AAGCTTGGAAGCAGGAGTGGCATCCACTTCCATAAATAGCTTGCCTCCAGAAACCCTATGAACCTGAAGAAAGGATGAAAGTCACACACGCAGGTGTCAAAGACTTTTGTTCATAGGGTTTCTACGAGTCGCCTACGGTTCAGCGGCACTCAACAACAGAAACAACATGTTTCGATGGGTTGGAGGGATAACCCAAGAAAGGAAGACCCTTGATGAGATTGATTGATTCAGTCACTCGGGTGGTGGGGTTAGATGTGTCAGAGACAATAAGGTTGTACAGAATAGAGCAGGGGTTAGGGCTGTTGTACATAGGCTCGCTTTGAGTCACAAGCAACTCCATGACACAGAAAAACAACAACCTGTTTTGATGAAAGGAAGGCTTTACCTGTTATATTATTTTTAGTAAGAATTTTATCACTCATTTGGGTTTATACTTTGAGGAAAGAAGGACAGTTATACAGAATTAGGGGCAAAGACACATCTAAAAGGCAGATCTCATCATAAAACTTCTCTTCAGAAGCTTTGATGGTACCTATTACCTACTGAATAAAGTCAGACACTAGATGTGGGTATATCCAGGTTCAGCTTAGCTCCACTTTCATTCTCTCCTCTTGACTCACTAAACATAACTACTCATTATTTGAAACTATGAATTCTAAGATCTCTGTGTTTTTAACTGTATTGTCCTAGCCCTGGAACTGGTACTTTGCTTATTCATTCATTCTTTAATACGCTCAGTCATTCCCGCCAGTACTTCCAGAATGCTCTGCAGAAAGGAGAGGCTGAAGTGGGCTTCTAGTCACTGGCCAGACCCGAATATGGGCAGCTCCATCCAACTCTGTGCTCAGTGATAACATTGCTAACTCTGGTGGCCTAATGGATAGAGAGTTGCATTGTCCATCCAAAGATGGCAGCTTCAAATCCACCAGTAACTCTGTGGAAGAAAGATGGACTGATTCCAGCCTCTAAAAAGCTCACTGGAGGGTCAAGCTATGAGTCTGTTCTCACTCTACAGATAGCGGAGGAGGAGCTTGAAATTGGCATTATTGCAATATTGATGACACATAAATTGGCAAACACTGTACAACAAGTTCTGACCCTCACACCTCCTCCACTCGGCATCTCACAGAGCTGATTTACCAGCACACCACTGGCAATGATTGGTTATTATGTAATTTGCCCGCTTATTCAACCAATATTTAACTATAGTGCCTGATATTGCAAAGTATCTTTACCTATACTCACTCCCTGGCTCACCCTACACTTCAGTTTTAGTCTAGAGAAATCCTCCTCCTCTTTCAAGCTCAATTGTAAATTAGAATCATATAAATTCTTCTCCCTTTAGATCTCTCTTCTGCATTCCCATAGCATTTGATTTTCTTCTTCTATTACAGCCCTAATCACATTCTTTTCAATTTGTCTTGAATAATTAATTTGCCAATTCCTCTGTATCAAATTATCTTTTGGTTTACACACCCATAAGGGATCTGGCATATTATAAATAGCCAATAAATATTGACTGAATGCATACCTGGGAGTATAGTAAAGTGGACATAATTTTAATTTTTCTCTGTTACTCTGTTTATCCAATATATCCTAACTGGCAGAGAGCCATTTTTTATTCCCACTCCAGAAATAGCCAAGATTCAATAAGTGTTAATTGAATACTTCTGAAGAAACTCTTTTATAATTACCATCAGATGAACGTCCCTGTATTGCAGTGAATCAAACAGGCTGGGGATAACCTGGTCATTTTTGGTGCTGCTAAAACAGAGCATAGCATTGCTTTTGCTAGACTTACTGATCTGATGGAGAAAAGTTAGACTCCTGAGATTAGATCCTTTAGTTATCCCTCACGCCTGGAACAAAATTTCTCCGAGTGGCTTAACTGTAAGCTAACCAAAATGTAAGCCTATAAATTGAACAATAGCACCAAGGATGCACTCAGAAAAAACAACCATATAAGGTTTAAAAGCAGCATTTCCCAAGGATAAGGCCCAGAGATCAGGAAGGGGTTGTCGTTGTTGCTGTTGTTAGGTTGTCGAAACTAGTGTGTCTTATAACGACCCTATGAACAACAGATCTGAACCCTGCTCTGTCCTGAGCCATCCTCACACTTCCTGACACACTAGAGACCACTGTAGCAGTCACCGTGCCAATCCACCTGGTTGAGGGGCTTCCTCTCTTTCACCGACCCTCCGCTTTTCCAAGCATGGTTCAGAAAGAGGTAGGAGAGAGATATTAATGGAAACTAGAACCCCAGGGAAGAAGTAGAGAGAGTGTAGTCACATTGTGAGAAATAGTATTGTTATTAATGGTATAAAACAAAGTGTGTATGAATGGTAGCAGAAATGGAAGATACTCAGTGAAAGGAACTGAGTCAGTGGCTGCAGCAGCACAGTGAGCTCACGGATGGCAGGACTCATGAGAAGGTGAAAGATGGGGCTGCATTTTGTCCTTTTGTACATATGGTCTCTATAAGTCAGAACCAACTCCATGGTGGCAGACAGCAATGTCCCTGTGGTGAACACCCGAGAGCTTGACTGTTTTCATTTCCTATTTTTGAGCTGTTTTTAGTAAATTCGTACCTTTTCTGTGCTTTCCTTGCTTAGGTTTTTCCTCCTTCATTTTTAGCTTCTTGCCTCTTCTCCAAATATCAGAAGTAAATATGTAACTTTCCAGATAATTATTTCTACTCTCACATCACATTTAATGTGGTAAATGAGTGCCAGCAATTACCTACAATGGGACCATTTTGAAATCAGATCAGGAGACGTAATCAGACTTACTACCACTCAAAAAAAAAATTGCAAAAGTGGAAAATGAGAATGGTTTCCATATTAAAAATATAGCATTATTGAGGAATCACCATTTTTGGCAAGTATTTTCATGGGACCATGATCATTCCACACAGAACTTTCTAGTGGCTCTAACCCTCAAAGAAACTAATCAGCACAGTTGACTGTTTTTACAAGGGCATTTGTGCTGTGAGCTACTGTGGATGAAGGGGAAATAAATGAAGCTGCAATAGAAGACAACTGTGAATAATCTATGATATGGATTGATTCAGTGACTGGGATAATCGGGATGGGTGTGTCAGAGGCAGTACGATTGGCACAGGATAGAGCAGAGTTTAGGGCTGTTGTACATAGGGTCGCTATGAGTCGCAAATGACTCGACGGCACATAACAACAACAACAACAAAATAAAGAGAGAAAGAGGCAGTTCCCTCTTTTACCAATGTTCCCACCATAGAATGATTATTTGGAAGACGTAGGATCATGCCATCCTAAAACAAGTTCACTGCCATTATTATGATGGAAAATATATGTTTGTTTTGTTTGTTGATTGCCTTCGCATCGAGCACGACTCATAGCAACCCTATGAAAAAAAGGCCAGAAGCCGTTCTATAACTATCATTTATCAAAATTAAAAGAATTTCCAGAGGCATGTTGTTGAGGAAATGGAGGCCACTCCTGCTTCCAAACTTGTCTTAAACTGGAAGCTCCACAACAAGTAATAAGACTCAGGCTTAAAATGTGCATTATTGAAAACTAGCCTTAATTGTTTGAGAAATAGTATAAAAAGAAATAAAAATCTAACAAATTGTCCTGCTTATTTAAAAAAATACATTCATATGCTGAAATGATATTTTATACTAAAGAGATAATTCTATGCTTAAATTCTAATGATAGGAATTTAGTCTCGTGGTTTATGATGTCATAAAAGTCACTTGTAGAATTACAGTATTATTCAGAAATGTAAATCTGCCCTTTACTTTTTGTTGAGACATCATTTTTTTCTTAATGGGTCTACCAGGGAATAGCATGGGTCAAGCAGTATTTTTGTCTTTTCAGCTTCATTACTTACACTGTAAACAAATGCATAGATTGGAAAGCAGGTCTTGGGTCTTAGAAAACAGGCAATTTAGTTTTAATTTTGCACTAAAGGTAATTTAATTCTGTATATCACCTGAATACCTACAATGATACGTTATTAATACAATTGCTAGTATTGACTTGCTGTGCCCTGACGTCATGCTCATACTTTGAGAAAATATTTGCTGTGTGCTATAGCGTTGATTCCAACTCATAGTAACCCCAAAAATAGAGTAGAACTGCCTCAAAGAGTTTTCTTAGGAGTAGTCTTTATGATAGAAGATCACTTATTCTCACACAGAATAGCTGAGTGTGCTCAAACTGATAACTTCTTCCATTAACAGCTCAGCCCTTAAATATTACAAAACAATGACTCCTTGAAAGAATAAATACTAGGGACATTGATACATTTTTTTTCATTATAGCTTCCTCTTGTTGTTGTGTACCATTGATTTGGAACCGACCCGTAGAGGGTTTTCAGAGACAGTTAATCGCATGTGGGAGGAGATTGCCCATCCTTCTCCTGTGGAGCAGCTGATGGATTCGAACCACATGCCTTTGAGATTACAGTACAGATTCTTACCACTAGGCCACCAGAGCTCCCTAGTATAGTTTAAGAAGAAAAATACTAAAAGTGTGGCTAGAGGCAGAGAAACATGGCATTAGATATGAAGAGGAATAAGATATGGTTGAATTGGTTTTAAGAGCCACATTAATCAAAATGTCAAGTGCTTCTAGTCACTTCACTTTAGGCAGTGACCTAATGGCAAGCAGCTATGCTGCAATCCCAAAGGCACGTGGTCCGAGGCCACTGAAGAAGGATGGGCAATCTCCTCTCGTGTGATTAACTGCTTCTGAAAATTCGCTGGAGGATCAGCTATCAGCTGATTCCAGCTCTATGGCACTCAACAACAGCAACAAAATTGTAGATAGCCAAAGTGGGTAGATGCATTTCCTTCTAGGAAATTTTTTTCAGAAGATAGAGCAAAATAATGATTTCAGAGGTCACAACTAAGTTTCAAAAAGACCAGGTTGCTAGTAGACTGTGTGGAAATGAATGAGAAAGTGTTAGAGAAAAGTTTGTATATGAAAAGAGCAGGAGTGGTATCCACTTACTGAACAACATGCCTCCAGAAACTCTATGAACTTTGATAAGTGTCCATAGTTGTGGAGGGGCTTCAGGCCTTTTGTTCATAGGGTCACTATGAGTCATGCTCAACTCGAAGGCACAGAAGGAGCCCAGCACGCAGGTTCCCCCATTCAGGCAGCAGGTCTTGTTTAGCTTTTCACTGTCCTGGATGCCTACGGACGTCACAAAGTGGAAAGGCTTTAGCTGATAAGCAGGCTCCTCCTGGGCCCGAAGGTTGGTGGCTCCCGAGACAGTTTTGCAAACTCGTAGGGGCCCAACCCCGCAACCAATCCCAGTTGAAAGGCCACGATGAAGATAAATCATCCTAGAGGAGAGGCGCTCCATCTTGCAACAGTCCACACAGGGAGAAAAATGTTAGTGTGGTTTTCACGTTGACTCAGTTATTGCCAAAACTCTTCAAGGCAAACATTCAGTTCCTAAAGTGAAAAAGGACAATGTAAACCAGAAAATATCCCGATTAGAAAACATGGCTTCACCAGAGGTCAGGGGTCCCAGGAGACCCCACCATCTATCACCTGAGGCTCATCACCAAGGACAGTGCTTTCGGAAATGTGCTTATAAAATTTTTTTCTATTAGTTTTGCTTTTGTCTTTACCTCAAAGTGAACTATCTAAAATAAAATTGATTTAAAATAGTACTTTAATCACTGATTTAAATATTACTGGAAGAGACTATCACCCAACATTGAATACCCTCAAACCTGCCACTTAGATTCACTTAACCTTTGATGAAAATTTTATTTTCTGTTTTGAACAATTTTATTAAAGTTGCTTAGATTGAAAAGAAATCTTCATCGTGGAAATAGCAGAAAACATGACTTAGTAGAAAAAGTAGGTACACCTGGGCATCCGTATAACATTAGCAGTCATTCTGTCAGGCCCGTCAACATTCGCCCAGTGGTGGCATATGAGATCACGCCTGCCATCTGACGAGGAAGTTGGAGTTGGAGCAATGGCAGGAAGCCTCACTCCTCTCGTGATTTGGATGAACTGGAGAAAACAATGATAACTGTCATGTGCTAGAAGTGTTGTTGTTTAATGCCTCTGTGTAGGTTCTGATTCATAGTTACCCTGTGTACAACAGACCAAAGCCCTGCCCAGTACCGCACCACCCGCACAGTCACTGCTCTGCCTGAACCTGTCATGGCAGCCACTCTGTCAATCTCTGACGGAGAGTCTTCCTTTTTCGATGACCCTTGCCTTTACCAAGTGTGATGCACTTCTCCAGAGACTAATCCCTCCTGACAATATGCCCGAAGTATGTGAGACAAAATCTAGCCATCCTTGCTTCTAAGAAGCACTTCAGCTGTACTTCTTCCAGACAGATTTCTCTGTCCTTTTGTCAGCCCATAGTATATACTACGTACTCTTCACCAACACCACAACTCAGAAGCATTCGTTAGAAAACTTATCTTCAGTTCTTTCTTATTTCCCCACATAGGAGGTGCTAGGCCAAGTGGCGTTTTATTTGTTATTATCTTCACATGCTATGATGTACACAAGGCTAAGTATTTTTTTGTGTGTACTATGAAGTTGACTGTGACTCATAGTGACCCTATAAATAAGACCTGTGAACAGCAGATCTGGACTTGGCCCTAACTTTTTACATCTCATCATCTCCAATATGCTTGAGCTCATTGTTTCAATTACCATGCCAATCCATCTTATTGAGGATCTACAAGTCTAAATAGTTGTTGTTGTTGTTGTTATTGTTGTGTATCATTGAGTCAGAACTGACCCATAGCTGACCCTCCAGTGGGTTTTCGCAGGCAGTTAATCTCACAGAAGGAGATCACCCATTCTTACACACACACACACACCCGGAGCAACTGAAGATAGAAACTGTGCATTCAGAATTTCAGCGCAGGTTCTTACCACTAGACCACCAAAGCCAAATACCTTTCCTTAAATTCTTGTTGTAATTGCACAGGCTTTTCACTGTAGAGACTATTCTGACAGGGAGGGTAAAAAGCTATTAAATGGCAACAACATGGTATAGCAACAACAGTTTTGTTGAATTAAAGTTGCTTAAATGTGAAGGAATTGTTTAAAACAGCAGTAGCAAAGATGATTACACCGAACAAGTGTGTGTCTCTGGATAAAAAGAATTTTTTTCTTTTTTTCTTTTTTTTTTAAAAGAAGATTATTTTAGAAGTAAGTAACCAAATCCACTGTCATGGAGTTAAGTTTCAACTCATAGTGAAGACCCTCCATCAGTTTTCCAAGGTTGTGAATCCTGACTGGAGGAGACTGCTCATCTTTTTCATGGCAGTAGATTCGAACTGCTCACCTTTCAGTTAAGATCTCAGAGTTCATTGTTGTTGTTTTTAGGGGACATTGAGTTGAGTATGACTCAGTGTGACCCTATGAACAACGGACCTGAACCCTCTTCTGTGCCATCCTCTTTACCCCTGACACATTCGAGCCTGTTGCTGCAGTCCCTGTGTCAGTCCATTTTGTTGAGGATCTTCTACCTTTCAAAGCATGAGTTCCCTTTCTAAGACATAGCACCTCCTAGAAACATGTTCAAGTATGAAAGATAAAGCCTCAACATCCTTGCCAATACCACAACTCAAAGGCACTGATTCTTCTTCTGTCCTTATTAATTAATTGTCCAACTCAGTTTTATCAACAGTGATTGAAAAGACCATGGATTGAATTAGGTGGATCTTAGTCTTTAAAAGGTATCATTGCTCCTTAGTACTTTGGAACGGTCCTTGACAGCAGATTTTTTCTGAATACAATATGTCCTTTGTCTTCTTGACTGCTGGTACCAAGGATTCAAGTTGATGCTGGATTCAAGTAAGAGGAAAGCATAGACATTTTCAGTCTTTTCTCCATTTATCATGATATTGCCTATTGGCCCAGTGGTGAGGATTTTTGTTTTCTTGGTGTTGAGGTATAATCCATATTGAAGACCAATTACTTCCTCAGAGAAGCTGAAACTATTTCCAAGTTAATTGTATACATGAGACGTGCCTGAAGCTGAAACTATTTCCAAGTTAATTGTATACATGAGACGTGCCTGATCATAGACAACTCAGTACATACAGTAGAAAAAAATGGTTTGGTGCTGTTATGTGACTTGCAGGCTTATTATAGGCTTTATCTATCGTACAATGATGTTAGCCTCTTTCTCTTCCATAAAATCAGCTATTCTCAATGAAGAGGAATAAGAACTCCTGCACAGACGTTAAAGAATATATATATATTTTTTTTAATTTTAATTCTCACTTGCTGAAGAAAGTAGGATTCGTTTTCTTGTATCTTCTGTAGCAACTAGTTGAAATAATGAGAAGAAATTCCTGTTCTTCTCTTTTTCAGGAGAAGAAAACAAAACACTTGTCCAAAAATTGGCACAGGAAACGTTGTAAAGAATTGTTATTGACCTTGTAAAGATCCCAGTAATCCTCAAGCTTTGACTCTCACTGATGGATGCATGTGGTTAACAATGTGACCCTAAAATAATCCTGTTAGATATAAAAAAAGAGCATGAAGGCACGAGGGAGAGAAATAAAGAAAGGAATTGGTCCCAAGAAACGAACAGGCCTTTATTGCGCGGTCTGAGAGGGACGCCAAGTGATCCAGTAGCATGACATGCAGACAGAATCAAAATGGTGCCCGGGCAGTTTGGGAGGTTCTCTTTTTCTAAGGGTCCTGGGGAGGACTAAGATGGTACTTCTTAGAATTTGGTGTGTTAATTAAGTTAGGTTTTAGCTATTTTTAAGCAAGCTCAGACTTTTATCAGCATCCATTGTCTGGTCTGGTCTTTGATATGGCCAGCTTAGGTGTTATCAAGTTTCTCAGGAAGTGATCAAGCTTGGGGGTGGTGGGGTAACTGCTAAATTCTTCCTTCAAATCCTCCATCTGTTAGTCTTGTGGTACTGCTGCAGTCAGTTTTCTTGTCAAAGGAACTTTGACCCCTGGGTTTAAGCCATCTTAGATGTGATTTGGTAAAAAAATATAAAACAAAAAGAAGTTCTAACTGCATAGTCTGTAGAGAGTTGTGCTGGTGGTAACCCAAAGGCAGAACCTTTTTAGCAGTTCAGATCCCCCTGTGGCTCTGAGACAAAGATGGGCAGTCTCATCTAGTATGATTTACAACCATACATACCCATTGAACCAGTTCTGATAAGCAGCAGTTTGAGTTTTGGGAGTTAAAGCTGAGGTGAGTCACTGTCATTTTCAGTTTTCAGAGTTGAGTTGACAGATCTCACCAGACCAATGACTGTTAATTAACATCTGTAAAATGTATATGGTCTTATCATACACCTACTTTGAACCTGTGTGTGTGAGAGAGTCTTAGCGTCTGTAACAGTATCTTTGAACCACCTTTGTGTTTTACACAGTGCCAGTACTTCAAATATTGCCAGGATAGAAGAAATGGAGAGACTTTTGAAACAGGCTCATGCAGAAAAGACAAGGCTGCTGGAATCCCGGGTAAGCTTCTTGCCCTCTGTTAAAGGTCAGTAAGGAGCCAGGGGAACCCTGTGTTAGCAGAGGACCCCACTCCCCTCAAGTATTACTGATGTGCTCAGCCTTTCTCAGCCTTAGTTTTGTTTTCTGATAAGCCTGGAGTTAGACTGAGGATTTCTAAAGGTTCTCCATTCTGCACTGCACTTTTCATGGTGCTTTATATGTTACCTCCCCTTCGAATGCTACTTTGTGTTCCCACGAGGAAGGAGGGGGAATGTCAAGTCTGTACACTTCCCTGTGCTTGCCACTTGGTCTTAGCTTCACCATTGTACTATCAAAAATCCCACGGTATTTGACCCTGTTTCTAGTGGGAATATGAACTTCCTTAGAATCCCCCAAAATGCCTGTGCATCCTGCCTCAAAGGGCACCTCCTTTCCTTTTCTCACCACCCCCAGGCTTCCTGTGAGGCCTTCCTCAACAACAGGAACTGGGGGAGGACCCCGGCCCTCAGCTGGAGGGTAGCACTTGAAAGGATACATCCAACGCCTAATTTTGGGGGACAATTTGAAAAGCTTCATATTGAAATACAGAGAGTTATGACTATGAACTTAAATAACTGAATTCAGTCACTAGCTTGATTTTCCCTGTATGGGTGATGTTTGTTGATTAAACTTTGGTGGGTTTACATGTACTTTCTTTTAAAAACTGTTCAAAAGGTGGTCGTGGCTAGTTTTTGTTGGATTATATAGTCTAAGAAACGTGGCTGTGGCTCAAGAATGGCCTAGTGAGAATTTTCTTCTACGAGATTAGTTGGAATCTTTCCAAGATAACCAATAAGCCCTAAAATAATAACTGTTCTGCCTGATGCTATTTAGGAACGGGAAATGGAAGCCAAAAAACGAGCTCTGGAAGAAGAAAAACGACGCCGAGAACTCCTGGAGAAACGGCTGCAGGAAGAAACGAGCCAGAGGCAGAAGTTAATTGAAAAGGAAGTAAAAATAAGGGAGAAGCAAAGGGCCCAGGTTGGTCGGCCAGTGTGGATGGATAAGAGGAGGCTGCCCCCTAGTGGTCAGGCCTTAGCCGACCATTCTGCATCTGAGCATGCGCTCTCCTGCTCTTGGCCCTGGACATGCTGATGGCCACCGCCACCATGCCAATGTACAGTGTTGTGTGTGTTCATTTTAAAGCTCTAAATGCCTGTTGCTGCTATTATTGTTGTTGTGTGCCACAGAGTCGCCTGCGACTACAGCAACCCCTATGCACAATAGCTCTGAATCCTCCCCTATCCTGAGCCAGTCTCACTGTCTGTGACACACCCCATTTTCCCAGTTACTTTCAGTCCATCTCTTCCATGGTCTTCCGCTCTTGCGCTGTCCCTCCACCCTTTCAAGCATGATTTCCTTCTCCGAGGACTGATCCTGGCAACGTGCCCAAGGTATATGAGATGGAGCTTCAAAATCGTTGCCTCCTACCAACCAAATTATACTACTATCTAGTTATGCTTGTTGTTATGTGATGTGGAGTCGGAACTTACTCCTAGCTGATCCTCCAGTAGATTTTCAGAGACAGTATCTTGCACAGGAAGAGAGCACCCATCTTTCTCCTGCAGAGCAGCTTGTGGATTCGAACTTTGCATGTCTTTGCGTTCGCATCACACCTGCTGTGTAACCACTACACCAGCAGAGCTTTAATCCAGCAATAAGTAGAACATTCTATGAGGGAGGCACTTTCAGCCATTTTTCAGAACACTTCAAAGAAGTAGTTTTGAGGTTTTGGAGAGGAAAGTGGATTTTATTTTCTAGTGCAAATAAATACAACTCCTAAGCTTAAGCCTTTGGTTGACAATGGGAAGAAGTGCTATTCAGTCTTGTTTTTTTTTAGACAGGCATTTCAGAATAATATTATTTCCCAAATTGGTTTCCTACTGTATGTTTTCTAGTTCCTGTGTTTTTCCTATGTTCACTTTGCTACACAAGTTGCAAAACAAGTTCATAACACTTGTGAATGTGAGCAAAATTCAGAGTCACCATTTTAATTTAGCTTTGTGGCCTTGTCTTTGTAGAGTTTGAGCCACTTTCTTGTCACTTGAGCAGCTTATGTGATATGTGTTTTCTGAGAAAATGAAATGTACTTTTACTTAATTTACCTGAACTTTTTTGCCTTAGAGTTAAAACTTACATTAGTTCAACTATAGCTGAAACTCCATTCAGGTTCTGAGGCTGTAATTGCACAGGAAGAAATTTTCCCAGGAGGCACTTAGAAGAGGTGAACCACCCGAGAGGCCTGGCCTCTGGCTTAGCAGCACAATCCCCTACAGAATAGACCACCTGGGCTCCCTAAAGTTTTATGAAGGACTATATCATTTAAAGCTCAAATTGATTTTGCCACTGTTTATGAAACTTAAATATAAAAGGTCCTTTGTTCTTTATAACTCCTGACAGTTTGATATCACACCAATTAAAGATTATTCTTAAGACATTCACTTATCTGTCTAAACCTAGTTATGTCCACAAAGTGTCACAGGATCAAAGATAAAATACTGGGTGAAAGATAGAAATGAAACTTGGCCATTTTATTTAGCTATATCAAGCCTCTTCTGGTGTCTTCATTAGCAGTGAAGGTCAAAAAAACACAATTCCATATTATTCTTTGCAATTGTTAGGTGCTGACGAGTTGAGCATGACTCATAGTGACCCTATGAACAATATATCTGAATGTTGTCCTTGTCCTGCAAATTCCTGATCATCTCTGACATATTTGAGCCCATTGTAGCAGTCATTGTGTCAGTCTGTCTGGTTGAGGGGCTTCCTCTCTTTTACTGACCCTCCACCTTTCTAAGCATGACATCTGTCTCCAAAGAATAGTCTAGCCTAACATGTCCAAAGCATGTAAGACAAAGTTTTGTCTTGAGTCCAGTGAGGACTTCAGCTGCACTTTCTCCAAGACATACCTGTTTGTTCTTTTGACAGTCCATGGAAAAACCAGCACTCCTTTCCAAAACCACAACTCAAATGCATCAAGTCTTCTGTCATCTTTATTCATTGTCCAACTCTCAAATGTGTAGCAAGTGATCAGAAAGACCGTGGCCTGAATCAGGTGCACTTTAATCCTCAAACTGATACTGTTAGATAGGAACTCTTATACACTATTGGTGGGCTTGTAAAATGGTACAACCAGTCTTGAAGGCAGTTTGGCATTTCCTCCAAAAGCTGAACATAGAAATTCCATATGACCTAGTTATCCCACTGCTAAGAATATACCCCAAGGTAAATAGAACTGAGAGACAAAGAGAGATTTATACACCAATGTTCTTAGCAGTGTTATCCACGATCCCCAAGAAAATGGAAACAGCCTAAATGTCCAACCATAATTGAAAGGATTGAGAAATGATGGCACATTCACATGATGGAATACTACGCAGTCCTCAGGAGCAATGAATTGGAAAAATACTACATAACTTGGGAGGGACTAGATAGCATTATGCTGAGTGAGCTAATTCAGTGTCATAATGACAAATACTGGATAAGACCATTATTGTAAAAATAGAAAAATACTAGTAAAATGTGTATGGGGATCCGAGGGGTGGGAGAAGAGGGTGAGGATCAGCAAGGGGGACATCATAGGGTCACACATGGTGGGTAGAGGAAATGGGGGTAAAGAAATGAGAAAAATCTGACAGGAATCTGGTAAAACAGGATAATGGTGGGCTTGGTTCAATGGTGATTCATTTTATAAAACACAGTGAATGAAAATAATTGTATGAAATTCAGTGTGAGTAAGAGATAGTGTGAAACACATTGTATATGAACTTTATATGCAAACCAATATAAAACAAAAATTTTTTAAAGACTACACAAAATACTGATATTGTTTGAAGAGGTCCCAGACAGCAGGCTTTCCCAATGCAATATGTCTCCCGATCTCTTGACTGCTGGTATGTTGATTGTAGAGCCAAGTAAGACAAGTTTGTTGACAGTTTCAATCTTTTGTCCATCTGTCATGATGTTGCTTTTCAGTCCAGTGTTGAATTTCTGTCCCTTTTATATTGAGATACAATCCATATTGAAAGCTATATATAGTCTTTGATCTTCTGAAACAAGAGCTGCAAGTCTTCCTCACTTTCAGCAAACAAGGAAGGAGTTCAAATTACACTGAAGGCATTGGCAAAAAAATAAGGCCACCATTATCACTGGGATACCTATTGACATGCTTCAAATAACAGATGCTTCCCTAGATGTGCTCACTATTTTGTGCCAGGAAATTTGGAAAACAGCTACTTAGTCAATTGTCTGGAAGAGATCCATATTTGTTCCCATTGATAAGAAAAGTGATCTCACAGATTATGGAAAATATTGACTTATTAATATCTCATGTAAGCAAAATATTGCTGAAGATGATCCAAAAGCACATAAAGCAGTACATTGATAGAGAACTGCCAGAAGGTTAGGGTTTAGAAGAAGTCATGACACTAAGGATACCATTACTGATGTCAGATGGATTTTGGCTGAAAGCAGAGAATACCAGAAGAATGTCTATTTATGCTTTATTGACTATGCAAAGATGTTTGACTTTATGGATCATAACAATTTATGGTTCATATTGAAAAGAATGGGAATCCCAGAACACTTAATTGTGCACAAGGAAAACTTATACTTACATCAAGAGCTATTGTGAGAACAGAGCAAGGGAACATCATAAGATTTAAAATTAGGAAAGGTATGCGTAAGGATTGTATCCACTCTCCAAACCTATTGAATCTGTACACTGGGCAAATCATTTGAAAAGCTGGACTTTGTGAAGAAGAATGAGGCATCACGATGGAAGGAAAACTCATCAACAACCTGAGTTACGCAGATTAATATGTTAGATCTCCATATGTATATTTAGGTAATTGTCCCTGGTGGAGGTAGTGGTGATATAGTGGAGGGACGGGTTATTTAACAGAATAAAATTAAACATCACTTTAGAATTATTGCTCAGAATAGTATGTGTTTTCAAAGAGTAGATGAACATCCACCACAACCATTACTGAAATAAAAGCCTTCCAGGTGCATCCCCACAGCGCCATTCTGTCCAGCTTTGCTCTTGTTTCTTATTTCTTTGAGCTTCACCTTTCAAACATAACTTGAAAATGGGGGAGGAAATGGCCTTCAGTTCTGTTAAACTGTGTGTATGCTAACATGTTCATTTTTAGGGGAACCAGATGAGAGTTATTTACTGAGGCACATCAGGGCCTGAGATGACTGAAAGAGAATTATTCTGATTAAGTTATAGTAGAAAGAACCTCTTGGAACTTTAAAATAACAGCTTTACTTATAGGGAGCAATCCAGATGTTTCATTTCCTTGGGTTTTTGTTTGTTTTTCGTTAGCAGAAGTTTTATTGTAAAATTTAAAAACGAACCTTTATAAAACATACATGTACAGAAATACATCTAGGATTATATATGCATCTTATTATATGGCATAGGGAGGATAGAAGGAGAATTGATGCCTTTGAGCTGTGGTGCTGGAGAAGAGTGTTGAATGTATCATGGACTGCCAAGAAAACAAACAGATTCATCCTAGAGAGGGTTAAACCAGGCTACTCCTTGGAGGCAAGGATTCTGGGGCTTTGTCTGACATACTTTGGACATGTTGTAAGGAGAGACAGGTCCTTGGAGAGGGGCATCATGGAGGGTGGAGAGACGGCGCAGGAGGGGAGGACCCCCTATGAGATGGATTGATTCAGTGACTCGGGTAATCGTGATGGGTGTATCAGAGGCAGTGCGATTGGCACAGGATAGAGCACGGTTTAGGGCTGTTGTACATAGGGTCGCTATGAGTTGCAAATGACTTGACGGCATATAATAACAAACATAATTTAGCTTTTCCTTTGAGGGGATATACATTATAGAACAGGTATAATTGATTTTAATTTTCTGCTAGTTTATTTACAAATACATTGTTTATTACAAATATATTGTTTTTGTTAAGCTCTGTGTGCCTCTGTTAAACAAAAAAACCCAACCAAATTCATTCCAACCTCAGGTTTATGAAGCTGTAAATCTAATAGGAGGCGACAGCCCATCTGTCGTTCACAGAGCTGCTAGTGGATTCATACTGCACACCTTTCAGTTAGCAGCATGATAAGGTAGCACTACACCAATGTACTCCTTAAAACACTAGAAATTATATATAATTGGACTGTGCTTTCCACTTTCCCAGGCTCGTCCTCTGACACGTTATCTGCCTGTCCGGAAGGAAGACTTTGATTTGCGAAGTCATGTGGAGACTGCTGGCCACAATATTGATACCTGTTACCACATTTCAATCACTGAGAAAACCTGTCGAGGATACCTAATCAAGATGGGAGGGAAAATTAAAACTTGGAAAAAACGCTGGTTTGTTTTTGATCGGAACAAGCGAACATTCTCTTATTACGCAGGTGAGTGGCAAAAAAATTTGATACGTTCAGATCCTTAGCTTAGAAAGTTAAAAGCAGTTTACCTTTAAGTTTGGTGAAAAGAAATAACTGGGTAAAGTAATAGGAGTAATGACAACATTAACTTTGTAGACAATGTTTGTATTCAAATCGTATAGTCTACATATGTGAATTCCTTTACAGAAACCATAAAATACTATAGTCCTTCAAAAAGTAGGAGCTAAAATAAACTCAGGTCCAAATAAATATTAAATAGACTTTTGATAAAAAATATTACCTTTTAAAACACATAGCATGGCCGGGGGTGGAAAGGAAATGACATTTTTGCATTATTTATTCTTGGCCGTATGCATTCCTTACGTCACACTCAAGTAGGTGGCCTCCATTGACAGCCATTCGACTATAGTTTACAAAATTGAATGCTCGTTAAGCAGAGGGGGTGAAACTCCCCAGGCAATGGGTGAATAAGTATTTATGAAATGACTGAAATATTTTTGAGTTCTTTAGATGATGGATTATGAGAAATGTACTCTATTGTGTCTTAGAGAAATACAAGAATGTTAGCATATCAAGACTCATTGCCCTTGGTTAATTCTGATTCATAGTGACCCTGTTGGATAGAGTAGAATTGTCCCATAGGGTTTCTAGAGTCGGCTGCCACACTACCGGTCCAAGAGCAACTAATAAATTCAAAAGCACTGATCTTTGGATTTTCCATCAAAAGCTTAGCCATTGTGCTACCAAGGCACTCTCTAAGATGTAAATAAAGCAAACACTAATTTGCTTTCTCACCTTTCTCTCAAATCACAATTTAAAGAAAAACAGAATCTCCTAGTTAATTTCTGGACACAGGTAAAGCATGTTCGCCCTTAGCACCAGTATTTCAGCTGTCTTTACTGGTACCGTCCTAGAGATTATGAACAAACTCTGCTTTGGGATGACTGTTTATGAGCATGGCCAAGAATTGTTACAAAACAATCAGTGTTATAAATATAAAATAATAGTCTAGTCATTTAGTAGGGAGCTCTGGTGGCCTAATTGCAAGAAGCTGTGCTGCAATCCCAAAGGCATGGGGTTCAAGACCACCAGCTGCTCCATAGGAGAAGGATGGGCATTCTCCTCCCATGTGATCAACTGCCTCTGAAAACCCGCCAGAGAGCCACCTATGGGTCGGTTCCAACTTGAAGTTACACAACAACAATGACAATCATTTAGTGTATCATGTGAGGTCAGGTTAAGTTTATGCAAATGGTCTGAGCAGGCAAGAAGCATGTGGAGGAAAGGATTGGCTGTGGAGGCCTCAAATGGGAGTAGGGAAAGAACGGGGATGCATGCTTTTCCCATCAGTGCTGCGTGAGGTTCTAGTTACTACAGCAGCTGATGGCCCAAAAGAAATGCTTACTCCTCACTGGATCTCTTGTTTTACTTTTCAGTTTTGATTTTAGATTCCATTTTGTAAGTAAAACATAAAGAACATCCAGAGATGTTCTTTTCCGTAAGTTTAATGTTGTGGTTGTTGTTATGTGCTGCCAAGTCGTTTGCGACTCATAGCGACCCTATGTACAACAGCCCTAAACTCTGCTCTATCCTATGCCAATCGCACTGCCTCTGACACACCCATCCCGATTACCCCAGTCACTGAATCAATCCATCTCATAGAGGGTCTTCCCCTCCTGCGCTGTCCCTCCACCCTCCCAAGCATGATGTCCCTCTCCAAGGACCTGTCCCTCCTTGCAACATGCCCAAAGTATGTCAGACGAAGCCCCAGAATCCTTGCCTCCAAGGAGTAGCTTGGTTTAACCCTCTCTAGGATGAATCTGTTTGTTTTCTTGGCAGTCCATGATACATTCAACACTCTTCTCCAGCACCACAGCTCAAAGGCATCATTTCTTCTGTCCTCCCTAGTCCTTGTCCAACTCTCTGATGCATAACAAGTGATTGCAAATATCATGGCCTGTATTCGTTGCACCTTAGTCTCCAGAGAGACACTGTTGCTCTTGAGTACTTTAGAAAGGTCATTAACAGCAGACTTTCCCAAGAAATGCCAAGATAGTGTCTGCAAGGTGTATAAATGAAATGGTACTTTATGCTGGTCTCCACAGACAATCTTCCCTCAGAAGTAAAATAAATACATAACTTAAGTCTTGAAATTGTGGTGGTGGTGTTGTTATAATTGTTTCAGAATTTACCCATAGCTGACCCCTCAGGAGATTTTCAAAAACAGTAAATCACTTGAGAGATTGTCTTGACTTCAATAGCTTAAAAAAATCTTACTTTCCTTCTGTACCTGGTCCTCTTCTCTGGGAGCCTTTCTAGTCTTTTTAACCATCAGTGAGGTGAGTGACTTGCTGCCCTGGCTACTTTCTCCAGACCTGTTCTTTGGCTGCCCTGTGTTAATGTGTTTTCACAAATTTAGAAACAAGCGTAAGGCACTTCTCAGTAACTGGGAATGGGTTTTCACACGTTTAAACATACAAGTTTAAGAACAAGTTTAAGGTACTTCTTAGTAACTGGTTTTCCACATTTTAAAATACTAAATCTTTTTAATATATGAAAGATTATCCACAACCTCAACACATAAACTAGACAAAATATTTATCTAATGAAAACGTTTCAAATTTTTAAGGTTTGCATATTGATGATCAATCACTAAATCTCAGTTTGGCAGATCTGTTAGAGCCATCGTCAGTTGTCTACTCTGCTACCTTCAGCCCCACCTTTAATTAAAATACAATCAAATGAATAAATTAGTCCACACACAGTTGCCCAGTTGCCATTTAACTACATTCAATGCCACAGGTGACCCACCTCTTGTCAGTTGCGCAGTTGGCCATGTGGACATGGGAAGCAGCTATTGTATTCTTGACTCTTACCTCTGTTCCTAGCCTTACTGCATGTTACCTAGGTCACTAGAAGAGTCAACCACTAAAACTCAGTCAAGGAATTTATATGTCTGTAAGTTGATGGTAATGATACTATTTCAATAGATTACATAACATTATTCAGTCAATTTTCTTTAACATGTTGTTTCTCTTAACTCACTATGTGGTTGTAAGACTTGTATCTTTCAGAGTTCTTTATCGTATATATATTCCAAGTCCCATGGAAATGAAAGCTTTTTTGCCCCAGTTTCTTGCCTGCTGGACAAGATTTAGTCAATTATCTCTAGATTTTATTTTACATTAACACTTTTTGGGAAAGGAGGAATATTGTATTGCCATTAAGTACTGCAGAATATTTTCAAGCAAATGTCTGAGGGATGCACTGACATTGTCTCACACAGAAATTGATTAAAACTCACTGAATATGATCTTTATATAAAATAATATTGCCCAAGGAAGAAGAAGGTCTAATTGAGGAAGTTATAGTCTAAATTTATTTTAAAAGGTTTCGTTTTAACTGAGCTTTTCAGGACCTTTATTTTTCAGACTGTCTTTTTCACTGGTATTATTGAAGGGGGGGAGAAAGATATATTCATTTTGTAAAACATTTAAAATACACAAGTTTATTTAGTGGAAGTGAACTTCTGTCTCATCACATAAGTTCTGAAATTTTCCCCATTGTTACATCTGAAATATTATTTTTTTTACATCTGAAATATTCTTACATATATATGGTTGAGTATGTATATGTAATTTTCCCCCCCTTTATAGATTTGGGACCAAATTATTCACATTGTTTTCCATCTTGTTTTACTTTCCCCTTCCCCCAAGAATTTCTTTAACCTCATTCTTTTCTTTCCCACTATGTGACTATTTTAAAACAAAATCAGTCCCTTGTTAGATCTTAAATAGATCCTTTGAAGCCTATGCTATAACAAGCAGAAATCCAAGTGCATTTATTTGTACATGCGTAACTATGTCTTGTACAGTAAATTTTTAGATGTGAAGTACTGAATAAGAAGATTTGTTTATTTTTGTGAGTTTTACTAAATTCCTTCCAAAGAGGACTTTCTTATTTATGTTTCCACCAGTAAGGCACAATAGACTCTCATTCCCTGTATTCTCACCCATATTTTTTAAGTTCTTTAGTATACTTACATGTATGTGATCTTTCAAGAGTTTAAACTGAAAAATATTTTAAGAACTTACAGAGCAGGGCTATTTTGCATGGTTAAGATTTTGGGTTTCTTTTATACTATTTTAATGATAAAGCAGTGCTTCCTTGGAAAGATGCTATTGGCATGAACCTAATCTCAACAAAAATGAGATGGAAGGGGAATCAACAGCACCAGCATCCTGTATGAGAAATAGGATAGGGAAAAAATGGAATATTTTTCAATTGTAAAAAAATCACTAATATATATATTCCACTATTATATACTCCACTATTAATTTGTCCTTTGAGTATTGGTAAAGTACTTTATATTGTACTAATAGTATTTATACTTGGTATACTAATCAAAGCCAAGATGTCTGAGTTATCTTTTGTCTGCTAATTTGCTAAAGAGCCTAGGGCAAAATCATGTAGTACTGTCAGTTTGGTGCTGATGATTCAATTTTTTTCCCATATAGAATCAAGCTAATATACTAAATCAGATTATCTTAATTAATTTTAAGTAGTTTAAATATCACGTAGATATTTTAATGGTAGTAATTTTAAGGAAATTATAATTTTTCCTGTCCATCACTGGTGATAAACTATTTTAACTTCCATGTATCTTTGCAGACAAGCATGAAGCTAAATTAAAAGGAGTAATATATTTTCAAGCCATTGAAGAAGTGTATTATGATCACCTGAAGAATGCAAATAAGGTAACCATTGACTTCTTACCCTATATTCCTACAATTCTGAATGCATACTTATGTTGGGAGAAAGGATATTTTTTCAATTCTAAACAATTTTGGTTGGTTTTTCTGGTATAGTGGGTTGATATAATTAGAATATGCCAAAAAAAAACACATAGATATCAAAAAGTCAGCTTTAAAACAGTCGTAGAAGGGGAGCTCTGGTGGCCTAGTGGCAAGAAGCTGCACTGCAACCCCAGAGGCGCATGGTTCACATCCACCAGATGCTCTGCCGGGAAAAGGAGGGACAATCTCCTCCTGTACCAGTCAGATCCGATTTGACGGTACACACACACACAAAATAAGAAAATAATAATTAAAAAAATTCATTTAAAAAAGCAGTCGTAGAAAAGTGAGTAAATATTCTGAAATATTCTGAAGCTGTTCATAGGAGGATGCTGTAAACAAACTTCATTTAAGGCGTCTTGCAAGAAGTTACTTCCAGTACACTGCCTCAGAGTTTCAATGAAGTTTCAATTTAACAACTTCATCAAAAGGCAGTTGTGATATAAATAAAATACCTCTTTTTTTAATAACAGCGTAAATTGACACTGTGCAGTATGGTATGTTGTACATGTTACTAATGATTAGATATATTAGAGGAGAAAAAAAAAACTATAAAACCTGACAATTTTAAGTGCTCGGGATACAAAGTTATGCTACCAAGCCAAAGGTGGGTGCTTTTAATCTGCAGCCCCTCAGACTTGGTTGTAATTGTTTTGGGTCAAACATTCTTCTAAGTGGCATAGCACTAGTCTGTCCATTTGCTGTATAGAGGTAACTCAAGGTTTCTGTGATGCTAACCACTGACACTGAGCTGTCAAATGTGGTAATGGTTACCCATGGTGGACAGTGTTTGGTGGTGCTCCCCGATTAAAACAAGCTTGGAAACAGGAGTAGCATACCCTTCCAAAATGGCTTGCCTCCGAAACTCTATGAACATGGAGAAATGATAATGTTATAGAAGTGTTCAGGTCTTTCATTCATAGGGTTGCTATGAGTCATCTACGACTTAACAGTACTTAACAACAGCAATTTCATTAGGGTAGCACTCACATGAATATAGATAGTTAGATAGATAGATAGATAGGTAGATAGATATAGATAGATAGTTGGGGACTTCACACCACCATTCAAGCATTCATTAACTGACTTCTAAAGAGACTGTGTAAAGTCTTAGGCAGAAATGTCAGGCAGTATGGTCAGTACTGGAAGAGCACTGGGAGGTATGGGTTATACTAGCTAAATAAACAATCTTTCCATCAATTTCTAAAAATGGGAACTTGTAAAGAGCAAGAAGCCTTCGCATATATCATGTCCTTTAGTGTTCTACTTTCAAGATGTCACCTTACATTCTTTGCCTTTTCTGATTTTTAGAGTCCAAATCCATTACTCACATTTAGTGTTAAGACGCATGACAGGATCTATTATATGGTGGCCCCCTCGCCAGAAGCCATGCGGATCTGGATGGATGTTATCGTTACTGGAGCAGAAGGTTACACCCACTTCTTGTTGTAATGAACTGGAGCACAGTCCACTTCAGGGCATACTGCAATAATTCCTTACAAGAATGAAGCCATATGCAATCCCAGATGAAGAGGCCCCACAAACCCATCTTTTTAACTGTGTATGAATAGAACCGTTTTCGTGCTAACAAGAAGTCACTTATAATAGAAGAATCTATTTTAATTCAATGCTTGAACATAAGTAGCAAAAGAATTGAATTGTCTGCAAGAAGGGGAAGAAATCACTATTTTGATAATAGAAACACTTACAAGAATATTGCTCACTATTTTTTACAAAAATCAATTGCTGGTTTTAGGAAAATCTAAATAGTTTACAAAAATGTCTGTATACAATTTGAAAATATGAAATAACTTTAGGACTCTGATCTGAACCTTTAGCTTTGACATTTCTGGTATTCAACTGGCATTGTTATAAAGTGACATATGTTCAAGGTAATTTTGTGAATACAAGCAAATAATGACATGGTGAGTGAGATTGGAGGGGACTGTCGGAGATTTTGCCTTAAATTTTATGTACTGCACCACAGCCAATGACTTGGCATGATGTCTCTTTAACAGTACTATTTTCAAGTGAAGAACTACATTTACTGATATATTCTTCCTTATAAGCTGGTATTTTGATGCTATTAAATGCCTAGGGAGTTGGCTTGAAAAGCCACCATCAATATAATTTATTGTACACAAATAGCAAACTGCTTTCTGTGAAAGAAGAAAGAACAAAAACTGAGTGTTTTAGATAGAAAAGTCTTCCATATTCTATCACTTCAGGCAGTTTTAAATGAAAAAACAGTATTTAGTATTAGAAGCTTATTTTTCCATTCCCAGTTCAAAGAGTAAAGGCACCAGACGCTGATTTCCTCTGCCTAGTCTGATCTCTTCCTTGTGGTACATCCTTGTTAAGTGCAATCTCGCCAGACCTAATTATGAAATCAGAGCTCTGTTTTTACCAAGGAACAGACCAGTTGAAATACTTATATTCAGAAGTGGTGCAGTTCTATGAAAAGGCAAATAAAGTTCAGTTTAGCATTGTCTGTAATATACCATTTTATTATGTATTTCTTCACAATTAGCCTTTGGTTTCTAGAGTTAAATTAATTTCTATTGAATGAAATGACTTCAGGAAATTTCTTTTTTTAAGTATCTTTTTCCCCAAATGCCATTTATACTGGTCTATCTAATTGTGTATGTTTGTAAGAATGAATGTACTCTTTCCTAAAAGAAGGCAACAAATAGAAGTAGCAAACAATGACGTCACTTATTAGTTCAAAGTGAGATAATTTAGTTGTCTCTTTAGAAAAATCTTTGTCAGGCCTGAATGGGCACATTTTTTTTCTTGTTTATTTTCATACATGTGATCTGTATACATATTTCCAATAATAAGACTTTTGCAACTGGATGACCAGTATTTTTTACTTGAAAGTGAAGGACAAAGCTCAAAATTGAAGAAGACATATTTGTGACCTGTGTTGTTTTGTTTTGTTTCATATATCTCTATAACCTGTAATGATCTAAGAGAATAAAATGTAATGGCCGAAATTGTGTTGGTTAATGTAAAGATGTAATTTTTCTGTACTGGTATATATGCTTTTTCACATGATTGTAATGGTATTCAATCGACTTCATAGCTTGCATGATGTAGTAAGTCCTATAAATATGTGTGTTAAATATATTGGCTTTGAGTTAAAGTGTTGACCTTATTTCACATTTGAAAGTAAAGTCATCCCTTATATGGAAGTTACCTATAGGTAACATAGTATGAAACAAAAGTCAATGATAGACACAAAATGAAGTTGTTGTGTGGTAACATAATTTGTACTTCATAAACTAATTAGAAATAGTATCTCAGGTCACATTTCTATTGCTTAAAAATATCAGACATTTTGCGGTTTTGGGTTGCTTTGCTTTTGTTTTTCACAGATGCACTTATTACTGAAGATTGAAGCATCATGTCTGCTTACCCTTTCTAATAGGAAAAAGTCATGAATATGAAATCTTCATTATTTCATAATAAATAATATGAAATACATTCAGTATATGAAATATGAAATAAAGCAATGGAGCTTTGTTTGGTGGAGGTCTTATTTTCTCTGAATCAAGGTAGCAAATTTCAAAGAGAGAAAAAGCTCTCAACAATATGTCCTTTCACCCCTTTTGTATGTATGTAATGAAGGCTACTTGTAAAGTAATTCACTCATTTCTGCCCTGTCAGAATGAACTTGTAGCCAACTCTCCAGCATGTTTGCAAGGCTGTAATTTGCCCATTTGTCTCCAGAGAAGCATGAACTCTGATTTAGCAGCATAACACTATTGAATACACAACCAGAGTTCCCCAACTTACAAGGAGGTATGCAGAGAGAAGCACATTTGTCTCCTTCTAGCTCATCATTATAGAGCGCTCTGGTGGTCTAATGGTAATGAGTTGCTCACCAAACCAAAAATCAAACAGCTGCTCCAAGTGACGAAGATAGGCAGTCTCCTGTGTGATTTACAGTCTCTCACAACCTGCTGGAAGGTCAGCTATGAGTTGATTACAACTCCATGGCACATGACAACAGCTTGGCCACATTTTTCTGATGTTAGGCTTGCTGCTTGCTATAAATAATCCTTGGGTTTTCCTGCTTTCATACGCAGTGTTTTTCTCACTATCATGACAAACAGATTTTTTTTTTCATTTTACTGCACATAAAATGACAGGCACCTTCAAAAATAAAGGAGAAGAAAAAGGAGGAATAATAATGTTTGCAATTATCCAAATCTGCAGGGAGTGGTGTTCATTGTAAGGCTACATGGACAGTGAAGTGGCACACTCACAATTTTATTCTTCTGACATTTACAGTATGCATTACAGAGAGCTGGAAAAATAGCTCTGGAACTTTTGAGAAAACCACATGGCTACTCTTTCTATGTATTTCTGGCACTGCACCTTGCATGAAGGATCTATTCCATGTTTTGCTATTACCAAACTCTTATACTGTGCTACAAATTAGATTTTTCTACTCTCAAGGCATGCTAACTTATTTGTATCTAGTGTTTGGCTTTAACTGGCTCATATCAAACTCACTCATTGCTATTGATTTAGAATTGACTCATAGCTGACCAGTCCTCTAATAGGGTTTAAGAGGCAAATCTCATCAGGTAAATCACTTGGGGTGGGGGAATTGCCAATCTCTTTTGGAATCTTTGATGGTTTCATACTGCCAGAGAGGTGCCATATTTGGTTTATAATGCAGAACAACTCCCTTTAAACTATATAACCAAAGCTACCTCAACTGGAGTGGTTTTACTCAAAGTAGTATATGAGGTTTCACTTATTAATTTTCAAGATTCCTGATGATTACTTTAAAGAGTGTGAGATATTCTTATAACACCATCACAGAAGTATATTGTCAGATCTTTCTGATGAAGGCCTACTTGGAGCTTTATTGGAAATTTTTTCAGACTTTTCTTGTCTTTCTTTTATTCAAGGTCAAGCTTTTTGGACTTTAAAAACAAGAAACTTGACTGAGAATATTTGCAATGGCAGAGATTCTTAACCAGGACATCTCCTCAAGTACATGTGAACTTTCAGAAACTATTTGTTCCCAGGCTGAGTTCTAAGAGATTCTTAATGGATTAGGAAAGGCAGTCGAGATAAAAGCCTTCATATAAATAGGGGCCCCCATGTTTTAAAACCAGTGATTGATAAGCATGAGGGCCCTCCTATATTGGTTGAGCTGTGGTTTGGTTTGGTTTGTTTTTTGTGTGTTTTAAATGCTCTCGCCTGTACCTTCTTTGGTAAGTCAATCTGCTTCCTGGCTGATTTAGTTCCTGTTGTTTATGTACCCAAACTATATAAATTCTTGTTATCATACCAGCTTACCTTTTCTTATTATCCGTTGTTTTTCCTACTTTACTCATTCTCAGTTTCTTTTTAAAATGTATTGGAGCTTTGCTTAGACAAAAAATTCCTCTTCTTTCAATCTTCACTTTAGTGGAAGTAACTAGGCTACTAACACAAAGATCTAAGTTTAAAATCCAAATGACACCTCAGAAGAAAGACTTGGTAATTTTTTTTTTTAAATCAACCATTAATACCCTATAAAGCAGAGTTCAAAGCTGCTGTACATAGATAGGGTCATTATGGGTTACAGGTGACTCGACAGGACATAACAACAATAAATCATAGTACTACTCATGATGCTGCCATAAATTGAAATGGAATTGAATCCATGGCAACTGATAATAAAAATAATGGCTAATTTTCACCTGTTAGATTCACATTTTAAAAATTACCGAGGTTATATACATCGTGTCTCCTAATATGTTTTCTCTCTCATGAGCTTTGGATAATTTTATAGTGATTACTTTGTAGGTGCAAGCTACATAGGAAACAGATATATTGATACTCTATCTGTTAAGTAAATGCTTTTTCATTGTATTTGGTTTAAAAGTGTGTTTGTCATCCAAGAAAATGAAGAGATATATATACATGTATGTGTATGTGTGTAAACTCATTGCCTGTCAAGCTGGAAAGAACTCATAACTGACCCACCAGCAGGTTTTCAAGAGGTTGTCAATCACACAGGAAGAGGTTGTCCATCTTTTTCCTGAAAAGATAGTTGAAGAATTCCAGTTGCTAGAGGGGTATGGCATTTGCGTTTGCATTAATCCACGTGCTGTCCAGTCAATGATTCATAGTGATCCTCTAAACAACAGATCTAAACCCTGCCCTATCCTGTGTCATTCTCATCATTTCTGATATACTCAAGCCCATTGCTATAAGTCACTTTGTCAATTCATCTTGTTGATGGACTTCTGAGGCTTTCAAGCATATGTCTTTTTCCAAAGATGGGCCCTTCTTAACAACATGCCTTAAATATGTGAAATGAGGTGTCACTATCTTTGTCACCAAGAAGTATCCTGGTTTCACTTTTTCCAAAATATACTTGCTTGTTCTTTTGACAGTCAGTACTCTTCTCCAACACTACAACTCAAAGGCATCAGTTCTTCAGTCATCCTTATTCACTGTTCACTTTCAGATGCATAGCAAGTAATTGAAAAGACTATGGCTTGGATCAGGTGTACCTTGGTCTTGAAACTGACATTCTTGCTCTTCAGAATTTTGGAGAGGTCCTTGATAGCAGATCTTCCCAATGGAGCACATATTTTGATGTCTTGACTGCTGGTATCAAGGATTATGGTTTTATGGCTTCAAGTCTTGCTTTTCTTTCCCCAGATTATAAAAAAGTATTTTGCCCAGATTATTAAAAAATCATAAAATTAATCTAAATCCTCTTACTTTTCAAAATTATTATGTTAATGAAGTTTTACAAAAAAGTTGGATTTTCATTCATTCAATGCTGCATATTTTCCTCCCAGGAAGCAGTCCTCAGAACAGAGCAGAGAAATGCTACATGGGAAGGAGTGCGTCAGGGATGCAGCCTGTCTCCAGACATTTTCAATCTGTATGCAGAACAGATCATTCGGGAAGCAGGGCTTTATGAGGAGGAATGTGGCATCAGGACTGGAGGTAGACTCACCAACAGCCTACGTTATGCAGATGACACAACCTTTCTTGCTGAAACTGAAGAAGACCTGAAGCACTTGCTGCAAAAGGTCAAAGACTAGTCTTCAATATGGATTGCAGCTCAACATCAAGAAGACAATGATTCTCACCACGGGGCTGATTGGCAGCATAGATGATAGATGGAGTAGAGATTGAGGTTTTTAACAATTACAGCTTGCTTGGCTCCACAATCACCAGTCCTAACACCAGCACTCAAGAAATCAAAAGATTAATTGCATTGGGAAAATCTGCTGTCACGGACATCTCCAGAGTGCTGAAAGAGCAACAATGCCAGTCTAGAGACTAAGGTGTGCCTAATCCACATCATGGTCTTCACAATTACTTGTTATGTTTCAGAAAGTTGGAAAATGACTAAGGATGACGGAAAAAGAATAGATGCCTTTGAGTTGCGGTGCTGGAGAAGAGTCTTGAACATACCGTCACTGCCAAGGAAACAAATAGGTTTGTCTTGGAGAGGGTAAAACCAATTTTCTCCTTGGAGGCTGGGATTTTGAAGCTCTATCTCACATACTCTGGAGTATGGCCAGGAAAGACTTGTCCTTGGAGAAGGACATCATGCATAGTGTTAGTCTGGGCAAAAGAGGCCAAAGAGAATAATGAAGAATTAAGAACTCATGCTGATGGCCTTGCCTGCTGCTGATACGAGCAAACGGCCTTGTATGTCTGGCTGAGCTAGCAGGTGGCTCCTAAATCAGAGTGGAATGTCCCTCCCTAAAGACTCTGTTTATAAAACCGTAAGTTCAGTGTGACTTCCTATTATGCCTCTCCAGGATGAGGAACTCACCCAGGAGCTCCCCTTCGCCCACTTTAATAAAACTGTATTAAGCTTTCTCTCATTCTAATATCTTCTTTAAGTCCACTAACTTAACACATGGAAGGGAGGAGGGACAGCGTGGGAGAGGAAGACCCTGGATGAGATGGATTGAAACAGTGACTGGGGAAATGGGAGTAGGTGTGTCTGATTTAAACTGACTCAGGACAGGGAAGAGTTCAGAGCTGCTATACACAGGGTCGCTATGGGTCGCAGGCGACTCGATGGCCCATAACCTCCTGTTCAGGTTC
>NW_006399915.1:6014112-6025358 GCF_000299155.1 Elephantulus edwardii
GCTCCTCTCTTTGAAAAAGTAAAAGAAAAATTCTCTTGTATACAATCCCCCCCCCGCACCCCTCCCACCGCCCCAGCTACACTCCACTGAGCACCCTTAATTCTGGACTCTTGTGATAACTGTTATACCCTATCATATCTCTCTTTTAAATTATTCTCTACTTTTATTCTTTGAGATATTTCATGCTTCTGGAATTATTTTTGTTACACAGCATGTTGCAGGAGTCAGACTAACTCAGAAATGTGGCTTCTAAGGGGAAAACACTTGAAAAGCATAGTAGAAGGGATGAGTGTCAGATTCCTGTAGGATTCAGGGTGGCTTTGGGGTGCATTAGGAAGCTCTGGTAAGTCCAAAGGAAGTTAAGATAACGCAAAGGTCTAGTGTCTCTGGCAGTTGGAATCCACTAGCGGTTCCGAGGGAGAATGACTGCAAACCTCCTCCTGTGGGATTCACAGTCTCTGAAAGTCAAGGAGAGTAGCTGTGAGTCAGAACCCGGCCAGATGGCAAGGCGCGTTTGGACACACTTCCGGTGCAGGTTGAACTGACACGGGGTTACCGAGCCCTGGGACACCTCGTACACTTCCGCTCCCTAGTGTCTGCCAAGATGCTTTGCTATTCAGGCTGGAAGACTGGATACCATAACGGATTGTCTCCTTAGCTGAGAAGACAGTTACCCGGGATCATACAGATTATCCCAAGCCGTCAAGAGGACAAACTTTGTAAAGCAAAAGCGAAAAGAAACGAAGAGCAATAATCACATGTCACCCGTGCGCACCCTCCCGGTGGGGAGTCGCCCTCGGCGCTTTCCACCAAGTCCCGCCTTCTCGCCGGCTGCGCATGCGCAGCTCTGCTCTCCGGCCCTTACTACCCCGCTGTCCCTGGTGGGGCTCGGACACCGCTGGGAAGATGGCGGGTCTGCGGGCTGCTGCGCCGGCCGCTTGGGCACCTTGTCGTAGCTGGTGCTCGGCGGCCGCTTCTTTCGGTTTGCACCGCGGCCTCCGCGCCTTACTTGCACAGAGCCCCGAGCGGGTGCCACGGTGGCTTCCAGGTCAGTGTCCGAAAGTGGGAGTAGGGTGCGTTCTTTCGGACATCCCAGGTTCCGTGGTCCCGTCCAGTGCGCTTTGGCGCCTCATTTAAAAATGCCTTTCTCTCACTTAGCACCCCTTATGCTAAGGTGCTTCAGACAGCAGGTTTGGGAATTCCTCCTAGACTGCCTGACACTTGCTGTTAGGAGCCCAGCAGATTTAAAGAGCTCATGCTCTCTGTTTGCCTCCTTGGTTTTAAACGCCGTTTAGAAAAAAACTAACTTGTACATTCAGTCTATTTATTTGGTAAGTATTAAGATGTTTCGTTGTCGTAGAAATTTCGACTCCTTATCACGCTTATTTTCTAAGGTTTTTTTCTATGCTTCCAATTAGAATCATAGCTTTACTTCTAAAAAAACCTAGAACCTGAACCCCCAGTCCCAAGAACCTGAGTTTATCTTGTGTTTGGCCTCTATACCACATCATTTATCTATAGTCTGTGTTCCCGAATTATGTCTTTTTCCCTTTTTGGCTTTGTATTTGACCAAAAAGAAAAGAGACGATAAAAAAGATAAAAGACGATTTGGCAGATTGCGCTGTGCTTGGAAAGTGAGTTGTGGTCATTTCGGATACACTTAATTTTAAGGTGGTGGTGGTTTTATGCCACTGATATGTGTCATTGAGTCGCCTCTTGAGTACAATAGCTCCGAACTCTTCCCTATCTTAAGCCAGTCTAACTGGCTCGGACATACCTACCCGCACTACTCAATTACTCTTTAAACTCATAGAGAACAATATTTAAACTTAAGACAAGAGCCATTGAGTTGGAACAACTCGACTGACTCTCCAGTAGATTTTCATAGTCTGTAAATCAAAGGAGAGGAAATTTCCAGCAACACAACTCCTTAGAACTAGGCCATCAAAGTCATGTGCCATCATGTAGATTCAAACGTAGGGCAAAAGACCATTCAGGATAGAGTAGACCTGCCCCATAGGGTTTCTTAGGCTGTATGTAGTCTTTCTGGGGCCAGATTTCCATGTCTTTTTCCTCCTCTGGAGCTCCTGCTGGATTCCAGCTACCAAACTTGCAGTTAACAGACAAGCACTAGATCATTACATTACTATAGCTGCTTATAATTAACATATATTTGTGCACTGGATTAGCTCAACTCCTTACCACCAGGCCATGTGAGTTCCTTAACCAGAATATAAAACTCCCGTCTGTTTTGCAAACATTCATTGAGCACTTGGGCATTGGATTTTGAGTTTATTATTTTGGTACAACCAGGATTAAATAAATTGTAACTGTGTTGGGAGTTCCTTTACTGGGAGATAATAGCTGGAAAAAGAGATTTTTTTAGCTACTGTTGAGTAAACTGACTCTTATACAGCAGAATGAAACCATGCCCAATCCTGTGCCATTCTCACATCTGTTGTGCCCTTTGTTGCAGTAACTATGTCAGTCTGTTGCACTGAAGAACTTCCTCTTTCAATGACCTGCCATTTTGACTTACTATATTCTATTTACTAATGGGTGTTTACAGATGTTTCTCCTTACTGTAAGCCATGCTACATAGGCAAATGAAGGCCTTTGATTACTGAAAGCTTGACTCTATACATCAAAAAGGTAGACTTGACTTTAACTCCATTTTTTAATGCCTTCTAATTGAGGCCCTCCTCTTCAGGCTCTATCAGATAATGTGCCCCTGCTAATCACAGAACTTTGTTGTTGTTATGTGCCATTATATTCTTTGCAACTCATAGCAATATGAGTACAATAGCCCTGAAAACTGCTCTATCCTGTGCCAACTTTACTGACTCTGATGCATCCATCTTCATTACCCCAGTCACTGAATCAATCCATCTCATCAATGGTCTTCCTCTCTTTCTCTGTCCCTCCACCCTTCCCAGAGTGATGTCCCACTCCAAGGACTGGTCCTTCCTTGCAGCATGCCCAGAGTATGTCAGACAAAGCCTCAAAATCCTTGCCTTCAAGGAGCAGCCTGGTCTCACCCTCTCCAGGATGAACCTGTTTGTTCTCCTGGCCATTATGATATATTCAACATTCTTCTCTGACACCACAGCTCAAAGGCATCAATTCTCCTTCCATTGTCCCTAGTCATTGCCCAGCTCTCTGACTCATAGTAAGCAATTGTGAAGACTGTGGCCTGTGTCAGGAATACCTTAGTCTACAGACTGACATTGTTGCTTTTCAGTACTCTGAAGAGGTCCCTAACAGCCGACTTTTCTAATGCAATTCATTTGATTGGCTTCTGGTACCAAGAGTGTTGATTGTGGAGCCAAGCAAGTTAAAGCTGTTAACAATCTCAGTCTCTTCACCATCTTATCATAATGCTGCCAATCACCCCTGTGGTGAGAATCATTTTTTTTTCTGTTGAGCTTCAATCCATATTGAAGGCTGCAGTCCTTGACCTTGTGCAGCAAGCACTTCGGGTCCTCCTCAGTTCCAGCAAGCAGAGTGTGTCATCACAGAACTTTAGAGCACCCATTATTCCGAAAGTCAGTGACTAATGTTGCTCTGTATTCTGTTATAGTCAAGAAGTCCTCCTGAAACCTGCTCACCATGAGTGACCCTGCTTTTGTTTGATATATCACTGGCTTAACTTCCAGCATCACAGCAATACTCAAGCCACTGTAGCACAACATGCTGACAGATGGATATTAATAAAAAAGAATAGGAATGATTTTTTTAAAAGTGTGAGTTGAAGGAATGGGAAATGCTTTTGTAGATATATATATAACAAACAGCCCTATTTTTCATGAAAAGTTTTTAATTTCTCATATTTCTCTGTACTTTCGAACAACCTTTTATGTAAGAGAGATCATTTCAGAGTCTACAAATAAGTCTGTAGTGTGATTTTTCTTTTTGTTTTTTAATCCTCAACTTCAGAATGGGTGATGCTTGAGCAGTTCCACAGAAAGGAGCTGAGCTCTATTTAAACTATAAGAAATAGAGGAAGACCCATTTAATGT
The DNA here is from genome assembly GCF_000299155.1 of Elephantulus edwardii. Lineage (NCBI taxonomy): Eukaryota > Metazoa > Chordata > Mammalia > Macroscelidea > Macroscelididae > Elephantulus > Elephantulus edwardii. The sequence continues at coordinate 6,018,132 of NW_006399915.1, forward strand.
GAAAAAAAGATTTGTTGAGCCAGTGGGAAAAAACCCTCATATTCAACGCTGACTCTCCAGCAGGTTTTTGGGAAGCAATAAATCACATAACAGATTGACTATAGTACTCCCATTATGCCACTGGTAGATTCTGATCACCACAGAGGTGTGGCGTTAGGTTAGCAATGTAGCTCTCTACAGACTTTGCCATCAGAGCTCCCTATCCAGTAAAAAGACTAATTTACTGTTGTTGTTACTGTTGTTGTGCACTGTTGAGTTGTTTGCAACACCTACTGACCCTCTGTAATGTACAGTAGCTCTCAACCCTGCCTTGTCCTAAGCTAGTCTGACACCTAACCCCACTGCCCCAGTCACTGTATCAGTCTATCTCATTTGGGATCTACCTCTACTGTGCTGACCCTCCACACATCCAAGCATGATGTCCTTTTCCAAGGACTGGGTCCTCCTGGCCACATGCCTGAAGTGTGCGACAGAACTTCAAAATCTGAGCCTCCAAGGAGAAACTTGGTTTTACCATCTCCAAGACAGATCTGTTTGTTCTCCTGGCAGTCTGTGATATGTTCAAGACTCCTCTCCAATGCCAGAACCAAAAGGCATCAATTCTTAAGAAAATGTATAAACCTGTTGACACAAGGTCAGATGGTGTTTTATTCTGTTTAACTTAAGGATCACTATGATTTGAAGCCAGCATGAGGGCACCTAACAACATTTGGGAAAGTGAAGAAAGGTTATAAAAATTTCAAACAATTTTTTTGAGGGTGACCAAACCTGTTTCTGTTCCCTTTCCCAAAAGTGGGAGGTTGTTGTATACTGTCAAGTGGTGACTGAGTAATAGCTGATCCTCCAAAAGGTTTCCAGAGCCAGTAAATTTCGCAGGAGTTGATCTTTCTTCCCCAGAGCCACGGGTAGTTTGGAACTGTGTGTCGTTGTATTGACAGCACAGTTCCTTACCTCTAGATCTCCCTATGCAGACATCGTTGTTGTTGTGTACCCTAGAGTTGGAACCAACCCGTTGCTGACTCTCCAGCAGGTTTTTAGAGACAGTTAACTACACGGGAGGAGAGGAGAGGAGATGGTCCATCCTTTTTCCACAGGGTAGCTGCTGGCTTTGAACCATGTGCCTTTAAGATTGCAGGGCAGCTTCTTGCCACCAGGATGAAAATCCCGCCCTGGAGCACTGAAACTAGTGTAGGTCAGTCTGAATGTTAATGATAGTATTGAAGATAGCAATTCCAACACTATGAAAATATTTTGATGAGTCATTTTTGTTGCTTTTTTTCCATTTCATTGTTTATTTTAGAAGAATCAATATTGACTTTTGCTCAAAGAAGGTATTGATTTTGGCACAGTTTCAAAACTAAAATCTCATGCAGAGACTTGTAGCTTTAATACTTTTAATTATTAAAATCAGGAAGAGTGTACACGAGAGCTGTGTCCTGTCTCCCTACATTTTCAATCTGTATGTGGAACAGATAATCTGGGAGGCTAGGCTCTATAAGGAGGAATGTGGATTGGAGACAGCCTCAACAACAACCTGTGTTACACAGATAACACAAACCTGCTTGCTGAAACTGAGGAGGACCTGAAGCACTTATTATATAAGGTCAACGACTACAGCCTTTAATATGGATTGAAGCTCAACATCAAGAAAATAAAAGGTTTTCACCACTGGGCCAATTGGCAGCGCCACGATAGATGGTGAAGAGATTGAGATTGTTAACAGCTTTACTATGATTGGCTCCACAGTCAACACTCTTGATACCGGCAGCCAGGAAATCAAGAAATGAATTGCATTAGAAAAGTCAGCTGTAAGGGACCTCTCCAGAGTACTGAAGAGCAACAGTGTCAGTTTGTAGATTAAGGTGTGCCTGATCCAAGCCATAGTCTTTGCAGTTACATGCTATGCATCAGAAAGCTAGACAGTGAGTAGGGATGATATAATGACTTTAAGCTATAGTGCTGGAGAAGAGTGTTGAATATACCATAAACTGCTAAGAGAACAAACAGAGGTTCTGGAGAGGGTGAAACTAGGCTCCTCCCTGGAGGCAAGGATTCTGAAGCTCCATCTGACATACTTGGGACATGTTGCAAGGAGGAACCAGTCCTTGGAGAAGGACATTATGCTTGGGAGGGTGGAAGGACAGCGCAGGAGGGAAAGACACTCAATGAGACAGATTGACTCAGTGTAATGATAATGGGGTAGGTGTGTCAAAGACAATAAAGTTGGCTCATACAAGAACAGGGTTCAGAGCTGTTTTACATAGGGTCGATATGAGTTGCAGGCTACTCGATGACATGTAACAACATTTTAATTTTTCTTACTAAGTGAAATAATATTTAACATGAATTCAAGGAATTAAGAAAGTTAAGATTCAGAATGTCTATAGTTTCCCATACTCTGTTTGCAAACTGGAGTTTATATTTTGTGTGCTTTGTTTAGGTTGCAGACAAAAGGCTTCTCTCTCTATCCTTAAACGGCCAGACCTTCCAAACCTGGCTTACAAGAAGCTAAAAGGCAGAAGCCCAGGAGTTATCTTCATCCCTGGCTATTATTCTAATATGAATGGTACAAAAGCACTGGCAATTGAAGAGTTTTGCAAATCTCTAGGTCAAGCCTATATAAGGTAGGAACTACACAATTTAGAGGAAACATTGCTACCATTCAGTACTGCAGTAGAGAAGTATTAATGTTTAAACAAATTGAAATATATTATGCCAACATTTTTGTAGATTATTGTAATGGTCTGCAAATTCATCTGAATTTAAGTTGCTATTATGTTAATTATTGTTCTAATTTAGGACCAGCTAAGTATAATTTTTTATTTTATTAGTTTATTTATGAAATTAAAATATAATGTTTTTCAGATCAGATTCTTCCAATCAAATTCTTCCAGTTTACCTCACACACACCCCCCCCCACTCATCAAATTGTACAACCCCACGATTAATCCCTCACCACCCTGCACATCTTTCCCACTTGGATTTTCATACTCATTCTGCAGTAATGGTTTTATGCAATATTTGTCCTTGGGGGACTGAGTTAGTTCAGCATAATGCTCTCCTGTCCCTCCCAAGCTAGATAATAATTTACAAAATCATTGCTCCTGAGTGCTGCATAGTATTCCATTATATGAATGTACCATAATTTCTCAGTCCATTCGATTGTGGTTGGAAATCAAGGTGGTTTCCATGTTCTTGTGATGGTGAATAACACTGCTATGAACATTGGTGTACAAATCTCAGTTTGTGCCTCAGTTCTCATTTTCTCTGGATCTATTCCAAGCAGTGGAATAGCTGAGTCATACGACATTTCTTTGTTTAGCTTTTTGAGGAAGTGCCAAACTGCCTTCCAGAGTGGTTGCACCACTTGGTCTTATTTTTCACTGACCCTTTTCTTTTTCCAAGGATTGACATCTTCTATATGAGACCAAGTTTATCTTCTTTATTCATTATCCAACTTTCACATGTAGATGAGGCAATTGAAAAAAACCTAATTTAAGTCAGAGACACCTTGTTCTTTAAAGTGACAGTCTTGCTTTTTCAGATTTTAAAGAGATGTACCAGTTGCTCCATAGGAGCAAGATGTACCATCTCCTATAAAGATACACAGCCTTGAAAATGTGATGGAGGGTCTCTGTGCATCTGGTACATCTTTTTAAAAGAACTAGTAGAAACTACTCTTTCGATGCATCTACATGACAACAAATGATTGTAATAGTTGACTTTCTTGTATTCTCTTGAAATTATATATTGTGGGGCTTTTTCTGAGGACTTAGGCCTTTTGTCTGACCACTACTTATTACCTTAGTTTTAAAATACATGTTTAAAAATAAAAGATGTATTTTAGAGTATTGTAAAATTAATACAGCACTGTATAATTCATGTTTACATTGAATTTTCTCTTTCTCCTCCTGAATCTGGATATATCTTAGCCTGTATTTTGTTTAAAATTCGATTTCACAGTGCATACATTTTCATTCTGGAAATTGTTTCAGTTAAATAATTTTGTTTTTTCTGTTATTTGTTTATTTAACCAATTAATGAATATTTATTTTTTCAGAAGTAATGTTTGGTAGAAGGAACGCTGATCTGGAATTCAAGAAACATGCATACTACAAATAATACTGGAAATAAATGTGATAAGACATGTCAGTTAATTAATACTGGACCTAACTTATTTACCCTTGTAAAGAGGAGACTTGCTTGTAAAAAGGGAAATAATCTGAACAAAACATTTCAAAAAAATTGATTTAAAAAAGATGGAGTTTTCCCTTTTTGTCCCCAAAAGAATTTTAAACAATAATAAAATCATTTTCATTATAATATTAACTCTTCAACTTTTATCTGTTCAATATATCAAGTATTTCAGTTACATGGATTTTTTGGCTCTTGTTAGGTGATGCTGAGTTGGGGTCATAGCAATTCTGTATGCAAGAAAATGAAAAGCTACCAAATGCTGTGTTATCCTCACAATCTGTGCTGTGCTTAAGCCCATTGTTACAGCCACTGTGACAGTCAATATTGCTTAGGGTCTTATTTTTCACTGACCCTTTTCCAAAGATTGACCTCTTTATATGAGACCCAGTTTATCTTTTTTATTCATTATCCTACTTTCACATGAAGATGAGGCAAATGAAAAAAACCCTAATCTGAGTCAGAGATACTTTGTTCTTTAAAGTGACAGTCTTGCTTTTTCAAACTTTAAAGAGATGTACCAGTTCCTCCAGAGGAGCAAGATAAAGGTACACAGTCTTGAAAATGTGATGGAGGGTTTCTGTGCGTCAGAATTGACTTGATGGAAGTGAGTTTGGGTTTCAGAATTTTAAAAATGTGACTAGTATAACAAGAACAGAAAAAACTAAAAGCATAAAGTAAGAGAAAGAAAACTGAAGATTGAATTGGGTAGAAAACATTTTATTAAAAAATATTGAAGAATGATAGGATGTGGGTAAGAGGGAAGAGCTTGTTACTGGTTTTGTTGCCTACTGTCAAGTTGGAACCAAACTACAGATTGAATTGGATAGAACACATTTTACAAAGAAATACTGAAGAATGAGTAGGATGTGAATAAGAGGGGAGAGATACGTAGGAAGGGAAATAGACTGAGAAAAAGATAAAAATCTCCAATATTCTACATTTTTGCCTCCAGAAGCATGTGAATTAAGACATAGCCATTTGCAAAGAAGAGAAAATGCGTAAAGCTCAAGACTTGGGAACCAACTCATAACTGACCTTTTGTGTGTGTCTGAGACTGTAAATTAGACAGAAGACAGCCCATTTTCAAAGAACAGTGACAGATACCAAAGATAAAAGTAAACAGTCTGGAGGAGTAATGGATTACATGAACTGCAGCCTCCACTTCTCTGAGATCAGAAGGAACTAGATGATGCCCAGTTACCCACTTCACTTATTGGGGTCACACTAGAAGGCCCTGGAGCAAGGATGAGGAAGAGAATTAAAAATCATAAAAAGACTGGTCTGATAAAGACTGGCAAATCCTCTGAGACTATGGCCCTTAAATAGGGCCAAGCCTGAATATAAACTCACTCTTGTGGATCAACCTTCACCTACCCAGCAGGCCATTAACGTGAACTATAACACCAAGAAGGAATGTACATCTTATTATAGTGAACTGTCTGAGACCAAAGGGACAATATTTGGTTTCAGGGGAAGATAATGAGAGAACAACCAGATGACATAATCTTACTTGCCAAAATTGAGGAGGACCTGAGACATTTGGTGCATAAAGTCAAGGATTATAGTCTTCAATGGGGATTGACCTGCAACATCAAGAAAACAAAGATTCTCACTGCTGCACCAGTTGACAGCACCATGATACATGGAAAAAAGATTGAGGTTGTTAACAATTCCAGCTTGCTTGGCTGAACAATCAACAAAGATGAATTGCATTAGGGAAATCTGCTGTCAGGTACCTCTTCAAGATGCTAAAGAGCAGTGTCGGTCTTGACACTAAGATGTGGCTGATTCAGGCTGTGGTCTTCACAGTAACTTTTTGTGCATCTGAGAGCTGGACAGTGACTAAGGATGACAGAAGAAGAATTGATGCCTTTGAGTTGTGGTGCTCGAGAAAAGTCTTGAATATACCATGGATTGCCAAGAGAACAAGGAGATCTGGCCTGGAGACGGTGAGACCAAGCTGCCCCAAAGAATCAAGGTTTTTGAAGCTCATGAGCACATGGCCAGAAGAGGCCATTACTTAGAGAAGAACATCATGCTTGGTGCAGCACAAAAAAAAAAGAGGAAGATTCTCAACCAGGTGGATTGACACAGTGACTACAGAAATGGGTTCGAGTGTGTCAGAGATTGTGAAGTTGGCACAGGATAAAACAGGGTTCAGATAATCTTAATTATAGGATCTCTAAGTTGTGTTTGACTCAACAGAACCTAGCAATAATGAGATATAGCAAGATTCTAGCTTTTCACAAAACATGAGAATTTTCTGCATTTAAGTGATCATGAAAAGATGTGATTTGTCATTTAATGGTACTGTGTTAACATAAAGCTTAAGTATGACTTTAACAGCATTTATAAGAGTGTCTTTATCATACAGAGCCTTTATTATTTTTTTGTGTATGTGAAGCTGAAGAAGAATGATTAGTTTTGTACAATCAGTGACTTATTCATTGCAAATACGATTTATAAGAAACATAAACGCAGGTTATACACATGGATTTCACCTGATGGTATGCATAGAAATCAGATCGATTATATCTGTGGAAAAAAACGCTGGAGAAGCTCAATATCAGCTGTGAAAACTAGGCCGGGGGCTGATTGTGGAACAGACCACCAATTACTCATATGCAAATTCAAGCTGAAGCTGAAGAAACTTAAACCAAATCCACAGGAGCCAAAATATGACTTTGATTTCATCCCACCTGAATTTCAGAATCATCTCAGCAACAGGTTTGAGGCCTTGTACACTAATGAGCGAAGACCAGATGAGTTGTGGGAGGATGTCAAAGATATCATTCAGGAAGAGTGTAAACGGTCATTACAAAGACAGAAGAGGAAGAAAAGACCAAAATGGATGTCAGAAGAAACTCTGAAGATTGCACTGGAGCTCAGAGAAGTCAAAGCACAAGGAAGAATTTAAGATATTCAAGAGCTGAACCGAAGATTCCAAAAGGCAGCTCAGAATGACAAAGCAAAATATTACAATGCAATGTGCAAGGAGCTAGAGTCGGAGAATCAAAAGGGCCGAACTCG
>NW_006399915.1:6026713-6054786 GCF_000299155.1 Elephantulus edwardii
TCTGACATACTTTGGGCATGTTGCAAGGAGGGACAGGTCCTTGGAGAGGGACATCATGCTTGGGAGGGTGGAGGGACGGCGCAAGAGGGGAAGACCTTCTATGAGATGGGTTGATTCAGTGACTGGGGTAAACGGTATTGGTGTGTCGGAGGCAGTGCGATTGGCACAGGATAAAGCAGGGTTTAGGGCTGTTGCACATAGGGTCGCTATGAGTCGCAAATGACTCGACGGCACATAGCGCACATGTACAGTCAAGTTAGATCTGACTGGAACAGGAAGAGAATGCCCCTTCTTCTCCAGCAGAGCATCTGGTGGATTCAAATCATACCTCTGGAGTTGCAGTGCAGCTTCTTGCCACTAGGCCACCAGAGCTCCCTCATACAGAACCTTTAAATACAACTGTTTCATTTGATCAAGCTCATTTGTATTTTCTGTTGTCAAACTTACAATCTAGTCACTATTAACTAGTCATTGCATTATAGACAGGCATAAGAAATTCTATCTCCTTTGTATAAGAATATCTATCTTCTCCAATTTCTCAGTTTTGTTATGACTTTAGCTCTAAAACTTAAATTTTGAACGAGGGTATGCTTAGTGTATTATGTAAGAAACAGTACATATGGCTATATGGAAATGGTGTTGAAATTTTGTCACCATGCCTAACGTCAGATTGAATCAGAGCTCAGGAATATAGCACCTCATATTCTCTTCCAAACCAATCTTGGAAGAAATGTAGTCAGAATTCTCCTTAGAATCAAAGATAATTCATATCACATATTTTAGGCTTGTTATCAAGTGAGACCAGTCCCTGGAAAAGGACTTACCCTCAACTGGATGGATTTATGAAATGACTGTACAGCAGAGATTGTGAGAATGGCATAGGATGGACAGGAGGTTTTGTCCTCTTGCACGTGGAGTCGCTTTGTTTTGGAGATAACTCAGTGACTTCTCACAGTATTCTCACAATTATTTCTAGTAGAATTTGAATTCTGAATTTGAGACTGTTTCCTGGAATACTGAAGCTATGAAGGCAGAACTTGTGCCGACTGCATATAAAAGCTGTGAGATATTTAATATGCTTGAATTTTCTTATCTTTATTGCTACCAGGCTGTAGTAAAAGTATGCATATGCTGTATGCAGAACCAGCCCTACTGCCATCAAGTTGATTCCAACTCTAATTTTCTGTGACACTGCCTCCTACACACTTGTTGCAGAAGATTAAAAAATTACAGCCTTCAGTATCGATTGCATCTCAACATCAAGAAGACAAAATATTCTCCACTTGAACAGCAGGCAATATCATGATAGATGGAGAAAAGATTGAAGTTGTTCATTATTTAATTTTACTTGGATTCACATTCAACATCCATGATAACAGCCATCAAGAAATCAAAAGATGTGTTGTCCTGAGAAAAATTACAGTCACGGTCTCGCCAAAGTGCAAAGGAACAAGGATGTCGGTTTAAAGACTAAAGTGCATATGATCTAAGTTATGGTCTTGTCATTTACTTGCTATATATGTAGAGTTGCACAGTAACTAAGAGTGACAGAAAAAGAATTGATGCCTATGAGTTGTAGTGTTGGAGAAGAGTACTGAATATCCTGTGTACTACCAAAGAACCATTAAGTCTGTGTTGGAGGAAAGCCAAGTGCTCTTTAGAGACAAGGATGGTGAAACTTTATCTCATGTACTTCAGACCTATTGTCAGGAGGGGTTAGTTCATGGGAAAAGACATCATGCTAGGAAAGGTGGAGGGTCAGGGAATGAGAAGACTCCCAACAAGATGGATTGACATGGTGACTGTAACAGTGAGCCTGAGTAATTCAGAGATGGTGAGGAGGATGCAGGATAGGGCAAGGTTTATATATATTGTTCACAGGGTTACTGAGTCATCGTCAACTTGATGACATCTAGCAGCTGTATAGAGTTTCCAAGTCTGGAACTCTTTTTTTAAGAGTTTGTGGTAGTGGTAGTGGTGTTTTTAAATTTTTTTCATTCTAATTGAGATGTTAATGAAGGTTTATGCAAGACATTCAATCATTGCACATTTTCTTCCTTCCTCCCCCTCTCCTGTACACTTCTCTCTTTAGGAAAAAAAAATTCTTTCATTGTTGCATAGTTCCCCTCCCCCCATTCTAACTCTTATTCTCAACAGTTTTCATGCAAATAATACCTAATTGTGTATTCTTTTAAGGCAGTTCTTTCCCCTCTATTTCAATGCAATGTACATTATTTATCCCCTCTTTTTTTTTGCCACTTTTCCCCCAACTCCCTTGTGTGTCCTGTTTTATAACAGTGGTATTGTGCAGTATTTGTCCTTTTGTGACTGAGATATTTCACTCAGCATAATGTCCTCCATGGTCACCCTTTTCTGTACTATTTTAGCAGTTCCTTCTTTTTAGTGCTGCATAGTATTCCATTGTGTTAATAAACCACAGTTTCTCTAGCTGTTTTTTTTAATTATTATTAAATTTTATTAGTTTTAATGAACATTTACAGAGATTTTGGGTTCTCATTCATTCATTGTTGCACTGTTTTCTCCACCCTCCCCCCCAGTTCGTTCTTCTTCCCCCCCGAATGTCTGTTTTAATTGTCCAATTGCCACAGTGCTTGTCAAAGCCAGTTCTGATTAATCTCCTTTGTCAGTGTGCCCTTTGCCATTCCCTATCACTCCTCCCTGAGAGAGACTTCACCCTGATTCATAAGGAAAATGGGATGGTGTATTCTCTTAGCTACTTCCTGCTGAAGAGTTACGTTGTGGGTTTCAGGGTGAAGATCTTCTCTCACTACTCTAAAGGGCCCCTTCGGCAGTAGGAAACACGTAGACTATTATGGAGATTGATTTTGGAATTTAGATGCACTGTTATTAATTGTGCTTAGCCATACATGTTCATATCCTTGAAGATGTATCATGGAGGTGTTGCAACCTAGAAGACACAAATTTAACAAGTTAAAAGTACATGAGTCAGAAATTAACAATCTAGCTGTTTTGTTGATGGGCATTTTGGTTGTTTCTATCTCTGTTATTGTGAAAAACACAGCAATAAATATAAGTATGCTTATTTCTGTTTGGGTGGCAGTTCTGATTTCTTTGGACTATATTCCCAGTACTGGAATTGCTGGGTCAGTTTTGAGAAAGCATGATAAAGCCTTTCATAGCAGTGGCACAATTTTACCCACCCACAGTTAATAAGGGTTCCAGTTTTTCCACCACCTCACCAGTATTTGTTTGCTGCTCTGTTGAATTTTGCTATTCTTACTGGGGAGAGATGATATCTCATAGTTGTTTTGATTTTCATCTCTCTTAGAGCTAGGGATTTTGAACATTTCTTCATGTGTTTCTTTGCCATCTGAATGTCGTCTTTGTTGAAGTGTCTGTTCATATCCTGTGCCCATTTTTCAGTTTGGTTGTTTACCTTTATCTTGTTGTGGTGCTGGAGTATTATCTAAATTCCAAATATAAGTCCCATATCAGACATGTCATTACCAGATATTTTTTCCCAGTCTGTGACTTTCCTTTTTACTCTGTTGAAGTTTTTGGATGTGCATAGAGATTTGATTCTTAGAAGGTCCCATTCACCAATTTTATTCTCTCCTGGCTTTAGGTTTTTCAGGATGCTTGGAAGACTGCTCATGTTGTAGATGAGGGCTTCTAAAGTTGTTCCAAATTTTTCTATGATGAAGTTTGTAGTCCTTGGTTTCAGTCCTATTTCTTGGATTCACTTTGAGTTGGTTTTTGTGTGTGGTGTGAGGTGTAGGTCTTGCTTGAGTTTTCTGCAGTAAGTTTTCCAATTTTGCCAATACCATTTATTAAAAAGGCTGTCATTTCCCCACTTAACTGATTTCATCTCCTTGTCAAAAGTCAGTTGATAAATAAATAAATAAATAAATAAATAAATAAATAAATAAATAAATAAATAATCAGTCAATCAATCAGCTGACCATAGGTAGATTGGCTGATTTCTGGGTTCTCAATTCTAGTCCATTGATCTGTATGTCTATCATTGTACCAATACCACGCTATCTTGACTATGACAGCTGTGTAGTAGGATTTGAAATCAGGGAGTGAGATGCTTCCTACCTTGTTTCTCTTTTTAAGGAGTGCTTTACTTACTTGGGATCACTTTCCATTCCAGTTGAAATTGGAGATTGCCTTTTTTATCTTGTTGAGGAATGGAATTGGTATTTGTATTGGGATTGTATTGAACATGTAGATTGCCTTTGGTAGAATTGTCATTTTCACAATATTGAATCTTCCTATCCAAGAGCATTCTTTCATTTCTCCAGGTCTTTGTTTCTTGTAGTCAACTTTTGTAATTTTCTTTGAATAGATCCTTTGTGTTTCTAACTCCCATGTATTGAATCTTGTGATTAGCTATTGTCATGGATATTGTTTTTCTTAGTTCCAGTTTTGTATTCTCTTTGTCACTGTAGAGAAATCCACCTGATTTTTGCATGTTAATCTTGTATCTGCTGAATTGGTTGACTATGTCCAGTAGTTTCTCTTTCAGTCTTTAGTGTTTTCTAAGTTTGCTATCATATTAGCTTCATATAGAGATATTTTTACCTCCTCTTTGCCAATTTGGATACCTCTTACTACATTCTCTTGTCTTACTGCTAAGAACTCCAGTACAATATTGAATAGGAAAGATGTTAGTGGGCATCCTTGCCTAGTTCCTGTTCTCAAAGGCAATGCCTTTAATTTCTCTCCATTGAGAAAAATGTTGGCTCTTAGGTTTGCATATATGCTTTTTACTATGTAGAGAAAACCCCCCTCTTTTCCTATTTTGTTGAGTGTTGTAATCAGGAAAAGGTGTTGGATTTTGTCAAAAGCCTTTTCTGCATCAGTTGATAAGATTATATGGTTTTTGTTCTTTGCTTTGTTAATGTGATGAATTACAGTGTTGTGTTTTTTTTTTTCTTATGTTGAGCCATCCTTGCATGCCTGTTATGAATCTTACTTGGTCATGGTGAACTATCTTTTTGTTGTATCATTGGATTTTATTGGCCAGGGTTCTATTCAGAATTTTTGCGTCTGTGTTCATGAGAGATATTCGCCTATCATTTTCTACTTTAGTGGTGTCTTTACATGACTTTGGTATCGTGGATATGTTTACTTCATAGAATGAGTCTGAGAGAATTCCACCTTTTTCTGTTTTCCGAAATATTTTATGTAGAATTGGTGACAGTTCTTCTCTGAATGTTTGATAAAATTCACTTGTAAAACTACCTTGGTCCAGGGCTTTTTTTCTGTTGAAAGTTATTTTATTACCTTTTCAATTTCTTCTTTTGTAATATTTTTCAGATGTTCTGTTTCTGTCTGTGTCAGTTTAGGTAGGTTTTGAGTTTCTAAGTATTTGTTCATTTCCTCTAGGTGTTCATATTTGTTTGAGTATAGTTTTTCATAATATTCCATTGTTAACCTTTTAATTTTAGTTGGTTCTGTTGTGACATTGCTGCTTTCATCTCTTCTTTGGATTATTTGTGCCTTTCTTTTCCTTTGTTAGTTTTGCTAGTGGTGTATCAATTTTATTGACCTTTTCAAAGAACCAAATCCTGGTTTTGATGATGGTTTCAATTGTTTTTCTGTTTTCTATTTCATTTTTTTCTGCCTTGATTTTTTTTTTTTAATAATTTTAATGAAAGTTTACAGCAACTTAGGGCAGGGAGAAAAGTTCAACAATGAATGACTGGAAACCATAAGTCTGCCTTGATTTTAAACTTGCTGGTCTTTTTCAATTTGTTTGAGATATTGGATTTGAGAGTCAATTATTTTTCTTTTCTTGCCTTTTTATGTGTTTGCGTATTGATTTAAATTGACCTCTGATTACTGCTTTGGCTGTTTCCCAGAAGTTTTGGTAAGTTGTGTTTTCATTTTCATTTGTTTAAATAAATTTTTGTTTCATTTTTTTATTTCTTCTATTACCCATTCTTGTATGATTTTTTCTTCTTTATCCTCTTGTTATTAATTTCTAATTTTGTAGCACTATAGTCTGAGAAGGTGTTTTGTATTATTTCTATGTTTAATTTAATGATGCTTGCCTTGTGACCTAGAATGTGATCTATTCTAGAGAATGTTCCATGCTCTTTAGGGAAGAAGGGATACTGTGCTTTTCCTGGGTGCATTAGCCTATCTATCTATCTGTCTATCTGTCTGTCTTTCTATCTGTCTATCTATCTATGAAATCAAATTGGTTTATCATGTGGTTTAATTCTTCAGCTTTGTTGAGTTTCTTTCTGGTAGTTCTATCTTCTTGAAAGGTTTATTGAAGTCTCCAACTACTATCGTGCTGTTGTCTATTTCCTTTTTCAGTTTTGTTGATGTTTGTTTTGTATATTTTGCATCTCTATCATTTGGTGCATAGATATTTATTATTGGTATGTCCTCTTGTTCTATTGACCTCTTAAGCATTATGTAGTGACCTTCCTTGTCCTTTGTGATGGCTTTTGCATTGAAATTTCTTTTATCAGAGATTAATATTGCTACTCCTATTTTCTGGTTGCCATTTGCTGGGTATATTTTTTCCCCCACCCTTTTCTTTTTAGTCTTTTTTTAAATCTTCACTTTTCAGGTCTATCTCCTGTAGATAACATATTGATGGGTTTTTGGTTGGTTGTTTTTCTTTGTTTGTATGGTGGTGGTTGTTTTTTATCCAGTCTGCTACTCTTTTTCTCTTCGGTGGTACATTTAAACCATTCACTTTCAATGTGATTATTGAGAGGCAAGGTTTGATTGCTATCATTTTGGTGTGTTCTTTTTGGTATTGTTGCTGGTTACTTTGGTGTGTCCTGTTTTCTTTGGTACCTCTGTAAGGAGGACGTTTCTCAGTGTTTCCTGCAACACTGGTCTTGTTTTTACAAACTCCCTTAGGTTCTGCTTTTCTCAGAATATATAGATCTTCCTTCATATTTTATAGACATTTTTGCTGGATACAGTATTCTTGGTTGACAGTTGTGTCCCTTGAGTATTCGATATATGTCATTCCATTGTCTTCTTGCTTGCATGGTTTTTGCTGAGAAATTGGCACTTAATTTTAACTGGTGTCTCTTATAGTTTATTCTTTGTTTCTCCCTCACTGCTTTCAGAATTCTCTCTTTATCTTTGGTTCTGGCAAATTTGACTATGATAAACCTTGGTGTTTTTCTTTTGGGGTCTGTTCTATATGGTGTTCGCTCAGCTTCTTGAATATACTCTCATTCTTCATTACGCCTCAAAAGTTTTCTTCTAATTGTTCTTCCACAACTTTCTCATTGTCTTTACTTCTTCCTATTGTGGGATTCTGATTATGTGCATGTTAGTCCTTTTGATGGTATCCCACATTATTCTTAGGCTTTCTTCTTTTTCCTTCCTTTTTGATTCTGCTTTTTGTTCTAGCAGAACAGTGGTGACAGTTCTGTTTTCTTCACTAGTTTGTCTTCCACCTCTTCAACTCTGTTCATATGTCTCTCCAGCATGTTGACAGCATCTGAAACATTGGTCTTAGTATTTTGGATTGTGGTTTCTTATTTTTCCAGGGCCTCTAATGCCTTGCTTGGGTTTTTTTCTGCATTGTTTTGGATTGGGGTTTGTTTGGTATTTTTGTTGTTGTTGTTGTTGTTTTGTTGTTTTTTTTAAGTTCCTCTTGGTTTTTGCTTTCAGTGGCCTGTAATTCTTCAAGTTTGTCTTTCATCCATTGAAAATATTCAACCATTGTTCTTTTCAATTCTCTGTCAGAAAGTTCATCAGACTTTCTGGCTTCAGGAAATCCATTGATATGTGTCACTTTTTGGGGGGTTGACATCTTGTTTTTAGCCTGTTTCTTCCATAACATTGCTGCGGTAGAGGTTTTTATGCTCTTGGTCCAAGTCACTGTTGCAAAGCAGGGCAGGCCAGCTACCGCTCCTGAGTTTCTTTCTGAATTTTTAACTCAGGGGAAGACTTACTTCAATTTGGGAGAGCTATGGCCTGTGAATTAGCAACCTCTGCTGTCAGACAACTGCTGCAGGGAGGTCATTTTAAGATGTCTGAAGACAACTGAAGGTTTAGGATGCGGTAGGAAATGAAATGGCTTCACCTGTGATACTGATGTCTCTGGTACCTTTCAGAAGGGCAGCAGAGAGTTGTCCTCCAGGCATTAGGGCTGGAATGTCCAGGTTTTGGGCCACGTCCTCCAAATGATGGGGGCAGGTCCTTCAAGAGGTAGGGCCAAGACTTTCAGACAACAGACACAGGACTTCTGGTGGCAGACTGAACATTCTGGCAGTAGTGATGGGGCTTCCAGGTGGAGGGTCAATGTTGGGATTCCAGACAGCGGGCAGGAGTTTCCAGGCAGCTGGGAATAGTATTCCAGGTGGCAGGGCTGGGGGCCTCCAGTGTGAGGGCATGGGACCCACCAGGCAGCAGTCCTGCCGTCTTAGTGCTCTAGGCAAGAGACCCATCCAGGACACACTAAGACATTTTTAAAGCAGGTACCTAGTTAGTTGACTGGATATGGGCTAGAGAGCGATGCGTTGGAGAGCCTGGAGCTCTTTATATAACTAGTACAGTGCACATCTTCTATATGGTTGATGGTTTAAATCACCAACTTTCTACGATATCACCAGGGCCATTGTATATACTTTATACCCATATATAATCAGAAAAACTTTGATATTGAATAGAATTGTTCTTTGGTGTGTGATATTTTTCCTCTACTTGTACCTTTCAGTCATACTTCTTAGTGGATATTACCTGCAGTCTGTGAGATGTCATGCCTAGTTATTGTAAAGATTGCAGAAATTAAAATAATGTGATCTCTAAGACCTTATATAGACAAATACCTTAAACAGTATGCTGCCTATAACTGATAAAAAGACATTCTGTGGATGTTTCACAAGGGAGATTTTGGGGTTCTTTTACTAGTGTGTCTAGGAAGCCTTTTCTCCCAAAACCTTCTTTGAACTGGATTCATGATATTAACCACAAAAGTGTTTACAGTAGGTATTCCAGGGGAAAGACACAAGTCAACCAAATAGAAGCACTTATTTTAGAAATAGCAAAGTTTATCAATTTGGCAAATATATTAGTTTCCTCTGATAAAGTGATAAAAATATCTGAGATGGCTAGAATATGAAACAAAGTAAAGCACAAAAATCTTAGT
This sequence comes from Elephantulus edwardii, assembly GCF_000299155.1. Taxonomy (NCBI): domain Eukaryota; kingdom Metazoa; phylum Chordata; class Mammalia; order Macroscelidea; family Macroscelididae; genus Elephantulus; species Elephantulus edwardii. The sequence goes on from NW_006399915.1 coordinate 6,035,835, forward strand.
GTTGTGTATCACAAGGAGCTGTTGAAGATAAGACCATATCAAAATACTATTTAAGAATACAACCTGAAAAGTGTGAAGTGAGAGTTTGGAGACTATAGAGAAATAGCAGGTATCAGAGAAACTAGTTAAGATGCTTGTGGGATAGTCTAGGTTTAAAATTGCAAAGACTTACACCAAGATATTAGCCTTACAGAACTGTAAAGAAAGAAATGAGATGTGAAAAGAAACCAGAGTGAGTGATGATGGTGCAGCTCAGGCATTGTTCTCTACCTTGGAGAAGCAAACCTGAATAAAGAAAGTATTTTACTCTTGAGACATTGACATTCTAGTCAGCTCAAGGCAAATAGTTAAAACTTCATTACAACACACTATGAAAAATGATTATGTGCATAGGAAGAAATTCTATTTAAAGGGCAGGTATGTCAAGGAAAGTTCCTCAAAGAAGGGGATGTGACTTGGATGATAAGGTGTCTGGGTAGGGAAGGAAGATATTCTAGGCAACAAACCAACATGCAGAAGCACAAACTTAGGAAATGATTTATCGAGGAATTGGAAATAATTCAGTATGGTTGGAGCTTGGTGTACTCTCTGAAAGTGGTATAGTACTTCATGCTTTACTGAATTGGAGGTTTCGAAGGAGAGGTAAAATTCATAGATCCAGCAAGCTTTGAACCTAGATAATTATAGGAAGTCTGAAAAAAAATAGTAAAGTGAATGTATTGGTGATAATAAATTTGTTTCTGGACTTCTTCCTTTTAGTAACTACATGCACTAAACACTAAGTTTGTACAGGGAATTAATCTCAGCACTGGGAAAGCAAAAACAAAACAAAATCTGCCTGTTTGAAGCTTCTGTTTCTTCATAAAAGACACCACAATGAATAGTCCAATATCATATATTGTAAAAAGACAGTAAGTGCTGTAAGAAAATGGAACAAGGTAAAGGAATAGGGAATGTGCAAAAGAGCACAAATTTAGATTGGATAGGCAGACATTTGAACCCAAAGGCCTGATAGAAAATAAGGAGTCATCTAAACATCTGGAGGTGGAACCTTCCATGTAGAGAAAAAGCCTCTGTAAATGTTATGAGGCAAGAACATAGATCCATTAACCTCAGAAAAAAGTGAATACATTTGGGAGCAAAGAGAAAACAATAAGAGAGGAAATCAGAGGCCAAAGCATGAGGACTTCTAATTTTATCCTTATGGTTATAGGAGGCTTTGGGGGGTTTGTGAAGGATGTAATTTTTGTTTTAAAAGGATCACTCTATGGAGGCTTTTAATAGTGCTAATGCGAAACCTATACTTGGACCAAGAGGCAGTCGTCAGAACAGAGCAGGGCAACACTGAATGGTTCAAAATTGGGAAGGGTGTGCGCCAGGGATGTGTCCTATCTCCATACCTTTTCAACCTGTATGCAGAGCAGATTATCTGAGAGGCTGGGCTCTATGAGGAGACGCGTGGCATTAGGATTGGCAGAAGATCTATCAACAATCTGCGTTATGCAGATGACACAACCTTGCTTGCTGAAACTGAGGAGGACCTCCTGCACTTACTGCAGAGAGTCAAGGACTATAGCCTTCAGTATGGACTGAGGCTCAATGTCAAGAAGACAAAGATTCTCACCACTGGACTAATTGGTAGCATCAGGATGGATGGCGAAGAGATTGAGATTGTTCACAGTTTCAGTTTGCTTAGCTCCACAGTCAACATTCTTGGCATCAGCAGCCAGGAAATAAAAAAAGTATTGCTATGGGAAAGTCTGCTATTAGGGACCTCTCTAAAGTACTCAAGAGCAACGGTGTCTCTTTGGAGATGAAGGTGCGCCTGATACAGACCACAGTCTTTGCTGTCACTTGTTATGCATCAGAGAGTTGGACAATTGACTAGGGAGGACAGAAGGAGAATTGATGCCTTTGAGCTGTGGTGCTGGAAGAGAGTACTGAATGTACCATGGACTGCCAAGAAAATAAACAGATTCATCCTAGGGAGGGTTAAACCAGGCTCCTCCTTGGAGGCAAAGATTCTGGGGCTTCGTCTGACATACTTTGGACATGTTGCAAGGAGAGACAGGTCTTTGGAGAGGGACATCATGCTGGGTAGAGTAGAGTAGAGGGGAAGATCCTCTATGTGGTGGATTGATTCAGTGACTGGGGTAATCGGGATGGGTGTGTCAGAGGCAATACGATTGGCACAGGATAGAGCAGGGTTTAGGGCTGTTGTACATAGGGTCGCTATGAGTCACAAACAACTCGACGGCACATAACAACAACTATGGAGGCTAAGTGAAAAATGTTAGTGTGTGGACTTACTAGGAGACTACAGTATTAGTCCACTCGAGATGATAATGGGTTAGACGAGGCTGGTAGCACTGGGAGAAGTGAGATACACTGGTCATAGGAGTTATTTGAAAATTAGACCAATTTAATTTGCTGGAATTTGTATTGACCCTAATACTTTATGTGTGTTTTAGGCATTGTAATACTGAGGAATGTTCTCTTCCTTAAAAATAAATAAATACATATATACACAAATGGGTGTATATGTATCTTTGTGGTTTTTGTTTGTTCTTTCTTTTTCTAGGTTTGATTTCTCAGGAATTGGAAGTTCAGATGGCATCTTAAGAGACTGTACGCTGGGAAAATGGAGAAAAGATGTCCTTTCTATAATTGATGACTTAGCTGATGGTCCACAGGTGAGTATTATTGTTAAATACTTGGATATTACCTCATATTTGAGCTGATTCTTTAGATAGGAAAGTGTATTTACTATTTTAATCTTTAAAAAAATCAGTTAAGTATAAACTTTATCATTTTTTACTTTTAACAATAGATGAATGTAGCACTTTTTTATTGTATAAACTTTGATTTTCATGCTTTATTACAGAACTAATACTTCTTTAGGGAACTCTGGTGACCTAATGGTAAGAAGCTGCAGTGTAATCCCAGAGGCATATAGTTTGAATCTACTAGCTGCTTGTCAAGACAAGAATGAGCGTTCTCCTTCTGTGAGATATACTGCCTCTGAAAATCTGCTGGAGGGGCAGCTATGGGTCGGTTCTGACTTGAACACACAAAACAATAAGAATAATCACGCTTTAATTCTGTTTTTTTGCTACATAGTCATGTATTTGGAAATCACATATATATGAAAGAACAAGTTATAAATCTCTATTAAATTATTTGGTCACCTCTATAGGCAAGAAAATGAAATTCCCTTTAGAAATTGTACATTTTTTTTCTTTTTAGATTCTAGTTGGATCTAGCCTAGGTGGATGGCTAATGCTTCATGCAGCTATTGCACGGCCAGAAAAAATTGTTGCACTTATTGGCATAGCTGCAGCTACAGATAGTATAGTGACACAGTTTAATCAGCTTTCTGTTGAGGTAAGTCACAAATGGTCACTTTGGTAACCTCAGTGTATGTTTTAGGTGACTTGTTCTGTGTACTGTCTAATCTTTGACTCTTTTTGTTGACTCATATTTTTTCTTTTTGTATACAGTCTCTTTTAAACTTTTTAGCTTATTGCTAATTTTTCTTTTCATCATGCTCTTAAAATTATTTTGTCAGATAACTACTGCTGTGCCAGTTGAAAAAAAATTAGCACATTTACAAAAAAATTCCTATAGTGGGGATAGAAGTGTTTGGCAAATAAATATTGAAACTCTGGTATTCACATAGAAAATATTATTTTCTTACCACATTTATGGAATTATGCTTTTATCTTTTTTTAACCACTTTCCTTTTTAATCACAATTAGCAATTTGGATTCTTATTTTGTGAATTGTGGAAAACAGATAATCTATTCTTGATGATAAAAAATGACCATATTAAATTCTTGAATTCAATAATAAAACTATTGATAGTCAGTAATAAAACTATTTTCTTATCCTGAAAGCAGTGTAGCTCGCCAAACATGTATATCCAGTCAGTTAGACCTGGCACTTTAGTGATAAGGTTTGCCATTCTTGACAGTTGCCTTTCTTTTAAATCATACGCATTTTTAAAGTATACTTTTCAGTATTAGCAACAAATTGTTATAGAAGTACAATACTGCAGCCTTCAATATGGATTGCATTTCATTGTCAAGAAAAAATTCTCACCACTAGACCAATAGGCAACATTGTGATAGATGGAGAGAAGGTTGAAACAGTCAACAACTTTATCTTACCTGGATCCATATCAACACCCTTGATACAAGCATTCAGGAGGTCAGGAGAACTATTACACTGGAAAAATCTTCAGAGACCTCTCTATATAATGTTTGAGGACTAAGGTGTCGCTGATTCAGACCATTGATTTTTCAATCACTTGTACTGCTGTGAGCTGAAAGTAAATAAGGATGACAGTAGAATTGATGCCTTTGAACTGTGGTGGTGGACAATAGTGCTGGACATCCCATGGACTGCAGAAATAACAAACAGATAAGTCTTGGAGAAGTTACAGCCAGAGTGCTGCTTGAAGGCAAAGATAATGAAGCTTCATCTGACATACGTTGGTCATGTTGTTAGAAGAGGCTGTTCCTTGGAGAGAACTTCATGGTTGGTTAGGTGGAGGGACAGCGAAGGAAATCAAGACATTCAACCAGGTGAATTGACTCAGTGGCTGCAGAAATGGGCTTGAGTGTGAGTGTGGCACAGAATAGGACAGGGTTCAGATCTGTTGTTCATAGGGTCATTGAGTCTTATTCGACCCAATAGTACCTAACAACAGCAATTGTAGAAGTAAGCATTCTGAAAGCACTGAGGATTTTATTTGTTGCTGCCAAGAGAACCCTCTTGGAGAGGGTGAAAACAAGCTGTCTCTTAGAGACCAGAATTTTGGTTATCATGCTTGGAAGAGTGGAGGGACAGTGCAAGAGAGGAAAACCTCAGATGAGATGGGTTGATGCAGTAATTGGAGTAATAGGATAGGTGTGTCAGAGACAGATTGGCTCAGGATAGTGTAGGGTTCAGAGCTATTGTGCATAAGGTCACTATGAGTCATAGTCAACTTTATGACACATAACAACATCCTTAAACATACTTTTAATTGTGTCAGTAATTTGCAGGTATAAAGAAAGATGAGTAGGATGCCATGCAAAATGACTGAGTAATCAAACCAAACCAAATCTATTATTTGTTCTGCTAAGATTAGTAGCAGAGTAGCAGACCAGTTTCCAAAGAGAAGTCAACAGTGTCCCAGATGTTTGATCTGCTGTATGACTCCATGGTTTCCAACATCACGTGTTTCTCTTTAATTCAGTTTGTCTGCTCCTCTGTGTCCCGTTGGAATGGTGGTTCGCTGGAAGAGCTCAGAGACTCAGACCCATCAGGGGAATGATTCGCACAACTGTGGGTTATACAGGCCAATGTTGCTGAGACCAGTGAATCATATGCATTGATTGAGGTGCAGCTAGATGCTGTGTGCCAGGAAAATGAGTCTCCCAAAAAAGAGTATTGAGCTACTGTAAGCTTATAGTAGGCCTCTGATAGGATATGGCTTGTTCCCTACCCTAATCCTGTCTCCTTAATACAATAAATATTTCATCACACAATAAATAATTAATCAAAGGCCAGGAAGGACATTTCGTTTATTTGGCGTCACTAAACCTTTGACATCACAGTAACCAAACAAAAACCAAATCTATTGCTGTAGACTCAGTTCCAACCTTCCATTGGGTTTCAAAAGATGTAAATATTTTCTATGGGAGGAGACTGCCAATCTTTCTGTCACAGAGTAACTGGTGGATTCAAACTGTACTTCCAAAGAACAACAGTTGCACTAGAAAGAGCAATTAGAACTAGCTATTTTGTTACTCTGGGAGCTAATCAGACACTTAAAATCAACCAGGGGAGTTCTTGATAAAGTGACAAGTTGCTGGTATTTCCTAGGCCAATTTCATGTGCCCAACAACTCCTATGCTCTATTCCTCAGCCCTGCCAAAGAAGTGAGGATGGCAGCCGATTTTCCTGACGTAATTGGTGCCAGGGTACAGACAGTAGGGACCTCATCCTCTAAGACTGTATGGTTGAACATAGGTCTTTATGACTGCATAGGTCTGACTATGGCTTGAGGGAAAGGTGCAGATTTTTGTAGGTTTTCAGCGCTCTCACAGAAGCAGCTTCTAGCAGCTGGCAGAAAACTAAAAGTTCAGCCCAGTTGTGGTTGTGATTTTTTTTTTTTCTTCTTACCATTTGTTTTCTTTTTTAAGAGCTCTGTCAGGCACCTAACTGACTGCTGAAAGATAACAGAATAGGAAAAAGCAGTACACAAAAAGGAGTTAATTAGATGATAATATTTCATTAATTACAATAATGAGTGATAATTATGTTTTTAAACAAACTGTCCATGGCTGAATGAAAAATCAATATGATTTTTAAATTTCACTCACATACAAGAAATGATTTTATAAAACACATTGTGAATGAAGGAAAGCGAAATACAACCTATACCAATTTTGTATGCAAATCAATGTAAAATAAAAAGAATAGAGAAAAAAAATCTATTAGCACAGAGTAACTTCCAACTCAGTGACCTTGTACTGGGTTTTCGAGGATGTATATGTTTATGGGAGAAGACTGCCATCATTCTGTCATAGGTAGCTGATGGATTCAAACTGCTGGTCTTTTGACTGTCAGTGCAACATGTAATGCATTACCATAAACTCTAAGGATTGTACCTCCACCCAAACAACAAATGCGTTGTAAAGAGTAATTAGAACCAGCTGCTTCATGACTCCAGGAGATTTTACATTATCTTGAAAAAAGGGAATAAAAAAGGTTAGATAAAAATTTAACAAAGTTGGGGAGCTCTATTGGCCTAGTGGTAAGGAGCTGCAACTACAATCTCAGAGGCACACAGTTCGAAGCCACCAGATGCTCTGCCGGGGAAGGAGGGACAATCTCCTCCTGTACCAGTCAGATATGATTTGATGGTCCACTCACACAAAAATAATAAAAATTTAAAAAAAAAAATTTAACAAAGTAAAAAAAATAATAGATTGAACAAGACTAGATGTTGGTTCTTTGAAAGGATTAATAAAGTCCTTGAAAATCCACTGGCAAAAGCTATTAGCAAATCTAACAAAGGAAAAAAAGAGGTAGATGCAAATGACATGAATAAGAAATGAAACATCTGAGGAAACAACTAAAGACAAAGGGTAATATAGTATAGTATAATAAAGTATAGGAGCAGTGGTAGCATGAGGATGGCGAAGTCTGACTTTTACCTGCTTCATAAAGGAGAACTATCCTCATTAATAAAGTCCACAGCACCATATAAATAGCTACATAGTATGACATACCATCCCTATGTTGCGTCTGTTTCTTATATAGTAGGACATTGAGTAACCATACTCCAGCAAATCTGAAAAACTATACAACATCAATAAATTTTTAATAACTATTCAAAATTCATTCTTCTAAGACTATAACAAATCAATTATAAGAAGTGTAGTCAACAGTATCCCAAATGTTTGATCTGCAGTATAATTCCATGATTTCTAGCATCAACAGTCCCTCCTTTTCTCAGTTTCCTTGCAACTCTACAACCCTTGAGTTTGGTGGTTTGAGGGAAGGTCTCCTAGAGACTCAGATCTATCATAGAATGAGTCATGAGACTGTAGGTATGCAGGCCAGTTTTACAAGAGACTAGTGAGGGTTGTAGACTATTCATTGCACTGTAGCTGGAAAATTGGCTTTCCAAAAAGAGAGCTAGCACTGAGGTCCGATGAGTTTATATAAGTCTCTAGTTAAGAGGAGTTGTATGTCACCCTAATTCACTCTCTTTAACATAATAAATACTTCATGATAAATCTTTGGCTCTACAGAGTAATATACTATCTACTTAAACCAACACAGACAAAGACTGAGGTTGAAAATTTGAATAAGCTCGTTGCAAAAGAAGAAATGAGAAAACTCAAGAACAAAAAAGTCCTGGCCCAGATAGCTTCACCAGTGAATTATACCAAACATTCAAAGAGCTGACATCAACTTTTCCTTTTTAAAAACAAGCAAACAATAAAATACCCCAACTTTGAAAAACTTTTTTTTTAAAGATGGCTGATCAAAAGTAAAACTGTACTCTGCAGCCCAACTAGTCTCTAAAGACCACTTTCTTGTTACTCAGAGAAAGTACAACAACAAATAAAAGCAACCAAAAAATACTGGGTTCTTCCACTACTCAGGGACTGTTGTTGATACTTAATGAAGAAAAATAGTCGATCATGACTTTGCAAGCTGTTTTTATTAACATATGTTGTTGTGTGCAGTTGAGTCAGAACTGACCCATAGCTGAATCTCCATCAGGTTTTCAGTGGAAGTTAATTGCATGGGAGGAAACTTCCATCCTTCTCCCTTGGACCAGCTGGTGAGCAGTTGGTGGATTCGAACTACATTCTTTTGTCATTACAGCTCAGCTTCTTGCCACTACGTCACCAGAGCTTCCTATATATATTGTTGTGAGGTGCTATTGAGTTGGGTATGACACATAGTGACCCTATGAAAAACAGATCTGAATTGTGTCCTATCCTTTCCCATCCATAATCTATACATAATATGCATATATTTCTTATTTATTGTATGTGAGTGAAAGTTTAAAAAATTATACTGATTTTTAATTCCTCAACAACTTTAATTTTTTTTTCTTTTTCATGATACTGTTTATTAATCCAATTGTGAGGCTTTTTGTTTTCTTTATGTTGGCATTTAATCTATTTGAAGGCTATAGTTTTGGACTTTCCCAAAGGCTAAGAAATAGAAACTAAAAGGGAGGAACATGCTCAGTATTTCTCAAGCTGGAGGAACTGAAGAATTTGTTGAGCACTGAGTTGCAATACTAAAAGATTTTATAGGGAAAATACTGAATAATGTAGGAGTATTAAAAGAAGGTGGAAGGAGGGGAGCTCTGGTGGCCTAGTGGCAAGGAGCTGCAACTACAATCCCAGAAGCAAATGGTTCGAATCCACCAGATGCTGTACCGGGGAAGGAGGAACAATCTCCTCCTGTACCAGTCAGATATGATTTGATGGTACACGCACACAAAAATAATAAAATAAATATAAAAACAAAAGCAAAAACTTATTCCTCTAAAAAAAAAAAAGGTGGAAGATTACATAACATTGTGTCAAAAAGAATTGGTTTGTGCTAGTCTGTTTTAGGAGGTATGATATGATAAAGAACCAGTGATACTGAAGGAAAAATTCTAAGCTGTACTGAAGCCTTTGGCAAAAAAATAAGGCACCAGGAATTGAAAAAATACCATACTACCTAAATTCTTCTTCTTGTAGAACTTAATATATACATTTTATATGGATAATATGCATTTTATTATTTCTAAACTTTTCAGTTTTGAGTGTTTAGAACATAAAGTATTTTGTGAATTTGTGTTCCTGATATTGACAGTGCTCATTTAAATTAACAACTAATTTAAATTATACATTGTTGATTTAGTGTTATATTCCTACCAGGGATGAGGAACTTAAACTGGTATCAATTCCATATCTCAGCTGTTAGCATAGCTCCCACTAAAACTAAAAGACAGTAAAATTGAGTTATAATCAATGAAAAATTTTCAATTCTGGAGCAATCCTTAGTAGTTTAATGATAACAGAATATCATTTTTGCTTCATATATTTGGTTCCCAAATGTTTAATGAAGAGAATTCCGGGATACTATAGGTTTTAACTGATTTTTATTAGAATTTTGTTAAATCACCTGGAGATAGCTGATATACTGAATCAATAATTCTTATGGGGATTTTGAAATTGTTAACCTTAAATTGCCTAAATTATGTTTGTGTTATATATGTTGTTGTTGTGTACCGTCGAGTTGCCTGCGACTCATAGTGACCCTATGTACAACAGCCCTAAACTTTGCTCTGTCCTGTGCCAATCACACTGTCTCTGACACACCCACCCCCACTACTCCAGTCACTGAATCAATCCACCTCATAGAGGGTCTTCCTCTCCTGCGCTGTCCCTCCACCCTCCCAAGCAAGATGTCCCTTTTCAAGGACTGGTCCCTCCTTGCAACATGTCCAAGAAGCTTCAGAATCCTTGCCTCCAAGGAGCATCCCAGTTTAAACCTCTCCAGGCTGAACCTATTCATTTTTTTAGCAGTTCGTGGAATATTCAAAACTCTTCCCCAGCACCACAGCTCAAAGACATCAATTCTCCTTCTATCCTCCCTAGTCATTATCCAGCTCTCTGATGCATAGCAAGTGATTGCAAAGATCATGGCATGTATCAAGCTCACCTTAGTCTCCAGAGTGACACCATTGTTCTTCAATACTCTGGAGAGGTCCCTAACAGCAGACTTTCCCATTGCAATATGTCTTTTAATTTCCTGGCTGCTGGTGCCAAGAGTCTTGACTGTGGAGCCAAGCAAACTAAAGCTGTGAATAATCTCAATCTCTTAACCTTCCATCCTGATGCTGCCATTTGGACCAGTGGTGAGAATCTTTGTCTTCTTGATATTGAGCCTCAATCCACATTGAAGACTGCAATCCCTGACCTTCTGCAGCAAGCCCTTCAGGTCCTCTTCAGTTTCAGGAAGCAAGGTTTTGTCATCTGCCTAACACAAATTGTTGATGGATCTACCACCAATCCTGATGCCACACTTCTCCTCATAGAGCCCAAACTGCCCGATAATCTGTTCTGCATATATGTTTTAAAGGTATGGAGGTAGGACACATCCCTGGGGTACACCCTTCCCAATTTTGAACCATGCAGTGTTTCCTTGCTCTGTTCTGACGACTGCCTCCTGGTCCAAGTATAGGTTTCACATTAGCATGATCAAGTATTCTGGGGTTCCCATTTTTCTCAGAGTCAGCCACAGTTTGTTGTGGTCCACACAGTCAAAACACCTTTGCATAATCAATGAAACACAGGCATTCCTCTGTACTCCCTGCTTTCAGCCAAGATCCATCTAACATTAGCTACAATATCGCTTCTAAACCCAGCCTGGACTTTTGGCAGTTCTCTGTTGATGTGCTGTTCCAGTCATTTTTTTATAATCTTCAGCAAAATCTTACTTGCATGTGATATCAATGATACACTCTGTTGGGTCACCTTTCTTTAGAATAGGAACAAATACAGATCTCTTCCAGTCTGTTGGCCAAGTGGTTGTCTTATATACTTGATTTTTTATATTCTCATTTTCTTTTTTCAACTATAGGTAGCATCTTCCCATATTGTTGTTGTTGTTATTGATTGCTGTCAAGTTGAGCACGACTCACAGTGACCTCATGAACAAAAGGGTCTGAAGTCCTTCCATAACCATCGCCATTTACCAGAGTTCACAGAGTTTCCAAAGGCATGTTGTTTAGGAAGTGGATGCTGCTTCTGCTTCCAAACTTGTCTTAAACTGGGAGCTCCACCAAGCACTGTATATCCGCCTCTTTTTCTAATGAGAAATACCCTTACTAGATTATGCTTTAAAGAACTTTAATACTATGAATATGTTGGTTTATTAGTTCATGTTCTGTAACCTTTCCAAAGAATTGATACAAACTTTCATGCTCAAAGATAGTTCAGGGAACTATCCAGTAGTATGGGGAAAGTTGGGTTCAGGATCTTAGATTTAGAATAGTGAACTATTATGCAGCCTTTAAAAACACTTCATAGATTTAAAAAAAAAAAGCACATAGATATGTGAATAAAGCCTGTAAAATTGTATAGGATTGCATTTTAGGGGTGTGGCATGTATTTTTTCTTAAAACCTGCTGGAGAGTCAGCTTTGTATTGGTTCCAACTCGATGGGTACACAACAGCCACATAGTGTTGTTGTAGATGATTTATTTTTTTAAATGTATTTTTATTCCCAATATTTTCTCTAATGGATTTATGTTACTTTTTTACTTAGAAAGATTTTGTAACTTAAAACAAATTTTACTCTAAAATGTAGGAATTCATTAAGAAACAAAAGATAACCAACCAGTCTTCAGGTAGTAAATTTATTGATTATGCCAGTATTCAACTTTCAGAAATTAATTGGAAGATTTCTTTATTATCCAAACCAAACCAAATTTTTTTAACCTTCATATAGCTTTGAAACATAAACATTCTAGCTCGTTTTACATGTAGTCTTAAATTGCACAAGCATTTATATGATTATGTTGTTCTTTTCTCTTTAAGCCCAAGGTTTAATTCTTTTCCCATCTCTACACCCTTTATTCTAGTTCTTTATCTTATAGTGGTCTTTATTTTTATAGATTTTGCAAATCTAAACACTTTTTAGTCCATACTTTCATTTTACATAAATATGAAGGAATCCTGGTCTAATTCTAAGGATTTATTGTACTTTATCCCTCTTCCTTTTGCCACTCAGTTGGAATGGAACAACGTCTGATTTTATTTATTCTGTAATGAAGTTAGAAAGATCAGCATTTAAGGCCTCTTTAAACATTCAGTATGACAGCTTTTCTAACCCTTTCATTCCTCTTTTGTAAAAAAAAAAATAATAATACTAATATAATAATATATATAATATTAGATCTTATAAGGTAGTATTTCTCACAGACCTATCACATAGTAAATATTCAATTATTGATACCTGTTATTACTGCATTTATCTTTTTTCTTTTTTATATAATCTTTTTCCTTTGCGACTCCTGACAGCATTTTGTTCTTTTATGTATGGAGTCTTCATATGTCAGAAACTAACTCTATCAGCTAAAAACTTTCCTTTTCAAAAACTGTCATGGATAATTGTATATGTATTGTATGCATTAATATGACATCATTTCTTTTCCAATTTTTTTTTCAATAGGCAAGAAAAGAAATAGAGGTGAAAGGTGAGTGGATAATATCCTCAAGATGTAGCGAACAAGTTTCTCACATTCCGTACAGCTTTATTAAGGAAGCAGAACACCACTGCTTGTTGCATAGCCCAATTCCTGTGAACTGTCCTATACGATTGCTCCACGGCATGAAGGACGACATTGTACCTTGGCAAACCTCCATGCATATTGCTGACAGAGTAATCAGCACAGACGTAGATATTATCCTCCGAAAAGATAGTGACCACCGAATGAAGGAAAAGGCAGACATTCAACTGATTGTGTGCACTATTGATGACGTAATTGATAAACTTACAACTACAGCTTGAATTACATCATGATGTATCTATTTTATTGTATAGTGGGCTAGAATCATATTTTTAAATGGTATGTAAACTAATATATTCAGAACACTAGAAGTGATAATAGCAAATTAAAGGCACTATAGCTGTAATGTTTCCTTTTTACCTCTATTTTGTGAATATCAGATGAGTATTTATTTAATGATGGTTTGTACATATTGTAAAGAATGAATCGGCTGTTATTTGGAAATTTTATTCTTCCTAAAATGCTTGATTCGTTTTTTGTTGTTGTTGTTAAAGAATTTCTAGTTTTAAAATCAAGCTCTTTTCTTCCTTATCCTTGTGCTAATCATGCCAGTTCTTAATTATGTTCTCTTCTACTTAAAAGTGTTTTATTAAACTAAGCTTAAATTATTTTTTTGTTTATTTGTTTGGCACCATTATATATGGGAGTTTGTAAAATTATTGTGTCTGATGTTAAAATGCATTTCACAAAATGTAGCAAAAGTGTTTATTGAAGTAAATTTTAAATGATTAGAGAAATGTCTGGTGCATATAATAAAGCTTAGAAAAATAAATGTTACTTTGTAAATTCTCTGTTGTTTTTAAATGTCTCCAAGTCATGGCAATTCACTTTTAACACATTCACTTCTAGCCTTCTGTACAACAGAACAAAACAGGCTCCCCAGCCCTGCACCATCCTCCTACAGTCTCTGCTGTGCTTAGACCTATTAACGTGACCACTGTGTCAAAACATCTCGTTGAATGTATTTCTCTTTTTTGTTGACTGTTTCCATTGCCCAAAATGATGTCATTCTCCAGGAACTGGGCCCTCCAGACAAGATGACCAAACTATGTGAGACTCAATCTCACATTCTGACTACACTTCTTTCAGAACAGATGTGTTTATTCTTTTGGCAGTACATGGGATATTCAATACTCCTCACCAGTGCCACAATTCAAAGACAGTAGTTCTCTGATCTTACTCATCATTCAGTCTTTAGTACTTCATAGAGGTCTTTAACAGCAGATAGATCCAGTGCAGTACACTGTTTCATTTCTTGGCTCCAGCTTTCATGAGTATTGATTGTGGATCCAAGTAAAATGAAATCTTTGATAACTTTAATCTCTTTTCCCTTTCTTAAATTTGTCATTGACCCAGTTGTGAGAATTTTGTTTTATGTTGAGCTGTAATTCATACTGAAGGCTGTATTCTGAGCTTCATCAGTAAGTGCTACTAGTCATCTTCACTTCTGGTGAACAAGGCTGTATCATGAGTCTTCCTCCAGTCCTTATGCCACATTTTCCATATAGTTCACCTCAGATTATTTGTTCAGGATGCAGACTGAGTATGGTAAAAGTATACAACTCTGACATATACCTTCCTGATTTTAAAACACGAATAAAATTCAAGAGATATATTTACGGAGTCCCTGAGTAACAATCAGTTAAAGCACTCAGCGTCTAACCCAAAGGTGGGTGATTCAGGTCCATGCAGATGCCTGTCCAAAGAGAGACCTGGCAATCTACTGGAAAATCAACCACCAAATATCCCATGGTGTACAGTTCTAATATATATGAGCTGTCCTATGTTGCAACTGCTTCAACAGCAGGTGGTGTCTTGTTTATATAAGTTAAAAAACTTGACATATAGTTAAGAGAGCTGGTGTTGTAATCTCTAGGGAATTGAACTACTAACTCAGAGGCTTCTAAACTCAGCAATTAAAATCAGCCAGCAACTCCTCAAGAGAGATTGGTAATCTCCTGTGTGATTTGCAGCCTCAGAAACCCAATGAGTTAGATATGTGTCAGTTTCAATTTGAAGACAATAAGAATGATAGATTTAAATGATACCATTTTATCTTAACTATAGAAAATGTTTATACTCTGATTGGCACATAAAGAGTAAACTGCTCTTTACATATTATTACCCACCTGAAGAAATGCTGTACATAGTTGCTACATATGTAAGTCAGAGGGAGTTCTGAAGTGTGAAATTCCAGTAAGAAAATATCAAATACAAAAGTAATAAAGTGTTTGCAGTATTCAGGCTTAATACAATGTGTGTTTTTTAACCCTCTAATTTTGCCTGTATTTTGTTTTAACTTTAGTGGAAGTGAGTGAGTCTGACTTCTGGATTCATAAAGGGAAATGGTCCCCGTTAATATGCATAGTTTCAAACAAATAGCTACATGGTCAGACATGCCACCCCTCCTGCTCCTGCCCTTATGTCTATGAGTCATTGGGTCCAATGTTTATTGCAAATTTACTCAGCCTTAATTCATAGTTTTGGAGTTTATTAGCAAAATAGGGGTTGAGGGGTACAAAGGATATCACATAGTAAAAGTCTAGGTTTAGTGAACAGCAGCCCCAACCCAAATTGAGATTAAGACACAATTCCTCAGTTTGTTAAGACAGTTTCTCACTTAACAGGTAAAAGTCTAGTTTCAGGTTAGCAGCCCAAATAAACCTTTGATTTCCTCAGTTATCCAGCAAGCTTTGTCTCACAGCAGTCACAAGCAAAACCTTTAACTTTGGCTTTTTTTTCAGGGTTTTGTTAGGTTTGACCTTGCCACAGTCTCCCGTATTGTGGAAAGTATTCTTTCTTATATTAGTCCCTCAGTTAATGATTTGCAAGACTGTGTTTGCAGTTGAGATAGTTGAGTTGAATCCCTGCCCCCAGCAAGGGCTATCTCAATGGATAGCCATTTTTCAAAATTCTAACACTGCAAGTATGCTTCAGTTATGTTGTTATGTGCCATCAAGTCACTTGCGACTCATAGCGACCCTATGTACAACAGCCCTAAACTCTGCTCTGTCCTATGCCAATCACACTGTCTCTGATACACCCATCCTGATTATCCCAGTCATGGAATCAGTCCATCTCATAGAGGGTCTTCCCCTCCTGCGCTGTCCCTCCACCCTCCCAAGCATGATGTCCCTCTGCAAGGACCGGTTCCTCCTTACAACATATCCAAAGTATGTTAGATGGAGCCTCAGAATCCTTGCCTCCAAGGAGCAGCCTGGTTTAACCCCCTCCAGGATGAATCTGTTTGTTTTCCTAGCAGTTCGTGGTACCCTCAATACTCTTCTCCAGCACCACAGCTCAAAGGCATCAATTCTCCTTCTATCCTCCTTAGTCACTGTCCAACTCTCTGATGCATAAGAAGTGTTAGCAAAGACCATGGCCTGTATCAAACACACCTTAGTGTCCAGAGAGACACCATTGCTCTTCAGTACTTTGGAGAGGGAAAGCAGACTTTCCCATGGCAATACGTCTTTTAATTTCCTGGCTACTGGTGCCGAGAGTGTTGACTGTGGAGCCAAGTAAACTAAAGCTGTGAACAATCTCAGTCTCTTCACCATCCCTCCTGATGCTGCCAGTTGGCCCAGTGGTGAGAATCTTTGTCTTCTTGACATTGAACCTCAATCCATATTGGAAGCTGCAGTCCTTGACCCTCTGCAGCAAGCGCTTCGGGTCCTCCTCAGTTTCAGCAAGCAGGGTTGTGTCATCTGCATAACGCAGATTGTTGATGAATCTTCCACCAACCCTGACCCCACACTTCTCCTCATAGAGCCCAGCCTCTTGGATAATCTGTTCTGCATGCAGGTTGGAAAGATATGGAGACAGGACACATCCCTGGCGTATGTCCTTCCCAATTTTGAACCATGTAGTGTCTCCTTGCTCTGTTCTGATGACTGCCTCTTGGTCCAAGTATAGGTTTTTCATTAGCACGATCAAGTGTTCTGGGATTCCCATTCTTCTCAGAGTCAGCCAGTTTGTTATGATCCACAGTAAAACGCCTTTGCATAAGCAATGAAACACAGATACACATTCCACTGGTATTCCCTTCAGTTTTATATGTCAAAATAAAACATGACTCATGCTAAAGATTTATTTAATGAAATCAGGATGGTAAACATAGTTTAAAGGAGAATTTGAGACAACCAGTATAGGCATTGAAGAAAAATGTTAGAATCAAATTTCTAGATTAGATACTGTGCAGAAAAGTTCACCAGGCAGACCTGACTGCTTATCCTTATAATTAAGAATGTGTGCAAGGTGGCACTTGGCTGACATCTATTGTTGCTAGATGCAATCAAATAAACTTAAGACTTTTAATGACCCCAGGAAAAACAATGAAATGCTGCCCTTCCCTGCTGTCTACAATCTCTACCGTACTCAAGTGCACTGTTACTATGTCAATCCATCTCATTGAAGATCTTCCTCTCTTGCTAGCTAGCCCTGTGCTTTTCCAAGCATGGTGATTTTTCCAAACACTGGTATCTCCTAATAACATGACAAAATTTTGCAAGACATATTATCACCATCTTTTTTTATAAGAAGCACCTTGGTTGCACTTTCTCTAAAATATGTTTGCTCTTTTTGAAGTCAATGGGATATTCAGTACTAGTTATTAAGACTACAAACCAAAGGTCTCAATTCTTCTCTTTTTTACTTTATTGTCCAACTTTAAATGCATACAAAACAATGGGAAATACCATGGCTTAGATCAAGAGCTCCTTAGTCATAAAACTAACATTTTTGCTCTTTAGCCTTTAAAGCTGGTCCCTGACAGCAGATTTATCCAGTGTAACATATCTTTTGATTTCTTGACCATTGCAACAGGGCCTGTCGCTTATAGATCTAAGTAAATGTAAATCATTGACAACTTAATAATTTTCTCCATGTCATGATGTTGCCTTTTGGTATAGTTGTGAAGATTTTTTTTCTTGATGTTGAGATGCCATCCATATTGAAGGCTGTAGTCTTTGACTTTCTTTAATAAATTCTTCAAGTCTTCTTCACTTTGGTATGCTATGTGCATAACATAACCTATAGTTGATAAGTCCTCCTTCAATCCTAATACCACATTCTTCTTCGTATAGTCCAGCTTCTTGAATGATTTGCTCAGCATACAGACGGAATAGGTACGGAGAAAGTCTATAGTAGTGATGCATACCTTTCCTGATTTTTAAACCACTGTCCCCATGTTCTGGGTCAATGACTGCTTCTTGGTCTAAGTTTCACTTAAGCACAACTCAGCCCAGAATATGTGCTGAATCCTGGCACAGGGTCAAAAGTAGTGATGGTTTTGAAGTTCCTTGGCATCATAGGAAGCTGGTTAATGTGTTATAATAAAATCCCAATTTTTGGGGTCATCTGTTGTTTATATGGAACAAAAACCATTGCTGACCAAAAAATACATGAATGTGTACAAAGCAGTGCTTGGTACTCGAGTGAGAGAAAAATAGCTGTTTAAGAAATCGAATGGTCTGTTTTGCTCAGACACTGCTAGGAACAAAAATTCAAAAGATGAAGAGGGAAAGATTGCTGGTTTTGAACATTTTTAGAAGTAAACAATTATTGTAATGATAAATTTGCAACATATTTGTAGCAACTGCAGTCAATGGCAGAAACTCTGAAGTTTGGACTTAGCAAGCACTAGCTCTTGACTTCCTTAATCTTCTTGGGTTTGTTTCCTCATCTAAAAATAAACCTAATGTAAACCTACACAACAGAGTAAGGATTTAGTAGACTGAGAAACACAGTTCCTTTAGAGCTATGTCTAAGGTATAGGAAACAATATCTTTTAAAATAAACTTCTCTTGGGGAGCTTTGGTGGCCTAGTGGCAAGAAGCTGCACTGCAACCCCAGAGATATGTGGTTTGAATCCACCAGAAGCTCTGCCGGAGAAGGAGGGGCCATCCCCTCCTGTACTAATCAGATTCAATTTGACGGTACACACACAGAGAAAATAATAAAATATAAAAAAAACTAAAAAAAAACACTTCTGTTAATCAGAACTGGCTTTGACAAGCACTGTGGCATTTGGACAAGAACAAACTGGGAGAAGGGTAGAGAGAATAGTGCAACAATGAATGAGTGGAA
>NW_006399915.1:6054886-6096963 GCF_000299155.1 Elephantulus edwardii
AAAAAAAAAACACTTCTCTGTTTATGACATACAGCACACAGTCCAGAGACAGGCTAATGAACATTAATAATCCATCACATGTAGGATGAATTACACAGTGGCACTAGAGTTTACCATCCTACTCGCAAGATTCCAAACTAGGACGTTGGTGTATATGAGATCGAGACACAAACAAGGAGAACAAAAAGGAAAAACCCCAATATAAACAAGCCAGTTCCAATTGATGGTAACAATACATCGGCTTTCAAAGCCCGTAATCTTGACAAGAGGAGACTGTTCACCTTTTTCATGCAAACTATCTGGTAGATTGACCTATAGGTTCAGAGCAAAACACATAACACACTATCCCTAGAGTTCTTAGAGGCAAGAGATGCTGTTTTAAAATGTGGTCTAGCTTGGTAATATTTAAGATCACAGATTTCAAAAAACTGAGTTTGAACCATGAGATATACTGTATTCTACCACATTGTTAATTACTGTATTTCCTCATTTCTCCCTGAAATTATTTCTTTTAAAAAGAATCCACTTCATTCCACAGATTCAGGCAGAAAAATGCTTGCACAGCAAGCTCTCCTTTACAGCATTGTCTGTGGAACCTCTGCTTTAAGTAAAGAAAGGGATGTACAGCATGTTTATTGCTGCGTGGTTCACAATAACAAAGAGATGAACACAACCAAAGTGCCTGTCAACAAAAGAATGCATAGAAAAGCTGTGGTATAGTTACACAATGGAATACTATGCAGAAATACTATGGAATACTATGTTGAAAAACAAGGAACTAATGAAATATACAAAATGGGTGACTGCTGAGTGAAATATCTCAGTCACAAAAGGACTGCATAGTGCCACTGTTGTAAAACAGGACTGATATGGGGTTTGGAGGGGAAACTAAGAAAAGAGGGGATAAATAATGTACACTGCATTGAAACAGATGAGGGAAAGAACTGCTTCAAAGGAATATATGATTAGGTATTATTTCTATGACAGCAGTCTACAGTAAGAGCTGCATAGTAAAGTAGACTGGGGAGGGGGTGGGGAATTGTACAACAATGAAAAGGTTTTTTTCAAAGAGAAAAGCCAACTGGGGATGGGGGAAGGGAGGAAAATGAGCACCAATGAATGAATGGAAATCCAAGCTCTCTATAAACTTTCATTAAAATCTCAATTAAAAAATTAGCATAAGAAAAGAAAGAAGGGGAATGGCACTGCTAAACACTATTAACATATGAGGTGGGGCAAGCTTGGCTGGCTCTCCTCTGACACCACACCCAAAACTATCTCAAGAATAGGTTTGCCACATAGAACATTAAAGACTGAAGACCAGAGAGGTTGTGAGATGGTATCAAGGATATAGTCAAGAAAGCAAAGATAGAGAAAGAAAAGAGCAAAATGGATGTTAGAAAAGATTCTGAAAATGGCTCTAGAATGATGAGAAGCCAAAACGGAGGGTGGAGGGAGGGGAAGGATGCCAAAGTTAAGGGAATGAACACAAGTGTTTTCAAAGGGCAACTCAAGAAGACTAAACAAAGTACAACAAAATGTGCAAAGAGCTAGAGATAAAGAATAAAAGGGGAACTTGTTTGGCATTTTAAAAGCTGAAAGAACTTAAAAACAAACTCTAGTCTCAAGTGGCAATACTGAAGGATGCTATAGAAAAAATCTTAAATGATTCAGGAAACATCAAAAGAAAAAGGAACAGATACCCCGATCTACTGTACCACAAAGAACTAACTGATTGACACGGAAGCATTTCAGGAAGTGGCATATGATCAAGAGCCAATGATTCTGAAGGAAGAAGTTCATGTGAGGCTGAAGGCATTAGCACAAAATAAGGGATACTGATTGACAAGTTTCAACAAAGATTGCAGCCCTGGACATGCTTACTGGTCTGTGCCAAGAAATTTGGAAGACAGCTACCTGGACAAATGACTGAAATAGATCTATATTTGTTCCCCTTTCCAAAATAGGTTATTAAAAAAAATGTGGCAATTATTGAACAGTACCACTAATACCTCTAGATCGTATAGCCCTGGTGTACAAGTTGCCGTCCCGCGGTCACTTGTGGTTGCTGTGAGGCTGAACACTGTGACATGGATGTGTCAAATGCATTAATGGTTGGCTACCCAATGCGGACTGAGAGTGGGGTGGAGCTCACCGATTAAACAAGCTTGGAAGGAGAAGTGGCGTCCACTTCCATAATAGCTTGCCTCCCTATGAACCTGAAGAGAGGATGAAAGGCACCCAAGCATTGAGGACTCTCCTTCATAGGGTCGCTATGAGTCGCCTGCGACTCGACGACACTTAACAACAACAACAATCACCACTAATACTACACTCAAGTAAAATCTTGAATATTAAACAAAAACAGTTGGAACAAGTACTTCAACAGAGAACTGCCTGAAGTTCAAGCTGCATTTAGAAGAGGCCATGGCACATATCATTGCTATTATCTAATGATTCTTGGCTGACAGCAGAGAATACCGGAAGGAAATCTCTTTTTATTGACTATGTAAAGGTGTTTGACTATGTGTCTGACATTGAGAATAATGAGACTGTCCTGGAGCAAGTGCAGCCAGGGTGCTCTTTAGAGGCAAGGATGATGAAACTTTGTTTTACACACACTGGTTATGTTAGGAGGGGCCAGTCCTTGGAAAAGGACATCGTGCTTGCAAAGTTGGAGGATCAGTTAAAAAAAGGAAAAGAAGACCCTCAATAAGATAGATTGACACAGTTACTGTAGCAATGGGCTTGAGTACATTAGAGATGGTGAAGACGATGTGGGATAGGGCAAGTGTCCCATCTGTTGTCCATAGGACTGCTATGACTTAGTCAAACTTAATAGCACCTAACAACAACAACAACAGACAAACACTCTGAGGGGAGCTCTGGTGGCTTAGTGCTAAGGACTTGTGCTGCTAACCCAAAGACAAGTGGTTTGAATCCACAAGCTTCTCCATGGAATAAAGGAGGGCACTCTCCTCTCATGTAATTCACAGTTTCTGAAAACCTGCTGGAGGGTCAACTATGATTTGGTTTCAACTTGAGGGTACATAATAACAACAAACACTCTCAGCATGTACAAAGGAGAAGGGATAGATAAGACAAATGCTGCAGGAGAGGAAGGCTGCATAAAATATTTTGTACTTTCTGTATTTCTTGACCTTAGAGGCACTTGCAGACACTAAGTGTACAAACTTTTCTAAGCAACCAATAGAAGGTCTTTGGGGGTGGGGTGAGGAGGTTAAAGTGTATTGGGCAAAGCATGAAGATTCAAAGCAAGGAGAACATTGCTTGCCACATAACGCATATCAGAGTTTTTCCCAGAAAGGAAGCTTCCATTAAATGTGGACCTAATATAGGTCTCTTGGACTTATTGTCAGTTAAGTTGAAATGGACTCATAGCTTACCCTTCATCAAATTTTCAGGAGGTTGTAAATTGCACAGGAGGAAATGACCCATTTTTCTCATAGAGCCACTGGTGGATTCAAACCAGCAGAGAGACACCACTTAAAACTAATAGTGCAGATCCCTTGTTATATAATACTTGTACTATATAGATGAAATAGACATAAATATCTCAAAGTAGGTAATAGTAAAAATTTACCAAAATAAATTAAGATGTGATCAGTTTTATGTATTTAGTATCACCTTTGACACCACCTTTGTGTCCGTTTTGAGTGTGTATTTACATACTTTTTTAAAATGGCTGACTTTAACAACTGAGTCTCAATATCCCTAAAAATTTAACCATAATCTCTAACAAGTATGTGTCTTTATGATCTGTGACTGTCTAACATTACAGGCTTGTTTTCCTTTCCATGCTCTGCCAAGTAAGAGTGGTAATTTAGTGATACAAGAATACTTATTTTCGCCTTCTTCAAGGCCAGGATAGTTAAGGTCAGCCTCACCTACTTTGAGCATATTCTCAAGAGAATATTCTCAAGGCCAGTCCTTGGGAAAAGGCATCATGCTGGGAAAGGTGGGGTATCAGAGAAAGCGAGGGAAGCCCTCAACAACAACAAAAATAGCAGTTACTGTAACAGTGGATTTTAGGCAGTTAGAGATCCTAAGCATGGTGCAGCAAATGGCAATATTCTAATCTGTTGTTCAAAGGATTGCTGTGAGGTGTGGTTAACTCATGGCACTTAACAACAAGAAGCTGGACTCTTTAAGTACATAAGCAACTTTTCTACATACCTTCAACCTGGCAAACATCTACTCATCATTTAATATTTAAATGTAAAATCACTTCCTTTATATACTTTTTCCTCCTGTTACTCTAGCCCTCTTATGGATATTGTGTCCAGCCAAATACTCCAACAAACAGATGCTGCCCTGGATGCACTCACCAAGTTGTGCCAAGAAATCTGGAGGACAACTACCTGGGCAACTGACTGGAAGAGATCCATATTTATTCCCATTCAAAAAAAAAAAAAAAAGGTGACCTGATAGAGTGTAGAAATTATCAAAATATGTCACTAACATAACTTGCTAGTGCATGTTGAAGCTTATAAGAAATGACTGGAACATCACATCAACAGAAAACTACAAGAAATACAAGCTGGGTTTAGAAGAGGATGTGGCGCTAGAGACATTATGGTTAATGTCTGATGGATCTTGGCTGAAAGCAAAGAGTACCACAGGAGTGTCTATCTGTATTTCATTGACTATGCAAAGATATTTATTTGACTGTGTGGATCACAACAAACTGTGGCTAACCTTAAGAAGAATGGCAATCCCTGAACACTTGCTTGTGTCATGCCAAACCTATACTTGGACAGGAAACAGACCTCAGAACAGAGCAAGGAAACTCTGCATGGTTCAAAATCAGGAAAAGCGTGCATCAGGAATGCTTCCTGTCTCTATATATTTTCAATCTATATGTAGAACGATCTTTCGGGAGGATGGACTTTTATGTGACATCAGTATTAGAGGAAGGCTTATCAACAACTTATCAGGCTTATCAGGTATACCTTAGTCCCTAGACTGACATTGTTGCTTTTCAGTTCTCTGGAGAGATCCCTGACAGCAGATTTTCCCAAAGCAATTAGTCTTTTAATTTCCTGACTGCTGGTGTTAAGAGTGTGGATTGTGGAGCCGAGCAAGCTGTATTGTTAAAAACCTTAATCTTTCCTCCATCTATCATGGTGCTGAGCCTCAGGTCTTCTTTAGTTTCAGCAAGCAAAGTTGTGTCATCTGCATAACGTAGGTTGTTGATGAGTCTTCTTCTAATCCTGATGCCACATTTTTCCTCATAAACCCTGCTTCCCGAATGATCTGTTCAGCATATAAATTGCAAAGATATGGAGACAGTATGCATTCCTGACACCCTAACCGTGAGGAGATCAGAAGACAAATTTCATTAGGGGAATCTGCTGTCAAGAACCTCGCCAAAGTTCTAAAGAGCAACAGTTTCAGTCTAGAAACTAAGGTGTGCTTGATGTATCAGAGAGCTGGACAATTACTAAAGATGACAGAGGAAGAATTGATGCAATACGTATCCTCATTTCCTTATTGCTGGTACCAAGTGTGTTGATTGCTGATCCAAGCAAGATGAAATCACTGACAGGTTCAATCCTTTTTCCATCTATCATAATGTTGACTGTTGATCCTATAATGAGGACTTTTGATTGCTTGATCAAATTCTACAAAATTCTATCATGCAATCACCAGCCTCATTTCTATCATCAGGGCCATATTTTCTAACTACCAATCCTTCTTTCTGTACTTTTGCATTTATTTCACCAGTTATTAATATACTTTATTGCATCTTCAAATAGCATTACAATATATTTTTTAAAAAATACTCTCAGTATCTGGATTAATAAAGAATAAAAAAGAAGAAGAATCAATGCCTTTGAGTTGTGGTGCTAGAGTATGGATTACCAAGAAAATAAACAGGTTTATCCTGAGTAGGTGAAACCAAGCTGCTCCTTGGAGGCAAGGATTTTGAAGTTCTATCTCACATACTTTGGGCATGTTGCCAGGAGGGATCAGTTCTTGGAGATGGACATCATGCTTCAAAGATGGTGGGGCAGTGCAAGAGAGGAAGATGCTGGAGAAGAAGGATTGACACAGTAAAGAGGGTAACAGGAATAGATGTGTCGGAGACAGTGAGACTGGCTCAGGATAGGACAGGGTTCAGAGCTATTGTACATAGATAAATCGCTAAGAGTTGCAGGCAACCACAATCCGTGCATGTTTTAACCTTGGCAGCTGGTTGTCATTTATTTTCTAAAAGTTTAACTTTCCATTGGATCAAAATATAATTTCTTATTCATTTTTGTACCTCAGATACAATGGCCCCTTAAAAAAAGTTCTTGTATAAATTAGCAGGCATTCTGTAAATGCTGAGTTAAGCCAGTTTGTTTCCACTGTTGTCTTTCAGTTGATCAGGCAGTTCTTGAAAGACCTCTTTTAGATTTGTGTTCTCTTTTAACTGTTATTCATAATTTGTTTTGATTCATACAGTCACATGCCTTTGCATAGGCAATAAAACACCTATAAACATCTTTCTGGCTATCTCTGCTTTCAGACATCCATTTTTCAGTAATCTTCAGAGAGGTTTTATTTGCATGTTATCTTAATGATATTTTTAATATTTTTCAAATTATATTGAATCACCTTTTATCGAAATGGGAATATATATTAATTTCTTCCAGTGATTTAACAAGGAAGAAAGAGGAGGTCTTACTAATTTCTTAGTACAGACTAGTGAGCATGTCTTGGGCTGCATCACTTTACTGAAGCACATCAATTAGCATTTCATCTATTCCTGGGGCCTTAGTTTCTTACCAATACCTTCACAACAGCTTGAATTTCTTCCTTTAATGCCATTAGTTCTTTATAATATACCACTTCCTGAAACGTTTCCGGGTTGACCAACTTATTTTTTGATACAGTGATTCTGTGTATTTCTTTCGTCTTCTTTCCACCCACCTTTTTTTTACATTCTGTTTCTTCCTTTCCTTCCCATTCAATCTCCTTTTAATGCTCCCTGCTCTTTGTTGTTGTTTGGTGCGTTGACGACTCATAGCGACCCTATGAATGAAAGGCCTGAGCATTGTTCATAGGGTCTCTGGAGGCAAGCCATTTCGGAAGTGGATGCCGCTCCTGCTTCCAGCATCACTTAAAATTTTGTCCATAGAATTTTTTCTGTATTGCAACTCAAGGTTTTAGGGGTTTTTGTTTTGTTTTTTGGTTTTTTCCCCACCCAGTTCTTTCAGTTTGAGAAATACTGAGCAAGTTTGTTTTTGGTTTTTGAACACCAGCTCTTTGAAAATGTCATAATAATACTTTGCCTTTACACAGGGCTGCCACAAATTCTAAGCACCTGCAAGTTACACAGTGAATGGCAGGAGACAAATCAATGCCTTAGAATTGTCGTGTTGGAGAATAGGACTGAACATCCCACAGATGTGCAAAAGAACAAACAATCTTTCTTGAAGGAAGTGCAACCAGAGTGCTCCTTAGAGGTAAAGGTGGTGAAAGTTTTTCATGCTTTAACATGTAATCAGGACAGTCTAGTCCTTGGGAAAAGACATTATGCTGGAATAGGTAGAAGGTCAGAGAAAGAGAGGAAGACCCTCAACCAGATTGATTGACATTAATTCGAACAGTGGACTTGAGCACGTAGGAGATGGCAAAGGTGGTGCAGGATAGAGCAAGGTTCAGCTGCTTCTCATAGGATAGCTATGAATAGTAGTGAACTTGATGGCATCTAACAACAATTAACTCTTGCTTACAGCCCTTATTTACCACTCCAAGAGCATGAGTCCAATAATTCACTTAAAACATCTCCACCATTTTGTTACAATGAGAAAAATCTTCTGAGTACAGAGCATCTGCATAATATAATCTGCAAAAAAAATGGAGAGGGGAAAAATATATGCATTTGAGGAATATTTCTTTGTCTTTTAACTCAGCAATATTTTCCATAGAACAATTCCAACCAAAGACGAAGCAAATTAGTTTCTGTTGGAATTTCCATCCTCCGTGCTTTCAGGCTCAAGCTAGCCTTATTACAGCCAGCCAATATGTAGCTTACTGACTGCATCATTCTATTGGCAATTTTCCTGTTCTAAACTCTTCCCTAGGAGCTCAAATGGCATAGCCTTTAGAGATTTGTCTGATAACCCAAAGGCAACAGCTTTGGTTCAAGTTCACTGGCAGTTCCAAGGAAGAAAGGTGGACAATCTCCGATTGTGGGATTTACATCCTCCAGCAAACCTGCTGGAGGGTCAGCTACACTTTAGTTCTAACTCATGTTAATGAGCTGATGATACTGACCAAACTCTTCCCTAGACTCTAGTCCCGGACATAGTTCCCATGTGGTGTTGTTATTAGTTTCCATATGTGTTGTTGTTAGTTAGATGGCATCAAATATGAGTCACAGTGATCCTGTGAACAACAGATCTGAACCCTGTCCTACCCTGTGCCATCCTCATCATCTCTAACACACTTGAGCCCATTGCTGCATCACTGTGTCAATCCATCTTGTTGGAGGTCTTCCTCTCTTTTGATAACCCTCTGTTTCCCCCATACCTATAGCTTCCTCAAAGGACAACTCTGTGCAGCATGAAGATCTGCCCCACTTGTGCCTCTTTCTAGACCCACTTCTGTCCTACACGATCCTGGTTCTTTTACAACTACACACTGTTTGTGGAGTTTCTCTCCCAAGTGTCAACTACTGACCACAGTCTTTTCTCTGGCAAACCACCCACATATCCAACTGAGTAACTAAATTTTCATTAGTCCAGGCCCCTGCAGAGCAGGAGATTTTTCTTAATACATCTATTATTTCAAGAGTTGTTTCCTACATAGCTTTTAATCAGTTTTCCACAGGGACTGAGGACCATCTATGTGTTAGAATGACTTTAGCCTGAATCAAGCAAGAATGTTATATATTTCCCCTCTCCCGGTCTCCAAGGTCCGGCTTCTGGTTTGGCACATGTTAGAAACAACAACAAAAGTCCCCATTGCCATTGAGTGGAGAAGAAATGAACCAAAGAACAAATCTATGGGTGGTTTTGTCATGAGACGTACCCAGAGCCTTACACAACACTAAGGAGACTCCATTTCAACTTCCAAATTTCTTACAATTTTGCTTTTTGTCTGCTTATGGCAGACAGTTGGTTACCCCTCCCTCACACTATGTCACTGTGGCTTGATGATTCCTAATTGTATTGAAACAGAATCTTTATGCTTGTCAATACTTTTCACTGTTTTATCTATATTAAGGAAACAATCTCATATAGCTATCACATAAGACAATTAATAGAAAAAGCTAAGGAAAGGTTTACACACACATAAAATCAAGCTTGGAGAGTTTAAGGAGAGTAAAAATTAATAAATAGTTAAGTCGGGTGAAGGGAAAGGCAATTGATAAGAAGAGGTTAATGGATGAGATGTACTAAATTAACTACATGAATCCATAGTAATTGTTATAAAACAATATGCGAATGAAAAGATTTGATTTGTAAGCTGCCACTCAAAAATTAAAAAATAATTCTTCGTACCTTGAACTGTGTTTTACATTTTTAGTGTCTTTTTATTAGATAACCCTGACAAAAACGATATTCTCGCTTTAAATTGAACTGAGAGACAACAGTTTCTCACAGGATGGAAGTTTCAGAGTGAAATCTCCGGCTGAGAGCAGAACAGATTACTGACTGTGGCTCTCGCTCCTGTGGTCCTGCCCCAAGGACAAGGGAAAGTGATTTGCCTTCCCTCGACAGATGGACAGTGGCCTAATGGGTCCTTTCCAGAGGCCCCCAATCCTATTGTGAGGCTGCAGGCTGGTCTGGGAAACAATTGGCCTGTCTCCCCAGAGGAAAGGGAAGAATTGTGTAGTTTGAGAGAGAAGCAGAAAGCAGGAAGGAGGGGGCGGGCTTGACTGACACAGAAGAGGGCTGGCTTTTTGGACGGCTCTTA
This sequence comes from Elephantulus edwardii, assembly GCF_000299155.1. Classification (NCBI taxonomy): domain Eukaryota; kingdom Metazoa; phylum Chordata; class Mammalia; order Macroscelidea; family Macroscelididae; genus Elephantulus; species Elephantulus edwardii. The sequence goes on from NW_006399915.1 coordinate 6,064,820, forward strand.
GCAACAGCCCTGGTTTGACCCTCCTCAGCCCTGAGAAAATCAAATCAGTGTCCCGTTCTTCCATGCATGATGCAGCATCAGCCGCTGCACGTCAGGGCAGCCCTCCTCTTTGCCTGTTAATTACAGGAGCTTTCTGATCCCATGGTTTCTGCTCTTACAAAGTGCTGCTGAGAAGGGGAACCAAACGACTACTGCCCGACCCCTTGCTACTCCGGGTGCCAGCTTGATTGTGAGTCCTCGTACATCAGCCCATCTCTAGGGAAGGCGGGAACTGAGGGGGGGTGGTCCCAGCCGCCTTGACAGGTCACGGCTTTATTCTTTTATTCCAGAGTCATTGGTGCTTGGCTGCGCCTTTCTTTCCCATTTGCAGGTGAAACCCCATTGGCTTCCTCAGCTCCTGGGTTTTAACCACGCCCGGTTTTCTGTCCGCTTGGCTGCCGCTGGGCCGGGCGGACACGCAGCCCCATCCCAGCACGGAGGGAGCCCGGGGGTCGGCGGTGCTATTGTGTGGATGCCGCGCGAGCCCTCTCTTCTCTTGCAGAGATGGCAAACAGGGGCCCGAGCTACGGCTTAAGCCGAGAGGTGCAGGAGAAGATCGAGCAGAAGTATGATGCGGACCTGGAGAACAAGCTGGTGGACTGGATCATCCTGCAGTGCGCCGAGGACATAGAGCACCCGCCCCCCGGCAGGGCCCATTTCCAGAAATGGTTAATGGACGGGACGGTAAGGACCCCGGCTACCTTTGTTGCAGGGACAGTGAGCCAGGAAACCTCCGGGGCCCTTTGTTTGAGCGGCGAGGCTGAGTGAGCTGCTGCTGTCGGCACGCTGGGCGTCTCAGAAAGGATGGGGATGCCTTCATTTCTCCAGACTTGGAGACTTTGGGCTTCCCTCACAATTCCCCAGCTAGTTGGAGAATTCTCCAGTCATCTCACACACGGCAGCTTCCTCCTGAGTTGTTGGTAAATTTAGCTTCCCTTTGCTTCTCCTAAAGAGACAAGAGAGAACTCTTTTCTGTTGTCTTCAAGCTTCTTGGTTCATCTGCTCCTGGGGGCACTTCTTCCCCTGGGGAAATGAGTTAGACAGTAAAACAAAGCAAGGGCTGAGGACTTTGCCATCCATCTGGGAGTCCTGGGTGCTCAGTGTCTGTTTGTTGAACGGATATGTTCTGATGCAACTAAAGGGAGTTCTCCTTTAATAACTGGTGTTCTGACCAGATGCTTGTGTGTATTTAGGGGGCTGGAGATCGTATGCTCCACCGATTCAAACGAGCCCTTGGTTCCCTGCAGGCTGTGATTTACTGTTACATAACTACTACCCTTCTGCTCTAGCTGGTTGCTCGGGATGTGAATTATAGGTGCCTGCATGGGGATTTTCTATTCAGTTCGGTTCTGTTATACATCATTAACAGATACAAGGTGATGATAGAATACTCTTTATGATTGATTGGTCTTTTGATTGAAGAAATGATTTTAGACTCTATCATTTGACCCCCCCCCCATCCACCCACCTCCAAGTCACTAACTCACTTCTCCATTGAAAGTCTGGGATCATGTCCGCCTCCCACTCCATGTCATTGCCTTCCTCTATGTAAACATGCTTTTCCTCACTCAGAAAAGGAAAGGTTGAACCACGGAAGGAAGGAAGCTTCAGGAACAACGTTGGGAATGGCGGTTGCCTAGGTTTTCAGGGTTCAAGGTGGGAGTCCAAGCTTTATTGGGGCCTACAACTTGTATCAAACCTAATGAGCTGTATGTATACCGTGTGGGGCAGATTCAAGTGACCTGCAAACACAAAGGGACACATAGATTCTGTTTCCCCATTCCCTCTGCAGGTCCTGTGTAAGCTGATAAATAGTTTATACCCACCAGGACAAGAACCCATCCCAAAGATCTCAGAGTCAAAGATGGCTTTTAAGCAGATGGAGCAAATCTCTCAGTTCCTGAAAGCAGCAGAGACCTACGGCGTCAGGACCACGGACATTTTTCAGACGGTGGATCTCTGGGAAGGTAAACAGCCTGAGTGCCTGGAGGTTGTGCATCTCCCCTCCCTTGTTGCCCCACCTCTTTGTGAAGCGGGCTCAGCTCTCAGGGTTTCTCCTGCTTTGTGGGTATGTGCAGGGGTTAGTGGGGTGGAGCCTGTTCTCAGCTGTCCACCCCCAGGCACTGTTAGTCTCCCTCATAGAGATACTCTATGACAGGGCCCACACCCCTCTAAGGGAACACACAGTCTAGGACACACAGGAACCCCAGCACACCAACATGTAAACAGAAGCCTCAACTACGAGGAAGCGAAAATGGTTACAGGGATGTCTTTTATTCCTCTTGCTCCTCCTACAGCATACTCCTTCAGAATGTCTTGTAGCTACTGGGAAAGAAGAGAGGCAGGGGGCGAGGACATCTGACTCACCAGCAGCCTGGCTCACAAACAAAGCCAGCTGGGGCGATTTGTCATTCAATTTGAAAAATAAAAAACACCTTAACCTTTCATGAAACCATGATGAGGAGCTTGCTAACCCTACCTTCCAGATGTGTACTCTGCTAAGACAGTCTGACAAGTGTTTTGTTAGATTTCAGAAGTGGCTTGATCATGAAAGCTTATGAAGAAAATCAAATGGCATTTTTGCATATAGCAATGTGAACAGAGACACTTTCAAAGAATTTAGAACTTGTGATGACAGTGCCTAGTGGTCACAGCTCCTTTAATCCAAATAAGTGTGGTGGAGATTGTAATGATGGCATAGGATAGGACAGGGTTCCAATCTGTTGTTCATAGGGTTGCTGTGAGTGGGAGTTGACTGAAAGGCTCATAACAACAACAACAACATTAATGCAATTGTGTTCTTGATGAAGTTTGCCTGAGACACTGAGAGGTCAGGACCAGTCCAAGCAAGGCTGGCAGATTGCATAGAGTCTCACATTTCTCTTGTTGCTGGCTGTCATTGGGGACCCAAACTATAGGATTCCCTGACCAATGACCCAATTGCCTCTTCGGACAGTGAGATTGGATAATAATGGGATTTCAAGGGGTATTCAGCTGATAGTTGAAACAGTTCTAGCAAGGGATCATCTAGTGAAACAACTTGTGAAGAAACAATTATCCCCATAAATCTTCACCTTTCAGTGTTCTTTGGAAAGCTGGTATTTCGTGTTTCTTTCACAGATAAGTGATTCAAACACAAAATGCCAATGAGCTATCCTTGTGTTTTGCTGGTGCTTTGTAATCCAGATATCTGACAGGTTGGGAGTCCTGAACTTGACTCAAAATCACAATGAAATGCTGCAGTCGTGACTTTGTGACTGCTGCAGTGGGCTCAAGCATGTCAGAAATGATGAGAATGACAGGGCAGGGTTCAGATCTTTTGTTCATAGGTTCGCTGTGAGTTGCACTTGACTCAGTGGCATCTAAACGACAACAGCAACATCTAAGTAAAATTTAAAAAAATCAAAGAATTTACCTCAGAGAATAAAAAAGCTATTGATTTTTGCTTGTTCCTATAGACTGAAAATCCTGGATCGTAGTTATACTCTGACATACAAGAAGTTATTAGGAGTCAGAATCAATTAAACTCAGTAATGAGCAAAAGACATTGCGCATGTGTGTTCCTTTCCATTGCCATTCAATTCTCGAAACAATCCCATGAGGTGGTGTGATTTTTCTGTTTCATGGAAGATGTTTCCTTGAAGCTTGGTCATGGCCACTTGAGCACAACAAGTAGCTAGTCTGTAACAGCACTGGAACTCAAATGTAGTGTCTGGTGCTTACCTAGAGCCATAGGTAGCTAGTAGAAGTCCTAACTAGACTATTGTACTATCCCTTGGCCATGGACTTCATTTCTGTCACCTACATCATGAGCATGTTATGACTCATATAGTGACAGGCTGATCAGGAAAGGAGGAGGGAGAGGATGATTCAGGGTCCTGCAGGGGGAAGGATCGAGCCTGCGCACTGTGGGGTTAATGTGAATGGAAGAGGGCCTGGTGAGATCAGAAAAACAGGAAATGTGTAGGCAGAAGAAGGAGCCAGAGAGGAGGATCCTGAGGGGTGGAGTTCTTACCTTTCCCGAGTAATCTGTATTTGCCTTTCTTTTTGTAAGTCATATTACAGCCAAGAGGTGCTGAAAACAAGGGAGTCTGGGGTATAGGGAGCCATAGTCTCTGTCAGACATGGTAAATGAGGTCTATAGCACCTGCCCCAGGCCTGTGTACCAGTTATTGCTTAAGAAGAAGATGAAAAAAAGAAAAGAAAAAAAAGGACGACAGCGGCGACGAATAAGAAATACTCATGTGGCTATTAGCCTGAGATGGGGCTTCAGACAGTTGGATTCCAAGTAGGATAATGCTCTCAGGGAAGACAACTAGGCAGACATTGGCAATCTCAGCCTCAGGGAATAAGATAGATGAAGTTGTAAAGGAAATGAGGGAGGAGACCTACTTGAATAGTGCTATGGCTGAAGTAGAAGGAAGAACTATAGGTAATGATCATAGAGAGGAGGAAAGGGGGTGCTTAGGTGTTACCCCAGGACCTTGTTGGCCCCTCTCAAACAATGACAACAGAGGATGTGGAACTTTCAGAGAGAATCATAAGTTCTGGAGGGGATGCTTTACTCTCTGAAGCTGATGCCAGAACTGGTTACTGTGCAGCAGAACAGGTATTGAGAAATGACAGCAACTAGAGAACCTTAAGTGGTCGCTTCAAGCTGGAGAGTGGGGAATCCTGGCCTTGAGCTACCTCCCGCTGTGAGAACACAGCACAGCGGCATGGATTCAGTGAGCAAAGACGGGTCTTCTCTGAAATAGTTTGGTGGTTGCTCTTGACTTTAAAGGTGATTAGCTGGAATCAAAAGGTTACTGAGGGAAGGATTGACATGTGTTTATGTATCTGAATGCATATGAGGATGTACAAGTTTGTTTGTAAACTACTGGAAAAACTGTTTGCTAAGCTTAATCTCAAATTCTCTCCACTGTCTTAGATAACTGTAGATTTGTGCTGTCCTTATATTTCAGTTTATGACATTAATTCTTTATTCCATCCATTATGGTTGTGGTGGCTGTGGTTACTGTGGCTCCAGCCTCCTTCCTTGGACATCTTTTTCCTTCTCTGCAAGATTTGTATGCTCTCCAGATCTCAGACTCTCTAGTCATGGCCTGGTGTCCATCTTTCTTGCTCTGCACCTTCTTCCCAAACAGGCTTAGTTCGCCCCATGCTGCTTCTACAGTGCAGACCAAGAAACCTGCAGGAGCCCAGCACTGACAAATGCCCTTATCTAAGCATCTTTTCCTCAGGCAGCCAGGGTTGCCAGATGGACCTGCTGTCCTGAAACTGTTGGATACAAGGTGAACTGTTTGAGATGGATTCTCTGGAGCAAACAGAATAAAAGATCTAGATATTTTAAAAAAGAACTCAGAAATGAATGGTCCAGAAAACAACTCAAGTTTGAGGACCTTTTAAACAATGCTACAAAATTGACTCTAGAAGGTTGCTGAGATGATTGGTTCTTTAGTACTACAGCAAGAACAGTTTAGCTTAAAGGAGTGATGGGGTCTATGGAAGTTTCCTCTCAGATGAGAGAAGCAAATGGCCTAGTAGATTATATTCAGAATCAGCTGTAGGTGCCCTGAAAGATGTGGACATCCCAGCTGTCTGTGACTCAGAAGGGAGGGAGCACAGGGGTGCACCCAAGGAAAACTACTTCAGCATCTTGTCTATGAAGGAAAGGGAAGGGTAAAAAAAACGAAAGCTATAGAAAGAGAGATGTTTGTGAGTGTTTATGAAAGAGAGACAGGCAGGTAGAGAGTCAGTCAGAAATTGCTCAGACTTAGTGTCTGGACATATAGAGTGCAAAGGGAAGTTACTGTGGAAGGTATTATAGTAAACAGTGGAGTGCAGGATCTGGAGTCAGTCATCTGACTATGCGGCTCAAACATCTACTCTACTATTAACCAATGAACCTCTCCAAGCATTGATTTTTTCCCAACTGTGAAATAAAAATTATGGGACCTATTTCTTAGGGCTGTTGTGAAAAGTCATTGAGATAATATATTTTGAATGCTTAACATTGTGCCCAACAATAGTTGTCATTGTTATGTGCAGTCAAGTCACTTGTGACTCATAGCAGCTCTATGCACGAAAGCTCTGAACCCTGCCCTATCCTTAGCCAATCTCACTGTCTCCAACACATCTACTCCCATTACCCCATGAGTGTGTCACTCAATCTCATCCGGAGTCTCCCTCTTCTGTGTTGTTCCTCCATATTCCCAAGCATGATGTCATTCTCCAAAGACTGGTCCCTCTTAGTAACATGCCCAAACTATATCAGATGGAGCTTCAAAATCTTTGCCTCCAAGGAACAACTTGGTTTCTCCCTCTCCAGGATAAGCTTGTTTGTTCTCTTGGCAGTCCATGGTATGTTCAACACACTTCTCCAGCACCACAACTCAAAAGCATCCCTTCTTCTTTTGTCATCCTTAGTCACTGTACAGCTCTCTGATGTGTAGCAAGTAATTGAGAAGATCATGGCCTGGATCAGGCACACCTTAGTCTCTAGACTGACATTGTTGCTCTTTAGCACTCTGGAGAGGTCCCTGATGGAAGAATTTCCTAATGCCATGTGTCTTTTGATTTCCTGATTATAGTAGAGTCTGATAAGTATCACCAATATAAAAGTATTTTTACTTATGATTAACATGTCCTTTCTAAGACAACAATAAAGATCTTTCATATTCTGCCCTGAGATAATGGGCTTTATTGATGACCTTACCTGGGAACTGATAAGGTAGCCTGAGTAATCCTTGTCTTCACTGTCATCCATGGTGCCTTCACTTCGTCTTCCATTCTCCAGAATGGCCAGCTTGCTGGGCTGCATAATGGATTTTACTCCTTTATGCTCCTTACCCTCTTTATGCCTTTTGCTATTATACATTCTTTTATCAACTGCAAAGGATTCTGGTCCAGTGGAAATAGCATGAATGCTAGAGTCAGGAGGAGAAGCTTAAACTCTTCTTCAGCACATGGAACTGTATATAGGTTACTTAGCTTCTCAAAACCTCACTCCCCTTCTCACAAGATAGATCTAGTTCTTTTCTCATAGACTCCTTGGCTTATAGGGCTTAAATTGCAAAATGCTTGGCTAGTGCACACTTCATCAATATTGGCATCTCTCCCCTTATTGCCAGTTCTTTAGTCACTGATACATTTTCTGTCTTTTGCATAAACCATATGGCGAGTGTTAGACACTTAGCATGCTGGAATGTCAGCAGACAAAACTCAGACGGATGACATCAAATCCTTTCTTCACTAATCCTAATAATGGAGAGCATCAAAATACAGTGTTTCTTACCTCTCAGCTCCCTTCTCTTTAGTGACTGGGAGGTTGTCATTGAGAGTGAAGAACCCATATAGTGAAAGGCTTACATATATTCTCTAGGAGGTGTCACTGTATGTTTCATTCCTCAACAGCAATCCCTGAGGAGATGTTTCACTCAGTTTGAGAGATTGTAAGGTAGTGGCTTTAGACATCACAGATTCCTGCTACCTCAAGTTTTCTTTTCTGTCAAAACAACCATCATTCTGGGGACATTGTTTACTGTGTTTCTCCTTCAGCAGCAATTCTCAAGCCCAAGTGCATTTAGAATCACCAGAAGAGCTTGTTCAAATAGCACTTTCAAATCCCCGTGAGCCCCTTAACCCTTGGTGTTGGGATTGTTGTTGTGTACGGTTGAGTCAGAACCAGCCCATGGCTGGCCTTCTGGTGAGTTTTCAGAGGCAGTAAATCACACTGGAGATTGCCCATTTTTCTCCTTAGGAGCAGCTGGTAGATTTGAACTGTGTACCTTTGCATTTGAACTGTGTACCTTTGCATTGGCACTGAAATTTCTTACTGTTGTTGTTGTTGATTGCCGTTGAGTCAAACATAAATCGTCATGATCCTATGAACAAAAGTGGTGAAGACTTTCTGTAACTATCAATATTTATCAAAATTCATAGATTTTCCAGAGGCAAATTGTTTAGGAAGTGGATGCCACTCCTGCCTCCAAACTACTTACCAAAATTGGGATTCAAACCCCTCAAAGCTCAGACTCACTGATACTGTGTTGGAACTGACTCATAGGTGACCTTCCTATGAGTTTAGAAGACTGTGAAGCATGGAGGAGGATATAGACCATCTTTCCCACTCAGAATGGCTGGTGAATTTGAACTGCCAGAAAGAGCCTTTGGGTTAGCAGCACAGCTCTCTAAGACCATATCCCCAGAACTCTCCATGGTGGGGCATGGGTCCTGGAATGAGCATTCCAAACTAGCTACTGATTCTGTTCTTCTTGAAACCCCACTTAGAGTAAACACTGCACAGTGTGACTCTCCCTTCCTCAGGCCAAAAAGGCAAACAACAAAAATTCATGAAATCCACACAATAAGGCAACCCAGAATGCAGCAAACTGTACAATGTTTCCCTCTTGATAACAGAACTATGTTCTCCACCTTGGGTAGAAGGCTGAGGACTATATCAGCATCATCATTCAGGAAAAAAAGGAATGTTCTCTTCACCTTCTACCTGCCTTCTCTGCAAGTCTTGGGAAAATGAAAGCCAGTGCATATTTCAAAGCATTACTGTCATAATTGAGGGGATGATGGTAATACAGATAAATAGTAATTGATTCTACATTAAAAAAAGTTATAGTGATGAATCATAACTGGTATAAAATACAAGTAGCGCTTGAATCAAATGATTTTAAATAAAGACTGGTTTTTGGTATTAACGGTAGAAACATAAAATAGAGAATGGTCTGTCTTTTTTATCGCCAGAGACTTCTCTTATTGCCTTCGTTGTCAAGCACGACTCATAGCGACCCTATGAACAAAAGGCCTGAAGCCTTTCTATAACTGTCTACATTTATGAAAGTTCATAGAGTTTCTGGTGGCATGTTGTTTAGCAAGTAAATAGCACTAATTTTATTAGCATTAAGAATTCCAGGAGAATAAGGGTGCAGGATCCTTACCCTTGCTCCTAGGGATTGGAATTGGATCATTTGAAGTGCAAGACCATATTTTGGGAAGCATTGCTTTGGAACACTCTGCTGTCAATCAGTTGCTAGCTGAACTTCTGAAAAGCCTGGCAAAACTACTACGCCACAAGCTTACTTTAAAACGTCAACATTAGCCTTGTACCATGACATTGTTACAGGCCATCCCGTCAACGTCTTTGAACAGATCTGAACCCTGCCCTATCCTGCACTGTCCCCACTATCTCTGATATGCTCGAGCCCGTTCTTACCGTCACTGTGTCAACCCATCTTGTTGAGGCTCTTCCTCTCTTCTCTGATTGTCCACCATTCTCAGCATGGTGTCTTTTTCTGAGGACTAACTTCTCCTGACAACATGTCCAAAGCAAATGAGATGAAGTTTCACTACCCTTGCTTCTAAAGAGCACCTTGGCTGCACTTACTTGAAGACAGACTTATTTTTTCTTTTGACACTCCATGGAATATTCAATATTCTTCTCTAACACCATAATTCAAAGACAGCAGACCTGTGTTCATGGAAATCTATCTCATCCTCTTTTACATGTCATTTCTCTGACAATCTGTGGTCTCTTTCTTAGATCACTACCAGGACTTCATCTCATCTGCTTGTTAAAGTGTTGCCATGAAAGAATGGTGATGAACAATGGCTTTCCAGCTACCTGAGAAGCCCTAGGAATTCACCCAGGGATCCTGGGGTGACTTGCAGGAAGCAGAGGGATTCCAAGCTCTCAGCACTCTGGGCCAATTTTCAGCTTGGACCAGAGCCCGTCTCATTATGGTTTTACTATTGCATGCGGAGAAAGATATCTCTGAAGAAGGGAGTTATTGCTTAACAGATATTTAGTACTATGATATATCAAGCATTAGATTGTTTTCAAAGATTAAGAATCTAAGTATTGGAGAAGTGCTTGGCAGTCCTTCTACTTACATCAGAACCTTCTCCAGAGATTGCCCCAGGGTGTAAACTTTTTAAGATCCTCAGGTAAGATCTATCTAGTTTAGGAATCATCATCAGGTTAGACCCACATTTCCCAGACATGCCTTATGTAATGAGTCACTTAAGCAGCCTACTAAAAATAAAGACTTTCAGGTCCCACCCCAGGCTTACCGAATCAATTTCTCAGAGAAATATCCTCAACAGTCATTCCCCTCCCATTATTGGTATGATATTTTTTTAAGTGTTATTTAGCACAGAGGCAATTATGAACAATTTGCATACCAAAATTCTAAACATTCCTTTCCAAATCCCAGGCTTTCTAGCTTTATCTCAAATTGCTGACAAACTTCTACATTATGAATGCCATTGATTACAATTTAGCATTATACACACTGCACACTCAAATGTCCTGCCTTCTACAGAACATACCAAGTTATCAAGTAAACTGTTTTACCCTACTTCACTATGTAATACAATGTGCACAGTTCTGATAGGTAGGGCTATGATGGGGGAGTGGTTTCTTTAAAAAGCAATTCTACTAAAAAAAAAAAATCAAATATGGAATAGAAATAATTTAAAATATTCAGGGCATATAAATGCAGGATGATGGCTGCAAATTGCCATAAAGTCTGCTTTATATTATGAGTCATGTGAAATCCTCCTCCCCATGCAGTGTTTCCATGACACTCGAGACAGTCAAAGGCCTCTATCTTTTTGTTATACGAAACAAACCCCCAGACCTAGTGGTAAGAAGCTGTGCTGCAATCCCGAAGGTTTGTAGTTTGAATCCACCAGATGCTCCACTGGAGAAGGAAGGACAATCTCTTCCTGTGTCAGTCGGATCCATTCGATGGTAGACAATAAGGGGGGGGGGGGATAGAAACAAACAAGCAAACCAGAAAATAATTTCATCTCTTAAAGAGAAACATTTACATGTTAAAAACGGGATAAAGTGCTTTCGGCTTTCGGCTCGGAGGCGGCCTCGGTGCAACTTTTTTCAGTCGTCCCGCATCTGGGTTCATCCAACACCAGCCGCCTCCGCCATGCCACCCAAGTTCGACCCTAACGAGATTAAAGTCGTGTACCTGAGGTGTACCGGTGGGGAAGTCGGTGCCACTTCCGCTCTGGCCCCCAAGATCGGCCCCCTGGGTCTGTCTCCAAAAAAGGTTGGTGATGACATTGCCAAGGCCACCGGTGACTGGAAGGGACTAAGGATTACAGTGAAACTGACCATTCAGAACAGACAGGCCCAGATTGAAGTAGTGCCTTCTGCCTCTGCTCTGATCATCAAAGCCCTAAAGGAACCACCCAGAGAGAGAAAGAAGCATAAAAATACTAAGCACAGTGGAAATATCACTTTTGATGAGATTGTTGGCATTGTCTGGCAGATGCGACACCGGTCTTTAGCCAGAGAACTCTCTGGAATTATTAAAGAGATCCTGGGAACTGCCCAATCTGTGGGCTGCAGTGTTGATGGCCGTCACCTCATGACATCATAGAAGACATCAACAGTGGTGCTGTGGAATGCCCAGCTAGCTAAGGAACTACAGATGAAAATATTTCAATAAAGGATCATTTGTTAACAAAAAAAAAAAAAATGGGATAAAGTGAGATTTCCTCCTTAAAAAATATCTTTGTTGTTGTTGCTTGGTACCATTGAGTCAACCACTGCTCTGAACCAGCCGATCAACAACAGATCAAACCTTGGCCTCTCCTGCACCATCCTCACCACCTCACCAAGCTCAAGCTTGTTGCCATCACTGTGTCAACCCATCTTATCGAAGGCCCTCTTCTCTTTCCCTGACCCTCTACCTTTCGCAACATGATGTCTTTTTCTAAGAAGTGGCTTCTTTTGATAACATGCCCAAAGTGTGTGAGATGAACTTTCACCATCTTTGCCTCTAAGGACCATCCTGGTTGCACTTCCTCCAAGATATATTAGTTTGTTTTTTTTTCTCTTCTCCAACATCATAATTCAATGACATCAATTCTTCTGTCATCATTACTTCTTGTCCAACATTCACATGCATAGAAAGTAATTTAAAAGATCACGGCTTGGATCAGGTGCACTGGGTCTTTATACTAACACCCTTGCTGGTAGCACTTTGGAAAAGTCCTTGACAGAAGATTTTCCCCAATGTAACCTTTCTTTTATTTATACTGTTGCCTCCATGTGTATTGATTCTAGATCCAAGGAAAATGAAATTGTTGACAGATTCAATCATTTCCATCTGTGATTAAGTCCAGTGGTGAATGTATATCTTTTCTTGATGTTGAGATGTAATTCATGTTAAAGGCTATAATCTTTGAGTTTCTTTTTTTTAAAATTTTATTTTTATTTCATTATTTTTTGTGTGTACTGTCGAATCAGATCTGACTGATACAGGAAGAGATTGTTCCTCCTTCTCCAGCAGAGCATCTGGTGGATTTGAACCATGTACCTCTGAGATTGCAGTGCAGCTTCTTGCCACTAGGCCACTAGAGCTCGCCAATCTTTGATTTTTCTTAAGTGCTTCAAGACTTCTTAATTTTTAGCAAACAGGGTTGTCATCTGCATAACACAAGTTTTTGATGAATCTTTCTCCAATTCTGATTTAACATCCTTCTTCATATTGTCCATCTTCTTGAATAATTTATTCAGCATATAGACTGAAGAGGTACAGAGAAAGGAAACAGCCCTGATGCATACCCTTCCTGATTTTAAACCATACAGCGCTCTCTTGTTCTTTCTGGACAACTGCTTTTTGGTGTAGGTATAGATTTCCCATCAACACAGTTAAGAGTTCTAATATTTCCATTCTTCTCAATATTGTCCATAATTTATTATGATACACACAGTCAAATGCATAGTCAATAAACACAGGTAAGCATCTTTCTGATATTCCCATTCTCCTAGGATAAGTATAGAGTCACAACTTACGGTTCTAGATTCCATGATATTTTACCCTTGCCCCCGCTTTATTTTGTTGGTGTTTTCTGGGTACATAGAGTAAATACAAGAGCTAGCTGTTTTTGAAGGATCCCAGGTCTACAATTTAACTAATCTTGTTTCATCATCTCTTAATTCAAAGAAGTATCCATAGCTATGTTGCTGCGCTTAAACCATAGTCTGGATATGTTAGACCAGCTATTTCCAACTGTTGGAATTTGCCCTTGTGCAACTTGTATAACACAGAGATGCATAAAATACTCCCAATATAACTGATTATAATGAACCATCTTTTCCTGGGTTTAATAATTTCTCTGTAGTTTCTTTAGTTCCCCCTCCCCTCCCTTTAGGTTCTCCTTTGGAAGGAGGAGTGGCATCCACTTCCGTAATAGCTTGCCTCCGGAAACCCTGTGAGCCTGGAGAGAGGATGAAAGGCACCCAAGCGTCGAGGACTCTCCTTCATAGGGTTGCTATGAGCTGTCTGCGACTTGACGGCACTTAACAACAACAACAAGATTCTCCTTAATGACTCATTACTTAAGCATAAATGCTCTTTCTCTTTCAGAATATGAGAGTGATCCTTTAGAATATCATCATGGTAGTACAATTAGGATAAGTTGCTGTTAAGTGCTATCTCCTTGGTTCTGATGCATAGCAAGCCCATGAACATCAAAATGAAATGTTTCCCAATCCTGTGTCATCCTCGCTGTTGCTGTGACTGAGCCTGTTGTTGCAGTCACTGTGTCAGGACATGTTGCTGAGAGGATTGCTTTTTCCTCTCTGACCCTACGCATGCGGGTCTTCTCCAGAAGATTCTCCCTTCTGATAACGTATCCAAACTCAGTGACCAATGTCTTGCCATCCTCACTTCTAAGGGACATTCTGACTGTCCTTATTCCAAGACAGATGTGTTCCTTCTTCTGACAATCTATGGTATGTTTGGTCTTCTTCCTCACCATCATAATTCAAGTGCATCAACTCTTGTTTGGTCTTCTTTATGTATTGTTCAGCTTTCCCATTCATATGAAGCAACTGGAAATATCATGGCTTACTTCAGTCATACTTTAGCTGTCACAGTGATACTTTTACTCTTTAGCACTTTAAAAGAAGTCTCTTAAACAACAGATGTGCCTGATGTAATATGACATTTGATTATTTCTTTGACTGTTGCTTCCATATGAATTGAAGCTTAACATCAAGAAAACAAAAATTCTCACCACATTATTGTGATAGATGGTGAAGAGATTGAAGTTATTAACAGCTTTCGTTTGTTTGGCTCCACAATCAACACTCTTGGCACTAGCAGCCAGGAAATGAAAAGATGTATTGCACTGAGAAAGTCTGCTGTCAGAGACCCCTCCAAAGTACTGAAGAGCAACGATGTCAGTCTGGAGAATAAGGTGCACCTAATACAGGCCATGGTCTTTGTAATTACTTGCTATGCATCAGAGAGCTGGGATGATAGAAGGAGAATTGATGCCTTTGAGCTGTGGTGTTGGAGAAGAGTATTAAGTATACCATGGACTGCTAAAAGAATGAACAGGTTCATCCTGAAGAGGGTTAAACCAGGCTGTTCTTTGGAGGCCAGAATTCTGAAGCTTCGTCTGACATACTTTGGACATGTTGCAAGGAAGGACCAGTCCTTGGAGAGAGACATCATGCTTGGGAGGGTGGAGGGATGGCGCAGGAGAGGAAGACCCTCGATGAGATGGATTGATTAAATGACTGGGGTAGTGGGAGTAGGTGTGTCAAAGACATTAAGATTGGCACAGGATAAAGGAGGGTTTAGGGCTGTTGTACATAGGGTCGCTATGAGTTGCACGTGACTCGACGGCACACAACAACAACAATAACAACAACATTGCTTCCATGGTTATTGATGGTAGATCCAAGTAAAATTAGATCATTGACAACTTCAAACTTCTATTTATCCTGATATTGCTTATTAGTCCAGTCGGGGACTTTTATGTCCTTTACGTTGAGGTATAACGCATATTGAAAGCTGTAGTCTTTTCTTGGCATCAGTATGTGCTTCAAGTTTTTGTTTTCCACAAGCTAGAGTGCCTGCACATTGCAGTTTGTTAATCAATCCTTCTTCAACCCTGGAATACATTTACTAGTTTATAGGAATGCTATTCATCTGAGGAAGAGATGGGTCATCCGACAACCTCTGTGTTTCCTACCATATTATCAGTGTTTTTTGTGCAACCCCATTCCATTTGCTGTCTGTACAATCAATTCTTTACCACCCGAGCTGCTTCTTGAATCTTGGAAAATCTTTGTTGAGAGTTCAGCTCCTTCATATCCATGCTGCAGAAAATCAATGGTTAATGCAGGAGGTGGGGGTAGAAGAGTGAGGAGAAGGGAAAAGGCGCTCCTGTCTCTCCCTTTTCTCTTGGACTAAGTGAACATCCTGGATTGGGCTTCCTTTGTGGCCTGAATTGTTGATTTTATTACAGTTCCTAACCCATGCTCCCTCTCCATCTGCCTTTCCCTGTAATTCTGTATTCCCTGGTGGCTGAATTGCAGTAGTCCAGCTAGAGACATGCAGATGGTTCACTCAGGCTCAAGAGGCCTTTTCATATTTGCCCTTTCCCTTCTAAGCCCCCCTTGGGCTGAATGAGACCTTCCTTCCTGATCCTATGCTGGTTGGTGTCTGCCGTGTGTACTTGTGCCTTTCACAGACCTTTGCTTTGCACTAAATGACAGCATTAGTCTTTCTCTTGCTCACTCTCACTCTTCTCTCTTCCACCCACAAACCAGTTATTTATTGTTTCCATTGAACTTCCTTCAAGCAGCACAAAATGAAGAGCCTATCATTTGTGTCAAATTGAGTGCTTTCTGCGTTACTTTGCACACACACCCCCCTTTTCCCAGCTCTGGTCTGTGCAGCTTCATGAATACACAATTCCATGCACTTGGCTGATTTTAGACCCTTTTAACCTAGATAAAATAAACGAGAGAGAGAGAAAAAAGGAGCCACTTGAGATTTGATGCAGTTAACCCTTCCTACCAACTTCTTTTCCAGTTTTGTTTTTCCTTTTTTTTCATTCCTGAGAAACCATTTTTCTTCTGCAGAATCACCATGCCAGCTCAGCTACAGCATCTCCTTCCCCAGATCATCCACAAGACCTTCTCTCCTCTACTACGTGGTTGTTGTTGTTAAGTGCTGTCGAGTCACTTGCGACTCATAGCGACCCTATGTACAACAGCTCTGAAGCCTGCCCTGTCCTGCGCCAATCTCACTGACTCCGACACACCTATTCCCATTGCCCCAATTTCTGTTTTAATCTATTTCATCCGGGGTCTTCCTATCCTGTGCTATCCCTCCACCCTTCCGAGCATAATGTCCTGCTCCAAGGACTGGTCCCTCCTGACCACATGCACAAAGTATGTGAGACAGAGCTCAAAATCCTAGCCTTAAAGGAGAAACTTGGTTTCACTCTCTCCAAGACAGGCCTATTTGTTGGTAGAACCCATCAAAACAAAGTTGCTTAGTGTAAGGACCAACTTATTAAAGAGCTTCTAGGTGCTTGGAATGTTTTACTCATGCAAAGTCTATATACGTGTTAGAAACTGGACGTCTCCAGTTGTTGTTGTTATGTAACGTCGAGTCACCTGTGACTCATAATGACACTGTGCACAATACTTCTGAGCCCTGCCCTGTCCTGAGCCAATCTCACTGCCTCTGATACATCTATCCCTTTACCCAGTTCCTGTGTCAATTCATCTCCTCCAGGGTCTTTCTCTCTTGCATTGTCCCTCCACTCTTCCAAGCGTGATGTCTTTCTTCAAGGACTGGTTCATCCTGTCAACATGCCCAGAGTACGTCAGATGGAGCTTCAAAATCTTTGCCTCCAAGGAGAAACTTAATTTCATCCTCTCCAGGACAGATTTGTTTGTTCTCTTGGCAGTCTATGGTATGTTCAATGCTCTTCTCGAGCACCACAACTCAAAGACATAGGTTCTTCTTCTGTCACCCTTAGTCATTGTCCAGCTTTCCGATGTACATAGCAAGAAATTGTGAAGACCATGGCTGGATCAGGCATGCCTTAGTTGCTATACTGTCATCGTTGCTCTTCAGAATTGTTGTTGTTGTTGTTATGTGCCGTCGAGTCGTTTCTAACTCATAGCGACCCTATGCACAACAGCCCTAAACCCTGCTCTATCCTGAGCCAACCGCACCGCCTCTGACACACCCATCCCAATTACCCCAGTCACCGAATCAATCCATCTCATAGAGGGTCTTCCCCTCCTGCGCTGTCCCTCCACCCTCCCAAGCATGATGTCCCTCTCCAAGGACCCGTCCCTCCTGGCAACATGTCCAAAGTATGTCAGATGAAGCCCCAGAATCCTTGCCTCCAAGGAGCAGCTTGGTTTAATCCTCTCCAAGATGAATCTGTTTGTTTTCCTGGCAGTCCATGGTGCATTCAGTACCCTTCTCCAGCACCACAGCTCAAAAGCATCCACTCTCCTTCTGTCCTCCCTAGTCATTGTCCAACTCTCTGATGCATAACAAGCGATTGCAAATACCATGGCCTGTATCAGGCGCACCTTAGTCTCCAGAGAGACACTGTTGCTCCTGAGTACCTTTGAGAGGTCCCTAACAGCAGACTTTCCCATCGCGATACGCTTTTTGATTTCCTGACTGCTGGTGCCAAGAGTGTTGACTGTGGAGCTGAGCAAAGTGCTGTCATGGATATCTCCAGTATCTACCATATAAACCATTAGAATTGCTTCTGATTTGTACTGACTTTTCACTGGGTTTCTGAAGATATCAGTCTTTATAGGAAATGACTTCTCATCTTTATCTCAAAAAGCAGCTGGTAGATTTGAATAGCTGACCTTTAGGTTAACAACCTACTATATACTACATCACTAGAACTCCTATTATCTATAGAGAGAATAATCAATCAGGCTATTTTAAAAATTCCTTTGTAAGAAGTTTGTGTATGGTTGTCTTAGGGATACATTGGGAAATTATTCAAACTTCCTCTTATTATTTTGATATGATTGCCTCTATCAGTATTTCCATGGTGAAAGTCCAGCTCTGTTTTTCCAAAACCCCTTGGCTTGACACATATTTGGCTTTGATCTCTTTGTTGGCTCCTAGGAAAGGACATGGCAGCTGTGCAGCGGACCCTGATGGCTCTAGGGAGTGTTGCAGTCACGAAGGATGATGGGTGCTATCGGGGAGAGCCTTCCTGGTTTCACAGGTAGGAAAGCTCAGAGTCTTAGAACACAAAACAATTGCAACCAGAAGATGTTGAAGCCTTTATGCCAAACTCCTTGGAGCAAAATTGTTCCTTCCTTCCTTCCTCTCTCTCTCTCTCTCTATCTCTCTCCAGAACACTGTGGCAATAAGCTTTAGGCTATAACTGAGCCATTAGTCTCCATAAAACATTTAGTACAGCATCCCACTCTGAACAGAAATGTTTCACCCTTAACCTACCAGGTACCCAGAACCTTCAGCTTAGACAGAGTTTTATGTCTCCTGAGATTAAGATGGACTGGATAGCCTCATCAGAGGTGACTTGATATCTAAACTCAGTTTTATTATGACCTTCACTTTCTTGAATGTAAAAAAATAATTTTTTTTTTACTCTAAATAAAGTGTAAATAGTAAAGTGAACTAGGTGCCTGGTGGGTTACACAGTCAATCGTAGCTTGAATCCACCAGCTACGGAGAAAGATGAATAATTTCCTCCTGTGTAATTTATAGCCTTTAAAAACCCACTGGAGGGTCAGCTATGAATCAGTTCTAACTCAATGGCAATGAATTTGAGTCTTTAAATATATGTCCTAATTGTCCTAGTTAATGCCTATTATCCAAAAATATTTTTAATAGTACCTCTTGGTTTAGCTAATAAATAAGAGGATTTTGAAAAGAACTTTCCCCAGTTAATATTTGTGCCTATGGAAGAAGAGCTTAAAACCAAACCCAGTAGCTTAATGATAAACAAAGAAAAAAGTAATAATTTCTCTGAACCTCATATGTTCTCCTTACAGTTATGAAATAAGCTTGTGTTATTTTAAAGAACCCTGCTCTGAAAATAGGGAGCTAACGAGTGGTCGAACGTGTAAGGACTTGTGTTTCTAATCCAAAGGCAGATGGTTAAAATACACTAGCTGCTCCATAGGAGAAATATGGGCAAACTTCTCTTGTGGGATTTATAACCTCTGAAAACCAACTAGAGGGTCAGCTGTGAGTCACTTCTGACCCCATAGCAATGAGTAAGTGAGTGAGCTCTGAAAGTCATGATTTTTACAGAAAAGTTTACTCACCCTGCATGTAGAGTGATACATCTATCTAGGTTAACTTCGAGCTTCTTCAGCGCTAAAACATTGCTTCTTTCTATGGCACGGTTGTTGTTAGGTACTATGGAGATGTAACTGACTCATAGCTGACCTATCAGTTTTTCATAGGCTGCAAATCACACAGGAGTTGATTGTCCATCTTTCTCCTATGAAGTATCTGGTGGATTTAAGCCATCTACCTTTGAGGTACACAACTCCATGCTGCCAGGCATACTGCAGACTAATCTCTGGTCCTATATAAAGAATGGGATTCATGAGAAAGAAACTCCCTTTTCCTTTCCTGAGGACTTGAGATGGCTGTGAGAGAGGGTGAGAAGCTTCTGGCTTAAAGGATATAAAATAATGGCGGATAACCTGAAGAGGAAGAAGGGGAAAGACGGAAACTGGGAGGGAAGTCCCAGAGAAGTACCACTGATTCATTTGTTCTTTTGCTGGAAATTCTCAAAAATTATATGGGCTTCTAACATGGAGGGAATTTATGTATCTGCTGATGAGGACCTGTTCTCTCAAACTAGTGACCTCATTTGTCCAAGAGCAATTTTAGGATGGGTGTGAAAGTTGTCTGAATGACGATTCTATCTCATTCCCTTTGCCCAGGAAAGCCCAGCAGAACCGGAGAGGCTTTTCAGAGGAGCAGCTTCGCCAGGGACAGAACGTAATAGGCCTCCAGATGGGCAGCAACAAAGGAGCGTCCCAGGCGGGCATGACAGGGTACGGGACCCCCAGGCAGATCATGTAAGACGCCGGTCCCTGCTTCCTGTAGAGAGGATGAATATTCCACACCACCACCACGGTCTCTGGAAAAAAATTAGTTAGTCACCTTCTGACCTTCTCTCGTTCTCAAAGCCTCCTGTTCTTGGTTTTCGCAAGTGCTGCATTTTTGCTGAGAATCCACGTTGCCTACTGCTGCCACCTTCTGTTCATTTAGAACTATGCAAAGACTCCGCTTCCTCTTCCTGAGCTCCATTTTTGCCCTAAGGCCCTTTATTTATTTATTTACTTATTTATTTGCCAATGATTTTACTCCTCAACTTATAGAATACACCTAATAAACAAATTAGTCTTGTGTCTTAAAGTGTAAAGTTTATTCTTGGTCTTAAGGGCTTTACAAACAGGGATTTCCCCCCCCCCCTTCTGTTACTCTAGAGTTCAGCCAAAACCCCCCACTGCTGTAGAGTTAGTTGATTGCAGCTCATAGTGACTCCGCAGAGCAAAACAAAACTTCTTCGCTGGGTTTCAGATATTGTAAATCTCAATTGGGGTGACAGTTTTATCTTTCTCCAGGGGAGCAGCTGATGGATTCCAATTTCTAACCTATCAGCTGCTCAATGCTTACGTCACTGTGTCACCATTGTATACCATCAGAACTGACTTGTAGATGACCCTTCAGAGGGTTTTCAAGGGCAGTTAAGCCCACAAGGGAAAGCCCAGCTTTTTTCCTGTGGAGCCGCTGGTGGATTTGAACCATTTGCCTCGATGTTGATAGCACAATCCCTTACCACTAGGCTACTAGAATTCCCCGTGCCACCAGGGAAAGATGGAAATAAACTGTAGCTGTAAAATATAAATTAGTTACAAGGATGCTTTTACATGTCTGTAATATTCATATAATGTTCATCTTGGCACGTGGTGGCCTAGCGGGTAATTGTGAAGCCAACGCAAAGGCAGATGGTTGCAATCTACCAGCTGCTTCATGGAAGAAAGATTGACAGTCTCCTTCAGGACAATTTATAGCCCCTGAAAGCACACTGTAAAGTCAGTTATGAGTTCTGACTTGACTGCAGTGAATTTTGAGGTGAGTAAGAGTTTAAGATCAAGAGTTCAAGAACAAAGTCTTTGATCTATGAATTATTTGAGTACATTTTCCTGCTAGGTATGTGGACTGTAGCTCATGGAGTCGACAGTATAACAGAAGGAAACATTGTACAGTTCTGTGCCATTTTCATCATTGTTGATATGCTCAACTACTTTTTTCAGCTTCTGAGTATTCTAAGTGCTATCCAGTCCAGGGAATTAATTTTCCAGCACTATGACATTGAGATTGTTCACAGCTTTAGTTTGCTTGGCTCCACAGTCAACACTCTTGGCACCAGCAGCCAGGAAATGAAAAGGCTCATTGCCATGGGAAAGTCTGCTGTTAAGGACCTCTCCAAAGTACTGAAGAGCAATGGTGTCTCTCTGGAGACTAAGGTGCATCTGATACAGGCTATGGTCTTCGCAATCACTTGTTATGCATCAGAGAATTGGACAATGACCAAGGAGGATAGAAGGAGAATTGATGCCTTTGAGCTGTGGTGCTGATGAAGAGTATTGAATGAAGAGTATTGAGGGTACCATGGACTTCTAGGAAAACAAACAGATTCATCCTGGAAGGGGTTAAACCAGGTGGCTCCCTGGAGGCAAGGATTCTGAGGCTCCATCTAACATACTTTGGACATGTTGTAAGGAGGGACTGGTCCTTGGACAGGGACATCATGCTTGGGAGAACGGAGGGACAACTCAGGAGGGGAAGACACTATGAGGTGGATTGATTCAGGAACTGGGGTAATCAGGATAAAAGTGTCAGAGACAGTGTGATTGGCACAGGACAGAGCAGAGTTTAGGGCTGTTGTACATAGGATTGCTGTGAGTTGCAAGCGACTCAATGGCACATAACAACAACAACCACATGTAGTTGTTGATAGTTGTCAAGTTGAGCACAGCTCATAGCAACTCCATCAACAAAAGGCCTGGAGTCCTTCCACAACCATCACCATTTATCAAAATTCACAGAGTTTCCAGAGGCATACTCTTTAAGGAAGTGGATGCTACTCTTGCTTCCAATTCAAGCACTATAGGGGGTGATATTCTATTGTTATTCACAGGATTTTATTCATTTATCAATTTGTCAGTAAATAATTTGCCTTTCTTCCTAGTCTGTTTTAGTCTGGAAGTTCAACCAGGCATGATTCTGAAATATAGGTGGGTAACTTCCATCATCATAGTAACACTGTAAGTCACCACACCTGACAGACGAGAAGTGGATTTACAAGAGAGAACACAGGAATGAATAAGGCAGAGTCTCTGTTCTTAAGGATCTCTTACATAAATGCCCAAGAAGAACAATTAAACTATACAAGCTATGGAAAGCCCAGTATTATTGTCCCTTTTTCCACTTTGCATTTGCAGTCAAAGCAGCAAATAACCTTTGGTTAATGTGAGCTTCCAGGAATCTATTAAAAAAACCTGTGAGCAGGGAGGTGCAAGGAACACAGGCACCAGAAGACTAATTAGAGAGAGAATTCATGACCACCGAAGAATCATTAAAATGAGCCCAGGGAAAATATAAAAAGCAGTAAGAGAAAATATTGACAAAGCAGGGATGCAGGGATAACCTGTTATGAAAAAGGTTAGAGTTTAATTTTTTTTAAATGAATGATTGATGACTAAATGAACACAAATAATAAATTAGTAAATTGGAATATCAAGAACAGAAACTTTGCCCCCCAAAAGTCATAAATGGGTGAAAAATAAAAAAGAAACACTGAATTTTTTTATCAACATATAACTGAATTATATAGATCAACAATAGAGTGCTGGTGGCCTAATGGCAAGAAGCTGTGCTGCAATTCTGATGGCTCACGGTTTGAAAGAACCAGCTGCTCTGAGGGAGATGATAGGCCATCTACAATGTGATTACCTGCCTCTGAAAACTCGCCAGAGGGTCAGCTTTGGGTCGGTTCCGACCTGATGGTATACAACAACTACAATAATAACAACAACAACAACGGCACAGAAAAACCAACACACAGGGGAGGAGATATGTGAAGAAAAAATTGTGAGAATTTCCAGTTAAGGTCTACGTAGTGTTTCTCACTTTTCACAGCGGGAAGCTGGGTCTCCCAGGGAAACAGGAAAGGAATGTAAAACAATTGCACCAACTATCCGGGTGATAAGGAACTTTGTTACAGTATTTCTGACAGGAGCCAAAAAGAGTTACACCAGGAAGTAGCCCCCCATTCACCCCAGGAATGCAGTGGAACCAAACCACAAGCAATCCCTCCAGTCCCTAGACAGAGCTAGGCTCTGACCAGTCCCGGAGAATGGGAGCCAATAAAGGCTGTACCCATTCAGAAGGCCGCTCTCTTTGTCTACTGAAAGCATGCCAAAAGGCTTGTCTCCACCCCTGGCTTTCTAGGGTTCTCTCTCCCATTCTTTCTTTTTCATTTTAACTCATGCACAACCTGTTTCTACTTTCCTCCAACTATGCCTGTCTTATTGCCCTAATAAGCTTTTTTCACTTGCTTTGCTGAATTGCCACTGAGCATGTGTGTCTGTTCACTTATCTACCTACAGTCACCTCAAGTCACCCCTTCACTGGAAATACTAGCTAGTGGTGAAGAGTTAAAGACAACTCTGGTTTTAGCATGTTCCTTTCCATAAGTTTGAAAAAAAAAAAAAAGAACAGACTCAGATATAAAATTTTATACAAGAACCAAAAAATATAAGCATACTGAGAAACATTATAATAAAATGTATAAATACTGAACACAAATAGAAAACTTAGAAAGTCTAAATGACATCTCATCAGGGACAGTAAATAAAATACTATTTTCAAGGTGCTGAAAGAAGAACATTGAATATAGAATTTTCTATCTAGTCAGTTGTTTATCTAGTTCTATCTAGTCAGTTGGGTTTTATAAGGGCAGGAGTCCAATAGAATTATTAATAGATATGTATAGCCTCATACAGTTCACCACACAAGGATCTCCTTAAAAAACACAGTTGGCTAAAGTCCTTTAACAAGAAAAATATTGCCGTATAAATTCTGTGAGATGTGTGAACTAAGGGTAAGTAACTAAGTTAGAAAATTTTACTTTAAGGAAATAGAAACTTTTAAAAATAGAGAAAAGTAAGTAAAATTCTAGACAATTCCCAGTATAGTGGGTGTGAGGAAGCTCAGAGTTAAGTAGATGGAAGTGGTTCAAGGAAATGTAAAGGATTTCAATACTGATACTATACTAATCTATACTGATAAATTAAAGACATTAAGAGAAAAAGATAAATGTGTGATGTCCAACTTAAGAGTATAACTTAGAATTATTTCCCAAACTAAATACAAATAAGAAAATGAGAGACCCATTTCACTCGAGAGTGAAAATGTAAAAATTCAAAATAAAACAATATACAACTAATTCCAATACATTTTTAAATATATGTGGAATGAATATTATTCTTTGAATGGATTAATTTTTTTTTTAAATTGGAAAGATTCTTTGGGAAACCACCGTTACAAGCTGGATATAGGAGAGACCATGGTACTAGGAACATTACAATCAATGTTAGATGGATCTTAGCTGAAAGCAGAAAATACCAGAGGTATGTCTATCTGTGTTTCATTGACTATGCAAAGGCATCTGACAGTGTGAATTACAAATTGTGGAGAAGAATATGAATCCCGGAACACTTAATTGTGCTCATATAAAACCTGTACTTAGACCAGGAAAGTAGTCATCAGAACCGAGCAAGAAAACACTTCATGATTCAAAATCAGGAAAGGAGTGTGTCAGTGTTGCATCTTATCTCCATACTTTTTCAATCAATATGCCTAACAGATCATTCAAGAGGCTGAAGTTTGTGAGGAGGAATATGGCATCAGGATTAGGGGAAGACTCATCAACACCTGTGTTATGCAGATGACACATTCTCACTTGCTGAAACTGAGGAGGACCTGAAGCATTTGCTGCAGAAAGTAGTCTGCAATATGGTTTGCAGTTCAATATCAAGAAAACAAATATTCTCATGACTGGGCCAGTTGGTAGCCATGATAGATGGAGAAGAGTTTGAGATAGTTCATAATTTCAACTTGCTTGGTTCCTCAATCGACACTCTTGGCACCAGCAAATCAAGAGATAAATGGCACTGACAATATCTGCTGTTAGGGACCACTCCAGCGTGCTAAAGAGCAACATTGTCAGTATAGAGACTAAGATGTGCCTGATCATACTTGCTATGCATCAGAGAGCTGGATAATTATTAACGATGACAGAAGAAAAATCTATGCCTTTTAGTTGTGGTGCTAGAGAAGATATTGAACATACCATGGACTGCCAAGAGAACAAACAAATCTGTCCTGGATAGGGTGAAACCTGGTTGCTCTTTGGAAGCAAGGATTTTGAATCTCCATCTCATATACTTTGAGCATGTTTCTGGAAAGGACTGTTGTTGTTGGCACAGGACAGAGAATAATAAAATAAGCTCATGAGTGTCCATAAGTCATCTTCGACAATTCTCATGTTGTTGTTATGTGCCGTCGAGCCGCTTGCGACCCATAGCGACCCTATGTACAACAGCCCTAAAATCCTCTCTGTCCTGTGTCAATCGCACTGTCTCTGACACTCCCATCCCAATTATCCCAGTCACTGAATCAATCCACCTCATAGAGGGCCTTCCTCTCCTGCGCTGTCCCTCCACCCTCCCAAGCATGATGTCCCTCTCTAAGGACCGGTCTCTCCTCACAACATGTCCAAAGTATGTTAGACGGAGCCTCAGAATCCTTGCCTCCAAGGAGCCACCCGGTTTAACCCTTTCCAGGACAAATCTGTTTGTTTTCCTAGCAGTCCATGGTATTCTCAATACTCTTCTCCAGCACCACAGCTCAAAGGCATCAATTCTCCTTCTATCCTCCTTGGTCATTGTCCAACTCTCTGATGCATAACAAGTGATTGCGAAGACCACAGCCTGTATCAGATGCACCGTAGTCTCCAGAGAGACACCATTGCTCTTCAGTACTTTGGAGAGGTCCCTAACAGCAGACTTTCCCATGGCAATGCGCCTTTTAATTTCCTGGCTGCTGGTGCCAAGACTGTTGACTATGGAGCCAAGCAAACTAAGGTTGTGTACAATCTCAATCTCTTCACCATCCATCCTGATGCTGCCAGTTGGTCCAGTGGTGAGAATCTTTGTCTTCTTGACATTGATCCTCAATCCATATTGTAGGCTGCAGTCCTTGACACTCTGCAGCAGGCGCTTCAGGTCCTCTTCAGTTTCAGCAAGCAGGGTTGTGTCATCCGCATAACGCAGATTGTTGAAAAATCATCCACCAATCTTGACCCCACATTTCTCCTCATAGAGCCCAGCCTCCCGGATAATCTGTTCTGCATTTAGGTTGAAAAGGTATGGAGATAGGATGCATCCCTGGCGTACGCCCTTCCCAATTTTGAACCATGCAGTGTTCCCTTGCTCTGTTCTGACAACTGCCTCCTGGTCCAAGTATAAGTTTCGCATTAGAACGATTAAGTGAAGGTACTAGTCCTTAGAAAAGGAGATTGCGCTTGGAGGGATGCAGGGACAGCACAGGAAACGAAGACCCAGGATGAGATGGACTGACACAGTAATTGGGTGTATCAGAGACAGTGAGATTGGTTCATTATGGGGCAGGGACAGAGCTATTGTGCATGGGATCACTATGAGTTGCAGGCTACTCAAAGGCACATACAGCAACAACATACTGAGTAAAACTTGAATCTGCAATCCATTCCTTGTCTTTCCTTCTTCTAAAATCATGAAATGCTTATTCTAGTGCTGAATTTTCTAGACAATCAAACTAAAGATCAGATGTGAAATAATTTGTGCAACACAATTTAGAAAATTAATTTTTGAAATAGGATTTAAGTCAATTTCCTAGACTTCCTGAGGAATGCTCTTTCTTTCTATGGCATGCTCTTTATGCCAATTTTCACCCACTAGTTCTTTCTAAAGCATTCTTTACTGGTCATTTCTTCATGAAATCTTCTATTCTTTTTGTCATTCCTCTGAGCATTCAAAAACTATTGTCGCAATTAGATATGCTGAAGATACTTAAATGTTGGAAAACCATTCCTGTCCATCTGTAAATAAGAATTTATTGAAATTTGCTGTCTTAGTGTGTTTCATGTAAGGCTGCTGACCAAAAGGTCAGCAGTTCGAATTCACTAGCTTCCTTATGAAAGAAAGGTGTGTTGTCTCCTCCATTAAAGATCTGCAGTCTCAGATGTCCAGTGGAGGGTCACTGTTGAAATCTGCTTGATTCCATTGGATAAGTCATGTTTTTCAATCATTATGTTGTATTATGTTATAAATTTTCTCTCATTCATTGCTGTTGAGTTAGAACTGACTCATAGCTGCCCCTCCAGTTAGTTTTTAGAGGCAATAAATTGCAAAGGAAGAGATTACCTATCTTTCTCCAAAAGCAATTGGTGGATTTAAACTACTTGTCTTTGAGTTGGCAGTACAACTTCCTACCCACTAGGCTACTAGAGGATACAAAGAAATATACTATGGCTCTTGACTAAATTTGTTTGTTGTTTTTGTTAAGTGGCGCCGAGTTGCAGGCGACTCATAGCAACCCTATGAAGGAGAGTCCCCAACACTTGTGTGTCTCTTGTCCTCTCTTCAGGTTCATAGGTTTCCGGAGGCAAGCTATTACTAAATTTGCTTAGCTGAGTTAAAAAAAAATCCCTTTAATTCCTTGAATCTATTTAAATTGAAGGATCATTTGAGGACAATGCTCACTCAAATCCCATAGCCTGTATGGCTCTTTGGGTGGAGGAGATTGGACTTTGGGACCTCGCTTTTGTGTCATCATGAGTAAAGGGCTTTTTAAATTTATCACTTGTCTGAGTCTTCCTAGACTCCGGAAGATTAAAAGCAATGAGAATGATATCTGAATTTCAAGAAAAATTCTACCTAAGTAGACTTTGCAAAAGATTTATGGCTCCCAGGCATGGTCTCTTGTTTTGTTTTACACATTGAGGAGGTGGGTTATATATCAAGTTCCCAAAAGGAGGTCTAAAAGCTGCCTCCAAGCTATTTTCTAAAAGTCCCAATTCAACCAATATTTGCACCAAAAGCTTAGTTAGAACTCAGCTTCATGTGAAAGAAATTTTTTTTAATTACAACTGTTGTAGGCCCTGCTTGAGATCATGATACCCATACTTCAGCATTAGACCCCTACAGACCTAACTCACAAACCAAGACCAAAATCCAATGGATCATGGAAGCAAAAGGATTTTCTAACAGCTAGTGACATCTGAAGGATTTAGCATGCTACTGTGATTAAGAGTTTGGCTGTGAACCAAAGATTGATGGTTTGAATTCACCAGACATTTGGTGAGAGAACGATGTGGCAATCTGCTTTCATAAATATTTGTAGCCTTAGGAACTTTATAAGAAAACTTTTCTCTGTCCTCTATGATTGCTATCAGTTGGAACTTATTCCATGATGTGGGTTTCATTTTGTGAACGACATATGTAAGCATGGCATTTGTTGGGTTGTCCCACAGCTACCATAGGAGTGCATATCCCACTTCTGGCGGGGGGGGGGAGAGAGAAAGAGAGAGAGAGAGAAAAGAAGAAGAAGAAGAAGGAGGAGGAGGAGGAGGAGGAGGAGGAGGAGGAGAAAAGTTTATAAACATGTCTGCGTCCAGAGTACTGTGTCAATGAATGCAAAAAGCTCACTTTTCAAAAAGTCATCTTTTTTGTTTACAAGCATCCTCTCATTTAGTTATAATTTACAGAAAGTTGTGATGATATAATAAATTGTGACACTATCATTGACACTAATTGTAAAGCAAAGATAAAACCTTACATTGTGTTAGCATTATGGGCAGATATGAGCACACCATTTTGAAAAGTTATTTTTGTATATGCCTAGAGAATCGGCTGCTAACCCAAAGACAGATCTCATTATTTTGAAAGACCTGAAAAACCTGTAAACAGTAGAGGAACATATGTAGATATAGCGTTAGCGGTAGAGTCCAGACTGGAATTCAATTAAAAAAATGAGGAGTACAGGAGAAACAGTTATGTACATCTTTTAATAGCTGGAATGTGGAATTTATGAAGTATGAATGTAGGAAATCTAAAAGTTTTGAAAGAAACACATAAACAATGACATTCTAGACATTAGTGAGATGAAATGGACCACCATTGGCCACTTTGAATCAGACAATCACATGATAAAGTATGCAAGAATAAAAAATAGAGGAGAATGATGTTACATTCCTAGTTAAAAAGACAATTTCAAGTTCAATCCTGAAGTAAAATGCTGAGTGATAGGATGCTATCCATGCATATATAGATAATATGATTGTTAATATGACTACTATTCAAATATATGCATCAACAGCTAAAGCCAATGATGAGGAAATTGAAGCTTTTTATCAAATTTTGTAGTTAGACATTGACCAACCACGCAATCAAGATGCATTAATAATAACTAGAGACTGGAGTGAAAAAGTTGGAAACAATAGAAAAGGGAAAACTGTCAGAAAGTAAGAAATTTGTGACAGAAATGAGGCTGGAAATGGAATGATTGAATTTTGTATGCTCAATAATTTATTCTTTGAAAACATCTTCTTAAAAAAATAAAAATGACAACTCTAAAAACAGACCTCACTTGATGGACTGCATTGCAATCAGACTGACAGTGCTTGTGGAAAGAATCATTGGAAAAGCTCAATATCAGCAGTCAAAATCATGCCAGGGACTGAATGTAGAACAGATCATCAATTACTCATGTGAAAATTCAGATTGAGGCTGAAGAAAATTTAAAACAAGTGCACAAGAACCAAAATATGTTCTGCAATCCCAAAGGTACATGGTTCGAATCCACCAGATGCTCTGCCGGAGAAGGAGGGACAATTTCCTCCTGTACCAGTCAGATCTGATTTGACAGTACATGCACAAAAAATAATAAAATAAAATTTTAAAAAAAGAACCAAAATATGATCTTCATTTTATCCCACCTGAACTTAAAAATTATCTTGAGAATAGGTTTGAGTCATTGAACACAAATAATTGAAGACAGGATGAGTTGTGGGATGACATTATCCATAAAAAGTTATCATCCACAAAGAAAGCAAATGTCATTAGAAAGACAGAGGAAAAATAAAAAACCAAAATGGATATCAGAAGAAACTCAGAAAATTGAACTAGAACATTGAGAAGCAAAAATAAAGAAGGAGATACTGAAATAAAAGAGCTAGACTCTTTTCAAAGGGCAGCTCAAGAAGATGAAGCAATGTATTATAATGGAAATTGCAGAGAGCTAGGGTCAGAGAATAAAAAGGGAAGAACTCACTTGGCAATTCTCAAGCTGGCAGAACTGTAAAAACTAATTTAAGCCTCAAGTTGCAATGCTGAGAGATACTATGAACAATATTTTAAACGATCTAGGAAGCATTAAAAGAAGATAGAAGCTTACAACCAAATGAAGATAAAATAGATGAATGAGACCTTCTAAGAATCAAATCCCTATGCACATCTAAAAACTTCTCTAATAAGATAAAAATGGAAGCCACAGACGGGTAAAAAAATATTTGGTAATGACATGTCTGATAAGGGACATATATATAAAATTTATAGAATACTTGAGCACCACAACAAAATAATGGTAAACAACTCAATTGCAAAATGGGCACAGGATATGAACAGACACTTCAGCAAAAAAGACATTCAGATGGCACAAAAACACATGAAGAAATGTTCAAAATTCCTAGCTCTAAGAGAGATGCAAATCAAAACAACTATGAGATATCATCTCACCCTAGTAAGAATAGCAAAATCAACAGAGCAGCAAACAACAAAAGCTAGTGTGATTGTGGAGAGACCAGAACCCTTATTCACTGTTGGTGGGAGTATAAAATGGTGCAACCACCATGGAAGGCAGCATGGCACTTTCTCAAAGAGTTGGAAATAGAAATATCATTTGACCCAGCAATTCCACTACTGGGAATATACCCTAAGGAAATCAGAACTGCCACCAAAACAGATATATGCTCACCCATGTTTATTGGTGCTTTGTTCACAGTAGCAAAGATTTGAAACAACCCAAGTGCCCATCAACAAACAAATGGATAGAGAAGCTTTGTTATATTCACACAATGGAATATTATGCAGCACTGAAAAATAATGAACTCATGAAATATTACACAAAATGGGTGACCCTGGAAGCCATTATTCTGAGTGAGTGAAATATCTCAGTCACAAAAAGACAAATATTGCATAATGCCATTGTTATAAAACAGGGCTGACATGGGGGTTGGGTGATCCTAAGAAAAAAGAGGATAAATAATCTACATGGCATTGAAATAGATGAAGGAGAGAACTGTATAAAAGGAATATGTGATTAAGTATTTTTGGCATGACAGGAGTCCAGAATAAGAGCTGTATAGTAAAGTGGTCTGGGTGGGGGAGGGTGCTATATAACAATGAAAGAACTTTTTTTCCAAAGGAAAAAAAGCAAACTGTTCAACAATGAATGAATGGAAATCCAAGTTCTTTATAAACTTACAATAAAATCTCAATTTAAAAAAAAAGGAAATGTTTAAAGAAGATAGAAAGAATACACGAAGTCATTGTATCAAAAAGAATTGATTGACTCTGGTAACGAAAGATGTTTAAGCTTCACTGAAGTAATTGACAAAACATAAGTTCCCAGGAATTGGTGAGAAACCAAGCAGTTGAAGTGTTTTTAAACCAACAGATATAGCCCTGGACTTTTTCACTAGTCTGTGCCAAGAAATTTGGAGGACTTTTGCCTTACTGACTAATTGGAAGAGATCCACGTTTGCTCTCTTTCCCAAGAAAGGTGATGCAACAGGATGTGGAAATTATTGAAAATTGTTATTAATATAACACGCAAGCAAAATATTACTGACAATCATCCAAAGATGGCTAGAACAGTACATAGAGAATTACGAGAAGTTCAAGCTGGGTTTAGAAGATACTATGCTTCAGGGATATCATTGCTGATGTCAGAGGAATCCTGATTGAAAGTAAAGATACCAAGGGGAGTTCTGGTGGCCTAGTGGCAAGAAGCCGCACTGCAATCCCAGAGGCGCACGGTTCAAATCCACCAGATGCTCTGCCGGGAAAGGAGGGGCAATCTCCTCCTGTACCAGTCAGATCCGATTTGACGGTA